>NC_057406.1:1100504-1400504 GCF_019320065.1 Cervus canadensis | reverse complement strand
GACCTGAGGATGGGGCGAACTATTTAGTGTGTGTGAGGCAACCTACACCGACACTTTTCAAAGGGAATTTTAGCGGATGAAGAGGGAGAGACGAGAGGGGAACGTGTCTTGGGAAGGAGAAGAGCTGAGTGACAACTGCGAGGGGTTCTGACCCCTCCAGAGCCTCCTGTTCTAAGGAAAGGGTCTGAGTTGGTCACCCTGCTCCCTGTGGTTCCAGCCAGGTCTCCCCACCACAGGGGCATGGATGGAGGCGGGTCGACCAGTTGGATGAGTGTACAGATGTCCTGGGAAGAGATCATGGCTCTGAGGATGGAGATGAGCTTGGGCATGGGCTCTCCTGAGTGCTGTTAGAAACGGCCCCTAAGCCCCCGTGTCCAGAGCGCGGTCAGCAGGTTATGTTGACGCTCCATCGCTGAAGCCTTTGTTTTCCTCATTGCACAGAAAGGAAGAGAAATGCCAGGTTCCCAGCCGCGGAGGAAGCAGAAAGATGTGGATGTCCCTGCAATCCAGTGCCCCCACTCCTCAAACCGCAGACGGGATAATGGGCCAAGATGAGGCGCATGATTGGACGTCTCTGGCGGGCACTTTGGCGTGTGGAGCATCAATCCAGGGTGCCCCCGGATGCCCCCTTTAGCGGGAAATTAAATAATGCTGAATGACAGCTGACAGGCTCATCGCCCTGGAGGGGCCCCACCCTCCGAAGGCAGGAATCAGAGTCTCCAGCTGGGGTGAAAGAGCCAATTTACAGCCCATCCGTCAGGGTTCTGACACCTCGCTCTCTGCTTGCCATTTTGTTAATGAGGAATCACTCTCAAACCCTAAGAGGATGTTTCCCTCAAGAGAAACTTCCATGTCTCGGTGAAATTAAGACAACTTTGACGGGGACGCAGAGAGAATGCTTAATCGGCTTTTTCACCTTTAATGACTTCAAGGGGTACAACCAGAGGACCGTTGATCATCACAGGCTCACAGTCAAAGAAGGGCCGCCGGTTCAGTGCGGATGTGCTTGGCGACCGGAGCCTCGGAGTGTTAAGGAGGGGCCCCAGAACTGATGTGTTGGACCCCAGGGCCCTGAGCCTCCAGGACATGCCTCAGGGGATCCTAGACCTGCTGGAGGGCACGCACCCACACCCAACACCACCTCCCAGCTGACGGGCTGCCCCTCCGCTCCCTCACCTCCCCAGTCCTGGGCCGCCAGCTGGGCTGGACACTTGCTTCTTCGAGGCAGGTGTTTCTGTGACTTACCCTCCCGCCTGTGGAGTGTGGCCACCTGATGCTTTGGCCACCTGATGGGAAGAACTGACTCTTGGAAAAGACCCTGATGCTGGGAAAGATCGAAAGCGGGAGGAGAAGGGGACGACAGAGGATGAGACGGTTGGATGGCATCACCGACTCAATGGACGTGAGTTTGGGTAAACTCTGGGAGTTGGTGATGGACAGGGAGGCCTGGCGTGCTGCCGTCCATGGGGTCGCAAACTGAGCGACTGAACTGAACTGTGGAGCGTGAGTCCTGGCGTGAGTGAAGGAGGGAGCGCGTGAAGGATGGGGATGAATGAAGTCAGAATGGCAAGGATGGCTGGCGCCCAGCGCCGGCCTCACAGGAAACAGGAAAACAGATCAGAGCATCAGGAGTGGAGTGTTCCGGACCCGCAGTCAACTCACCCGGGGACCCTGGCCTTGCTCACTGTCCTGCTTTCACTAACTTTTTCATGAACAAAGCCTTTGTTACCCCCGCAGGGACTTCCCTGAGGCCTCCAGGATCTTGGGAAAAAGAAAATCTTGGTTCACCTGTGGGATTCATGGAGAGTGGGATGGAGGGGTAGCAAGGGGAGCAAGGCCAGGGGCCCCAAGCCACACCCCCCACCAGGCCCCTTGTGAGCCCCCCACTCACCCTCAATACAACACCTCCATCTCCTCATGGGCAGGGAAGGCTTCGGGAGCCACCCAGGCCATGTCGGGGTCCGGGGGCTGCTGGCCCAGAGGACAGACCAGCCTTGAGCACCAGCCCGGACACTCTCGGCCTGGAGGCTGGAATCCAGGGTCCGGGTGTAGGCAGGGCTACGCCTCCTGAGGTTCCCAGAAGGGTCTGCTGCAGCGTCTGGCCATCTCCTGTGGCCTGGGGTGACCAGTGTGTCCCTGATCGTCCTGCCGTGTGTGGGACGGCCGGCCCCTGGTCTTCCCTCCATAAACACCTGTCTCCTGGTCGAATTTTTCCTTTTCATCCAGACCCCAGTCCTACTGGATTGAGGCCCATCCCGACGACTTCATCTAAATTTGACCTTCTACAAAGACCTTCCTCCCAAATGAGTCATGTTCGAGGTGCAGGGGGGTTAGGACTGCAGCATCTTCTCAGGGGAGGGGGGGCATGATTAAACCATAGCAAAGGACACCTGTGTGTCTTTGGAGGTCTTCCTCTTGTGGGCTTTACCGTCTTGTATTTAAAAGCCTTTTCCCAGTCCTGAAAAGGTACCTCTGGATTTCAATGTCCTAATTTAGTTTATATGTTTTAGTTTTAACATCCAGTGCTTACACGTTACAGATGAGACCAATGTAGAAAGTGCATACACCTCACAGAGTGCAGATACGAAAGGGTAGGGGACCCGGATCCCACTGTCACCTGCTACCAAGACGCGGACAGGATGCAGAGGCCCCGCCCGCAGGGCACACAGGACGGTGGGAGTCTGAGCTCTTGCTTCCACCACCCGTCTGGGACCTATGCACATACCTGGGGATAAAATAAGTCCCACCTGGGGGCTCAGGAACATCCTTCGTGGGACCATGGCTTCCTCTGTTACCCGAGGCCCCCGGAGCCCCGGTCTCTCCAGAGAGACCAGGCTGCTGCTTAGAACCTGTGTTGCCCCCCTGCCCACCCTCACAACGCTCCATCACCGTTTGTGAGATCACCACCCCCAACCCCCGGCTTTGCTCCACTCCTGCCGAGCCTGGAGCCATGGGAGCACGGTCCCCACACAGACTCCCAGCCGGGAGTCCTCCAGGGGAGTGGATGCAGCTTGGGTGGTGTGCAGGAGTTTGGGTGATCCTGGGAGATGCTGAGAGCGCAGAGACTGAGGGTGGGGAGAAACGCCGTCTGTGAAAGAGTCTCAACCAAGGCCCCAGACGGATTCTGGGGCTACAGCTCTTTGCCAAGGAGGGGGCAACGGTCAACCCCATCCTGCTCTCCCAAGCCTGTGAGGATGCAGCGGGGAAGAGCGGAGGGAGGGGCTTGAGGCCTCTTCTTGCACCTGCAGGCAACATCCGCTCACCACCAGGCGTGAACAATCACAGGAAAGTTTGCTCTCCATGCAGAGAACCTCCCTGGCCGTTTGTCATGGTGGCCATCAGCCCACGATTTCAAATCTGAAAGTTAAATCATAGCCACTTGTCACAGCGGTCGTTGCCAAGGCACCGGAGCTGCACGATGGGTTTGTTCTAGGAAATGGCTCATTTTGGCAAAAACATTTTCTGCTCAGCGGAGAGCTCTGCTGCAGGGAATACAGCACATGAACTTGAAACACAAATTCAGGTCATTCGTGTGCAAAGCCTGACCTTTCCTGCAGCGCGCTTCGCAGGCGCGTCCTGCCACGTGCCTTCCCGTGAACTTTCTGGAGCTCCCCCTGGCCACGTTGCTAACTTCGGTGTCAGCGCTCCGAGCTGGCTGCCCACGCCGGCACCTGTCACCTGGATGTTTGCAGGAAAATAGAAGGAGGCTCTGTGGTGGGAGGAGCAGCGCTCCCTGAAGCACACACTCGCCGGAAGCCACGATGGGATGGAGTCCGAGGGGGGCGTTTGCAGATGCAACTCCCCCCCCAAACGGTCTTGAGATGAGACCACGCTGAGGGATCCAGGTGAGCTGTAAATCCAACGCGCCTCCCAATGCGACAGGACAGACCTGGGGGTGAGTGGCCGTGTGAGGACAGAGGCAGAGGCTGAGGGATGCGGCCACAAGCCAGGGGACCCTGGAGTCCCAGATGCGGGAAGAGGCAGAGAGGAACCTCCCCTGGAGATGAGAGCCGCTCTGATTGGAGCCGCCTCCTCCTCCTGACGCCCCGCTTCCCACCATGACCCCACCCCTGTGGGGGTCAGAAGCATCTCCAGGGGTGCAGACGGGACCAGACCCAGAGAGGAGAACCTCGAGCAGCTGACTGGATAAAATATCAGGCACCACGTCCAGAAAGAAACCTCTGATTCCAGACATGCCTGGGAGCGCAGGAACAGCAAAGCTCCGAACACTGCAGGTGCCGCGAAGCTTCCCAGCCCTGGCCCCCCGGGGCCCGGCCAACAGCCGCTCCTGGGCCAGCCTCAGGGACAGAGTCTGTGGCTGCTGCTCCTCCTGCCCAGGCTTCGCCCTCCCCACATCCTGCCCCTGACCACTGAGGAGCCTCGGGAGAGGGGTCTGTGGAGCTGGGCCGCCCAGCGTGGGGAGGGGAGTCAGTGCCCAGGTGGCAGGACACTCACAGCCCCGGCAGCAAAGGATGGGCCCTGACTCTGCCCCTGCCTCCCCCGTGGGCGGACGAGGTCATCCGTGAAGTGGGATAAGTGAGGACGGTGCATCCACCCCCAGCTTTCCCAGCCTGGGTGCTGGAACCTAGTACCACTGGCCGGGGTGGGGCGGGGGCTCAGAGTGTCTGGAGGCTGGGAGGCTGAGATGAGGGCCCAGTGTAGCCGGTTTTGGTGAGGACCCTCTTCCAGGTGCAGACCTGCCTTCTTCCATCTTCGAGGGGCAGGAGAGTGGATGAGCTCCGTGGGGCTCCTTAGAAGGACCCTGCCCCCCTTCATGGGGCCCCCATCTCATGACCCAGTCACCTCCCTTGGCCCCCCGCCAAGGCCATCACACTGCGGGGGGGAGGCTTTCAATATACGGATTCCGGGAGGACACAGACATGCAGCCCTTCAGTGCCACGTGTTTGGGACAGGCGCAGGGAGCTTGTAGACTCTGAAAGTGAAAGTCGACTCTTTGCGACCCCATGGACTGTAGCCTGGCAGGCTTCTCTGTCCATGGAATTCTCCAGAGAAGAATACTGGAGTGGGTATACCCAACCCAGGGATCGAACCCAGGTCTCCCGCAATGCAGGTGGATTCTTTACCAGCTGAGCCACCAGGGAAGCCCAAGAATACTGGAGTGGGCAGCCTGTCCCTTCTCCAGAGGATCTTCCCAGCCCAGGGATCGAGCTGGGGTCTCCTGCGTTGCAGGCGGATTCTTTACCAGCTGAGCTCCCAGGGAAGCCCTCATAGATGCTACTTGTGGACAAACCATAGCCCGGACCCCTTCCTTCTCTCCCCCCACCTGGCCCACCCCACAGAGCAGCATTTCCAGCCCAGAACAGCCTGGCGGGGGGAGCGTGTGAGGACGCAGCAGCGTTAGCACGGTGGCGCTCATAGGAGGTCAGGGCCTCCGTGCTCACAGCCTTGTGGAATCACACGAGAACCCCAGAAGAAAAGTACGTGATTCCCGCATCTCACAGACGAGAACCTGAAGCCCAGGGACTGAAAGCCAGTCCTCCAGATCCGGAGGTGGTGGAACAGCCTGATTCCCAGCCCCCCACGGGCAGCACCCAGACAACAAAGCCGATCGAAATCCACACCTTCTCTGCTTCCCTCGGCTCATTTTCAGAATCTCCCAGCACCCACGAGATTCCTGGAGCCTATGAGTTGCCAAGAAGGGTGTTGGCTGACTATGATCAGAGATCATTTTGGATAAAACCAACTGTGTCAGATGGGAAGCTGCAATTTGAATTAGATATTTCCGATTGGACCCAAACCTCGGCAAATAAGAGGTTCTTGAAGAAGGAAGGGGTTCCTTGGGGCTGTGAGGGTCCCCAGAGTGAGGAGAAGCCAGAATTTCCTGGGGTGCCGGTGAACTTGTCTCCATTAAAAGGCACCACTTTAGGAGCAAGCCCAGAGCTTCTGGATTTTTCCACGTCTGGATCTAAGTGATTATCTAACCAGAGGGGCAACCCTGATGCCCAGGGCCCCTCCAGGGAGGCTTCGCCAATTAAAACCTTCGCCAATTATAGCCTTCACCGATTAAAACCAGGCGCCAGCTGGCCAGAGCAGAGTGCCCAGGCTGTGTGCTAAAAAGCACGGTTGCAACCCCGTCTCTGCCGCCTCGTCCTGAGGGGACTTCAGTAAGACGGCAGCTTCTGAAACAAGGTCACCTCTGGCCCGTCCTGGAGCCATGCAGAAGTGACATGGTAGCCAGGAGCCGCTCTGGAGTCCACACGGGGTAGATCTCTTTCCGTCTATGCAGACATGACTCAGACGGTTGACCCCAGAACACGCAGCAGGAGTGTCCTTCCCTCCATCAGCCCCTGCAAGGCCCAGCCTCCCCGCCCCTCCCCATCCGGCCTGGGTGGACACAGTCCTGGACTTTGTGCTGAGGCTCTGTCCTCACCTCCCCAGGTTGGAACCTAGCCTGGGCTTCTAGAAGAAAGAATATCTGGACTCATGAAGTCTGCTCTCTCCTTGGAAAGATGGAAAAACAAGATCTACTTGCACATCAACAGCAAAGAGCAGCTGAGGTTCCCTCTTTCCCTGATGATCTCAGTGACCCGAGACCGGCCAGGGGTCTCCCTACAGATAATGAGAGTGAATTTTGGCGTCCATCGCCCCGTCTGACTTCAGGCTGGCCGGGTCGGGGCTGGCATTTCTCAGGTCACAACCTGCAAACCCCAGGACTTCCTCACCACCTCCGCAGCCCAATGTCTGTCCTTCTTTCCTTGGGCTGAGGTTTCTGAGAATTGCAACACTGCGGATGGAGTGTCAATGATGTTCCCAATTAATCTTGCAGCATTGGGAGGGCCCCAGGCACCAGATGGGTCCCCCGAGACCATTTGAAACAATTTTGTGTGGGGAAAGCGCTAAGGAGAAACCCTATAAACACTGCTCATGAAAACACATGGTCTCTGTAGGAGGAACATTACCCGCTTAGAAAAGAAGCCGCCCTCATGAGCTCACAGGTCTGTGAAGGATGCCCACGTTTCCGGGACTTTCCTCTGCTCAGCTGTTGAAGTTTTGAACAAAGTCCATGGCTTGTGTGATGTTAA
Organism: Cervus canadensis; assembly: GCF_019320065.1. Lineage (NCBI taxonomy): Eukaryota > Metazoa > Chordata > Mammalia > Artiodactyla > Cervidae > Cervus > Cervus canadensis. The sequence continues at coordinate 1,393,461 of NC_057406.1, read as the reverse complement.
CATTTACATAACGAACCAAGCCAGGCAGCCTTCCCCTCTGTCCGTGGCTGGGAAAGCATCCTTAGACGCGTGTGCGGGCTGTGTGTGCAAACATCTGGGTGGACATTTCCAGGCAGAGGCTCCATCGCCGGCCCTGGGACCCTCAGACAGGGAGGGCAGGGCCACCGTGGCAGTCTGCCCAGCCGTGCCCTCTGACAGCGTCCACTGGCAGGACGTGTGGGGCATTAGTGTTGGGCACCTGCAGGGCCGTGCTGGTCAGTCCGTGGTCACTTGGCTGGGGGTTGGCTCACCCCGGGTGACACTGCAGAGGTGCTGAACCACTCGTGGACGCTGCAGAAGGAAACCACAGATGAGGCTTCCGGTCTAGCTGCAGACCTCGGCGGGGCGGCTGCCTGGCCCCAAGCACGGGTGCTCTCACCTGCCCCGGTGCCTCACTCCCCCATGGCGCCCTCTTGACCCGGCGTGCCCCCTGCATGCTGGCCCTCCCTCTCACCTCCCCTGCCTATGGGCTCTGGACACAGGGTGGACACGGGACAAGACTCCCTGGGCACCAGGAGGGGGGTGGGTGTGACGCGTGTGACTCTGTTAGGCTCTGCAGATGAGCAGGGTTGATGGTTCCTGTACCAGTGCCGTGAGGCCCAGACGTCTGAAGGACCCCCAACACACACACACACACACACACACTTACACACGCACACACACATACTTACACATGTGCACACACACACACATATACACATACATACACTTACACACACATACACACGTGCACACAGAGAGACATACACAATACACACACACACACACACACACACACACACATGCATATACTTACACATACACCCATACTTACACACATACACACATACAAACACTTACACACATACACATACATACACACATGCACACGCGCGTGCACACACACACGTGCACACACACATACACACATGTACATATACACACATACACAAACGCACTTACACATACACACATACATACACACATGCACATACACTCACACAAACTACATACAAACACACACATACAGATGCACATATGTGCATAGTGCACATACGTGCACATACACATGAATATACACATATACTCTCATACATGTACACATGCATACACACACAAACACACATACACTTATATGCACACATATACTCACACAAATATGCATGCCACGTACATACATATGCACGCACACACACACACACACACACACACACTCCTCCAAGTGTCGTCTGCACATCTCCGGATACCTGGGCGCACAGATCCAGATCCCAGAGACATCCCTCCTACAGGTGGGACCAGCGCGAGGGGCAGGTGGGAGAGTGGGTCTTCACTTGGCTGCTCGCATCCTGCCCACAGAGGGTCTTTGGGTGGAAAGTCCTCTTGCTGGAGACCAGTGTGGTTTTGGTTTTGTCTTGTTTTCTGTTTCCCTAACAGTTTGTATTATGTCCATCTGGGAAGATTTGTTGACTGACTTCGTCAGGAGGGTCCTGAGGCTTAGATGGCTGGGGACCTGCCTTTCCTGCTGGGCCCCGGTCAAGGTCGCGTCTCCATCAGATGTTGCTGGGTCTCCTCTCGAGGCGGTTGGTTCCACACCTGAACCCCATCACAGATGCCCAGGGAAGGGAGCCACGCCCTGGGGACCAGCTCAGCATCCTCCCGAATCCTCAGCCAGGTTCGTCCTTTCATCCTCTCATCCCGAGTGGACCTCACTATCTATGGCTGTGTAACCAGCCTGGACCGGGCACCCTGCAGACCCCGCTCAGCGGTCACGCTGTCACTGATGACGGCAGATCTTCCCCGGTGAACACGCTCATTTCCTTCCCAAGTCCCGGTGCACAGACCTGCCTCTGTGCTCGCATGCCCCCACCATGGACACGTCTCTGTCCCTCGGGGGTCCTGTGGGGCCCTCGGAGAACCTGCAGCCCAGCAGAGTAGACAAAAGTGAGGCACTCGGGGAACATCTGCTGGGTTTGCTTCTGCACCAAGGACGTCTGTCCGGTAGGATAATGCCTGGAACACACCTCAGATCCTTTGCCAGAAAGAACGAGATGTCAGGGGCAAACTAATCCCCTGCTCAGAGGCCAGCCTGGGAGCCGGGAGACATGGTCTTTGTGGGCCAGGCCAATGGCCCTTTGCTTTTCCTCGGATGGAGCCTGCATCCTGGCCATCCCTTCTGGTCCCCAGGCTTCCTACCATCACCCCCACATCAGAACTCACAGCTCTGTTATTTTTTACGACACTGGCTGTAAGCTGGCAGATTGATTCTGTCCGTTCTGTGCCTCTTCACGGCTTTGTCTCCTGCACAGAGAAGCTGTCTGGGGAGCAGGTCAAAGCCGCTCCGGATCCCAAGGGGCAAGCGCACGACACGTATGGGTTTTCCACCATTTGGTGCTGAAAACACCACTGGTCCGAAGTTGATGTGTGCCGCCAGGCACAGACAGGAGCCGCATGACCCAGGCGTTTTCACCCGCTGAGTTACTGGCGATGTTTGACTTCCTAAGAGAAAGAGGCTCCTCCCACCTCTGCTGCTGCCAGGGGCAGGGATCTGAGTATCAGGATTTATTTCCAGGGAAGGATCCCAGGGCCCAGGGACATCCAGAACGGGCCTCTCCTCTTAGCTGCCAGGCAGGGCAGCTGATCCTGGCTGATTCTCCCAACACTTGAAACAGGTCAGGGTTCTCAGCTGGTCTCTGGTCTGTGAGTGAAAACCCAGCACACAGGCTTTGCCAGGAGGAGGCTGTGGAGCAAGCCCCACTCCCTACGAAGAGGCAGCGATGCCATCTCGGTCACGGTCCTTACAGGCCATCGGACACACGTGCACGCTGGGTCACTTAAGCAGTGTCCGACTCTGCGACCTCATGGACTGTAGCCTGCCAGGCTCCTCTGTCCATGGGATGACCCAGGCAAGAATACTGCAGTGGATTGCCATTTCCTTCTCCGGGGGATCTTCCCGACCCAGGGATCAAACCCAGGTCTCCTATGCTGCAGCCAGATTCTTTACTGTCTGAGCCACTTCAGTGGATTCATTTACTGTATCAAAGCACAGAAAAGATGTTGAAGCCTGTAGATGCGGGTGTGGGAAATATGGGGCAGCCGTGTCACCAGGACCGAGGGGACACAAAAAGACTAAGACGCAGAACAGAACTCCCAGCTGGCCACCAGCACCATCCTTCCTGCTTTTGACGAGAAGGATGCGCTTTCTTCATGGCATATTGTGTTTTCAGTGAGTCTAGTAATGACATTTTTAAAAACCCAGTGACGTTGATCCAGATTTTGGCTAGGAAGCCTATTATTGAAATTGATAACAGCAGCCTAATGCGTTCTAAGTCGTGGGTACAGGAGATGATAAGTCTTGGAAATTTGCATTGTATAAAAAATGTTTCAGTCGGTGGTTTTGTAGTCAGGAAGATTATCTGACTCTCTGATTGGCTGCTACAGTCCAGAAGACTAAAGATGAGCACTGCCGGATGCATATGGACCTCCAGGGAAGTGTTTGAAATGGAGATCGGCTTTCTTGTCCGACTCAAGAGCGTTTACTTTAATGACTTGGTACCGTTTACTGTTTGGAATCTGCAGACCCTGCGGGCACAGAGGCGGTGCCAGGCATGGAGCCGTGGGCCCCACCCTCCTGTCCATCTTCTCCACCACAGGAGATGAGCAGGGAGCGGAGGCTGATGGCGCGAGGGAGGGTTCCCATTGGTGACTTTCCACCGTCCGTGTCTGGGAGTCTTCATCCGCTCACCTGCCCCTCCGTGAGTCCCCGCAGGGCCTGGATGCTCAGCCTTCACAGACCTGCTTGGTATGCATTCTGTTCTCTGCTCCGGCAGCAGTGGGTGCCCTTCCTCGGAAGGAAAGGCTGAGGTCCCCCTTCCTTGGGTTCATCTACTTTCTCCCCTGGAGGACACGCAGTTTTCCTAATTAACTGTCCTCAGGCCCCAAAGGTGACATTGTCTGTGAAGACCAGTGTCTGAAAGTCCGCCAGAAAAGGCGAAACTCCAGGATGAGGAGAGAGGCTCACCTTATCCAGACCACAGGTGGTCCTGGGGTGAGAGAAAGTTGAGGGTGTCCTGGCACCTCTGCCCCGCCTCTTCCTGGCCCTGGCACAGATCTCAGCTGATGTCCATCCTTCCGAGGCCACCTGGCCAGGACGCACACCTTTCCCGTGCTGGCAGCCTCTGCTCCCTCCTCCAGGGCCAGCCCAGGGAGGCCTTCAGGGGCTGCTAGGATGCCCAGCACCCTTGATACACAAGCCCACCCGGTGATGTCAGGGTTACCCTGATCCTCCCTGGAAGGACCTCCCGCAGAGGACACAGAGATGCCTCCACCACCCCTGGGCTGGTGTGTGCATGCCGACAGCACAGTCTGACCCAGGCTGCACGTCCCCGCCCTGGCTGGGCTGCCCCTTCCCAGCCCTCTTGGCGCGTCCTCCCCAGCGTCTGCTGGCACCTTGCTTTCCTTGACCTCGCCTACAACAGTCATAATTACGGAGGGTTTGGTGCCTACTTGTTTGCTCCTTGTGTCCTGGTCTCCGACTTAAGTGTGGATTCCTGGGGGTGGGAACAGATCTCTCCTGAATTGCAGTGCCAGTGTCCAACTCAGGGCACAGCTAAGAGGTGGGTTGACTGCTAACGAGCGTGGGGATTCTTCTCCAGGGTGAAAATATTCTGGAATTAGATAGTAGTAATGATAGCCCACCAGGGAAGCCTGGCATACTACAGTCCATGGGGTCACGAAGAGTTAGACACAACTTAGTGACTGAACAACAACAAGATACCCCACCTCTGTGAATGTGCTAAAACTGCTGAATTGCATACTTTGGTGAATTTTAACATCGGTTCAGTTCAGTCGCTCAGGTGTGTCCAACTCTTTGCGACCTCATGGACTGCAGCATGCCAGGCCTCCCTGTCCATCACCAACTCCCAGAGTTCACTCAAACTCATGTCCATTGACTCGGTGATGCCATCCAACCATCTCATCCTCTGTCGTCCCCTTCTCCTCCTGTCCTAAGTCTTTCCCAGCGTCAGGGTCTTTTCCATTGAGTCAGTTCTCTGCATCAGGTAGCCAAAGTATTGGAGCTTCAGCTTCAGCATCAGTCCTTCCAATGAATATTCAGGACTGATTTCCTTTAGGATGGACTGGTTTGATCTCCTTGCAGTCCAAGGGACTCTCAAGAGTCTCTCCAACACCACAGCTTGAAAGCATCAATTCTTCAGTGCTCAGCCTTCTTTATGGTCCAACTCTCACAAGCATATGCAACTAATGGAAAAACCACAGCTTTGACTGTACAGAACTTTGTCGGCAAAGTAATGCCTCTGTTTTTTAATATGCTGTCTAGGTTGGTCATAGCTTTTCTTTCAAGGAGCAACCATCTTTTAATTTCATGGCTGCAGTCAGCATCTGCAGTGATTTTGGAGCCCAAGAAAATAAAGTCTCTCACTGTTTCCATTGTTTCCCCATCTACTTGCCATGAAGGGATGGGACTGGATGCCATGATCTTAATTTTCTGAATGCTGAGTTTTAAGCAGCCGTTTCACTCTCCTCTTTCATTTCCATCAAGAGGCTCTTTAGTTCCTCTTCAATTTCTGCCATAAAGGTGGTCTCATCTGCATATCTAAGGTTATTTATATTTCTCCCTGCAATCTTGATTTCAGCTTGTGCTTCATCTAGCCTGGCATTTCACATGATGTACTCTGCATATAAGTTAAATAAGCAGGGTGACAATATACAGCCTTGATGTACTCCTTTCCCGATTTGAAACCAGTCTGTTGTTCCATGTCCAGTTCTAACTGCTGCTTCTTGACCTGCATACAGATTTCTCAGGAGGCAGGTAAGGTGGTCTGGTATTCCCATCTCTTTAAGAATTTTTCACAGTTTGTTGTGATTCACACAGTCAAAGGCTTTGGCATAGTCAATAAAGCAGAAGTAGATGTTTTTCTGGAACTCTCTTGCTTTTTCAATGATCCAACAGGTGTGGTAATTTGATATCTGGTTCCTCTGCCTTTTCTAAATCCAGTTTGAACATCTGGAAGTTCATGATTCACGTACTGTTGAAGCCTGGCTTGGAGAATCTTGAGCATCATCATCATCATCATCATCATCATTATTATTATTTTTATTATTTGTGCAGTAATTTGAACATTCTTTGGCATTTCCTTTCTTTGGGATTGGAATGAACACTGACCTTTTCCAGTCCTGTGGCCACTGCTGAGTTTTCCAAATTTGCTGGCATATTGAGTGCAGCACTTTCACAGCATCTTTTAGGATTTGAAAGAGCTCAACTGGAATTCCATCACCTCCACTAGCTTTGTTTGTAGTGATGCTTCCTTAGGCCCATTTAACTTTGCACTCCAGGATGGCTGGCTCTAGGTGAGTGATCACACCATTGTGATTATCTGGGTCATTAAGATCTTTTTTGTATAGTTCTTCTGTGTATTCTTGCCACTTCTTCTTGATATTTTCTGCTTCTGTTAGAACTATACCATTTCTGCCCTTTACTGAGCCCATCTTTGCATGAAATGTTCCCTTGGTATATATATACTACTAGATCTACCCTTTGAAATTGGTGAAATGAGCTCTTCAAACAGAAAGGAAATGGCAAGTGAAGGAAACTTGGAGCAACAAGAAGAGTAGAAATATGGGCACATAGAACCTTATGAATATGAATTGATTAAACAAAAATGATAAATCTGTCAATAATCAAAACTATGACGTTAAAAGTTATGAAGAGAAAAGGACCTATAATAGTGAGGATTCCACACTTTACTTCAAGCTATAAAATGCAGGTGGAGTCACATATGTGCATTGAAATACCCAGAGAAACTACTATAAAACTATACAAAAAGATACCCTAACAACACCATAAATTAATCTGGAATTCTGGAATTAATCTGGAAGTTCTAAATATGATCAAATGACTTAGAGGAAAGTTTTAAGAGAGAATGAGATATAAAGGAACAAATAGAAAATAACAAAGTGGCAGGCTTAAGTGCCAGCTGATCAGTCATTACATTAAATGCAAATGGCTTAAATACACACATAAAGAAATGGAGATTTTCAGAGTGAGTAAAAAGAAAACACAGCTCAACTGTACACTGATTCCAGACGTTCTGTGTTCAGTGGTGTAGAGAAGCCGGAATAAGAAGATGGAAAAGACCGCACTATGCAGCATGCAGACATCGACTGAGAGGAAAATGGTGATGTCACAACTAAGAACATTGCTAACAACAATGAGTGGCATTAAATGATGTAAGGATCAGTCTACCAGACAATCCTAAATGTGTGCACAGCAAGCAGTGAAGCTTCAAGACACAGGAGGCAAAAACGATCACATCCCAGAAAACAAAGTTTAACGAACTGACGTCATATGAATGTGCTCTTTGGCCATAAAGGGGTCAAACTAAAAATCAATAACAAAAATTTTTTAATGGTTAGAAATTAAACAATACAATTCTAAATAATCTATAAGTTAAAGAGAAGTCTCAAAATAAATTTTAAAAGGCATAGATCCAAAGGAGACAGAAACACAACATATCGAAGTTTGTGATAAATTTGCAAAGTCAAAATTTGCAGTTAAATCAGTGCTGAGAATGAAATGTGTAATATTGAATGCTTACATAAGAGTTGACAGTCTCGAGTCAATAACTTACACTAACTTAAGGATCTAGAAAAAGAAGCAAACTAAACCTAAAAGAAGCAGAAGGAAATAAATAATAAGAGGAGAAACCAATGAAATTAAAAATAGGAAAATAATAGAGAAAACCAATTACACAAAAATCTGGTTCTTTAAAGATATCAATGAAATTGGTCAATTTTTATCAAGATTGAAAAAAATACAAGAGTACAAGTGTAAAGAACAAATAATCAATATTACAAGTGCAGTAGAGGACCTCACTACATATTCTATAGCCTTTAAATTTATAACAAAGGCAAACTACAAACTTTACTCTCATACATGCAACAACTTAAAAGATTAACTCCTTGAAGCTGCAAAGTATTAAAATTCAGCCAAGATAAATAGATAATCTAAATAGTCCTATAGTCCTTAAACATTTTTACATTTGTAATTGAAAAGCTCCTGAGAAAGACATCTCCAGGCTCAAATAGTTTCACTAGAGAACTCTACAAAATACTTAAAAAAGAATTAATACCAATTTTATGCAACAATTTTGAAAAAAAATAGAAGGAACATGTGGCACACATCTTACGGGGCCAGTAAGACCTTAATATCAAAACCAGACACGGGCAGAACAACAACAACAAAAAACATGGGCCAACATCTCCCATGAATTTAAGTTCAAAATACTCAATGAAATATTAGCAAGCTGAATTCAATAAAGTATAAAAACATTTATATGCCATAATCAAGTGGGATTTCTTCTACGTATGAAACATCCGGAAATCAATGTTATCTACCATACAAAGAAGCCAAAGAAAAAAAAGCACATGATCACATCAGCTGATCCAGAAAAAACATCTGACAATGTACAATGCCCCTTCATGAGAAAAACCCTCAGCAAGTCAGGAATCAAATGGGACTGCCTGTTGATAAGGAGCATGTCCAAAGAGCCTACTCCTAGGGTTATATTTAATGGTGAAATACCAATTGTGTTTCCCTTAAAATTGAGAATATGACCATCATATCCTTTCTTGTTACTTTCATTCAACATAAACATAGTCCTGGAAATGTTAGCTACTGAAGTAAGGCAAGAGGAAAAAGCCTAAAGGTTGGAAGTTCAGTTCAGTTCAGTTCAGTCGCTCAGCCGTGTCTGACTCTTTGCAACCCCATGGACTGCAGCACGCCAGGCCTCCCTGTCCATCACCAACTCCCGGAGTTTACTCAAACTCATGTCCATTGAGTCAGTGATGCCATCAAATCATCTCATCTTCTGTCGTCTCCTTCTCCTCCCACCTTCAGTCTTCCCCAGCATCAGGGTCTTTTCAAATGAGTCAGTTCTTTGCATCAGGTGGCCAAAGTTTTGGAGTTTCAGCTTCAGCATCAGTCCTTCCAATGAATATTAAGGACTGATTTCCTTTAGGATGGACTGGTTGGATCTTCTTGCTGTCCAAGGGACTCTCAAGAGTCTTCTCCAACACCACAGTTCAAAAGCATCAATTCTTTGGAGGTCAGCTTTCTTTATAGTCCAACTCTCACATCCATACAGGACTACTGGAAAAACCATAGTCTTGACTAGACGGACCTTTGTTAGCAAAGTAATGTCTCTGCTTTTTAATATGCTGTCTAGGTTGGTCATAGATTTTCTTCCAAGGAGCAACCATCTTTTAATTTCATGGCTGCAATCACCATCTGCAGTGATTTTGGAGCCCAAAAAATAAAGTCTGTCACTGTTTCCCCATCTATTTGCCATGAAGTGATGGGACCAGATACCATGATCTTAGTTTTCTGAATGTTGAGCTTTAAGCCAGCTTTTTCACTCTCCTCTTTCACTTCTATCAAGAGGCTCTTTAGTTCCTCTTCACTTTCTGCCATAAGGGTGGTGCCATCTGCATATCTGAGGTTACTGATATTTCTCCCGGCAATCTTGATTCCAGCTTGTGTTTCCTCCAGCCCAGCATTTCTTGTGATGTACTCTGCATATAAGTTAAATAAACAGGGTGACAATATACAGCCTTGACGTACTCCTCTCCCGATTTGGGACCAGTCTGTTGTTCCACGTCCAGTTCTGACTGCTGCTTCCTGACCTGCGTGCAGGTTGGAATGGGAGAAATAAAAGTATCTCCGCAGATGACACTAATAGTTAAAAATGGAAAAGCCCGAGAAATCTACACATATATTTCTACAACTAGTGAGTTCAACAAAGGTTTCAAATACAAGATCAACATAGAAAAATCACTTGAAAATCTATATACTAACAGAGCATGAGGAAATTGAAATTAAAAACAATAACATTTCCAATCACTCCAAAAATAATTAGACATCTCATTTCAGCAGATATTGAACAAAACATGTATAGGATATGGATGCTAAAATTGCTTTAAATGCAGATGCAGGTATTCAAAGAAGACCGAAATAAATGAAGAGACAAACTATGGACTAAACATAATAAAGATGTCAATTTCTCTTACCCTCACTCCACTAATTGATCTTTAGGCTTAATGCAATTCATAACAAAATTCCAGTATGGTTTCTTATATACAGAGTCATAGCAATTCTTTATATGGAAACAAACAGATCTTAGGATGGTTAAAGTAATCTTGGCAAAGAATAATACAGGGATGGAAACCTCTCTGCCCAAACTTTTGACTCCTTGTATAGCTACAGTAAACAAAAGCACCCAGTCTTCGCCAGAGCATAGACACACAGACCAATAAAACAGAAGAGGGTCCAGAAGCAGATCCACACAGATACGCTCAAACGATTTTTGACAAAGATACAAAAGCAATTAAATAGAGAAAGGATCACCTTTTCGATAAATGGTCTGGAGCAAGTGGACATCCGTGGGCAAAAAGAATGAATCTAAACTTCAAACCTTGCAAAAAGTTAACCCAAAATAGATCATAGACTTGTATCAAAAATGTAAAATTATAACTGTGTTATCAAAACAATGGGGAAAAAAAATGTTCAGGCTCTATGTTTAGGCAAATAGTTCTAAAACTTGACACCAAAAGCACTATCCAAAAAGGAAAAACTGGTCAACTAAACTTGGCCAGAACATAAAGATGCTCAGTTTCATTAGATTTGGGGGAAATCAAAATAAAACCACAATGAGACACCACTATGCACTTACTGGAAATAAACAAGTGGTAAAGTCAAATGCTGATGTGACTGCAGACAAATAACTCCCGATTTGACAGTTTCTTGAAAAACTAAGTATGCAATTACCAAACTACCTGGCAATTACACCCATGAGCATTTATCCTAGAGAAAAATTAGTATGATACCAGATTTATTTGTAATAGCCAGAAAGTGAAAACAACACATGCCCTTCAAGAGCTAATGGGTAGACTAACTGTAGTTCATCCAGACTGTGGAAAAGCTCTCAGAAATAGAAAAGAGCCAGTGATACCCAGCAACATGGATGGATCTCTAGGGAATTACGCTGAGTAAAAACGTTCTCTCCCAGGAGGATTCGTGAGGTATGAGTCCATTAACGTTGTTAGATGGAAAATTTTCAGAAATAGAGGACAGATTGGTGCCTGCCAGGGGTTTGGAATGGATGGAGATGTAGTAGTTATAACAAGTCAGCAGAAGGGATCTTTGTGAAGATCTGTTCAGTGTCTGGACAGTGGTAATGAAAACACATACCTATCCGGGTGATAAACGCATATAGAACTAAACACACACGCAGAAATACAAGCCAGCCTGGGGAAACTGGATGAGTTTGGTGACCTATATTGGTATCAATATATTACATTATGGTTTTGTAGAATGTTACCATTGGGGGAGAGTGGGCAAAGGGTACAAGGGTTCTCTATCTTAAAACTGCATGAAAATCTACATTATCTTAATAAAAAATTGTGTGTAAATTTTTAGTTATCATCAGACTCAGCCGCCACATCAAGCAGGCTGAGATTCAGCGTGCTGAGCATAGACCACGGTGAAAGGCAGGGGAGAGTCGTGCTGGGCCAGGGCTGCGGCGTGGAGACCCAAGTGTTGGTGGGGATGGGGTGCAACAAAATCGTGTGTCCGAGAATCCTCATCAGTGGTGATGTGAACCCTTCGCCCTCTGAGACTTTTATCTGGGGGTAGGTTTGTCCTGATGGCTCCAGGGGAGGGTCTCCGCCAGAGTCAAGGTCTGGAAGTCCAGGTGGAAATTTGAAATGGGACTCTCCCCATTGGCCCCACTTGGTCAGCGGCTGTCCTGAACCAGGAGAGTGACGTCTGTCACTGTGGAGGTACACGCTGGTCTCCACGTCCTCGGGAAAGAAGGAACTGCTGCCCCCTTACAATGATGAAGCCAAAGCCCGCATCTCAGGACATCCTGTGCTCCAGGGTGGGAACCAAGTCCTCTCGGGCCCACACGTGCCTGTGACGGGTGACAAGTCTGAGTCTCCTGTGTGCGAGCCCCACCTCCTGCCAATTCCATCAAAATTCCCAGTGGACCCCCTGCCCCAGCGGGCTCCTTCCAGAACCCACCAAGGTGCCCTGCTGGCTGTGAGGAGGGGATGGCAGCCCAGGCTGACCAGGCTCCTCTGCGCCTTCTTCCCTGGGCAGGCTGGAGCGCTCCGGGTGAAGGAAAGAGCACAGTTGGGAATGCAGAGCTAAAGCAGAAAGCCAGCCCCTCCGTGAAGCGCTGTGTGTGCGTGTACACACGTGTGCTCGTGTGTGTGCATGTGTGGGCGTGTGCACTTGCATGTGGGTGAGTATGCAGGCCAGTGCATCCCACAACTCCCCCCTCCCCCGTTCATTCTAAACCAAAATGCACGGCTGACTCACAGAAGGACCCCTAGCTGTGCTGAATGTAGACCCAGAGCAGCAGCTCAAGCCGTGAGCCCGGCAGGACCAGTCCCAGCAGGTCTAGACCCCCCTCCCCGCCAGCCCCCCCACCCCGACTCCAGGGCAGGAATCAGGCCCAGGTCCCACCCCGGGGCCCCTCCTGCTCGCCCCCAGGGTTGGAGGCCTTCCTGCTCATCCCACCCCCAGCCCCACAGAGAGTCCCTGGGGCTCCAGCCCCGCCCCCCATCTGGAGACACCGATCCCCATTCGTTCACCACCCTCCACCCCCTGCCCTGCAACTCCCACACCAAAATGCTCCTTTTTGGCCTGGAACATTAGAAGATTTTTGCAAATGCAAATGCACTGCAGGGAAGTCTGATCTCATTACAGACTCCTGAACAACTGGGCTTCTCCCCCACAAAATGGAAATTAAGACTTGACAGCAAATATTTCTGATCTGAAGAAAAGTCATCAGAGGGTCTTGTCTGTGAGCTGCATGTGGCCAGATCTGAGAAGACACCTCAGTTCTGGAAGCGGGGGGAGGACAGGGGAGGGGGGAGGGAGGATGGCTGAGGGGGGAGGGGAGGATAAGTGAGGGAGAGGAGGGAGGAAGAGGAGGGGGGAGGGAAGACAGGGGAGGGGGGAGGGGAGGATAAGTGAGGGAGGGGAGGACAGGGGAGGGGGGAGGGAGGACAGGGGAGGGGGGAGGGGAGGATAAGTGAGGAGGGGAGGACAGGGGAGGGGGGAGGGAGGACAGGTGAGAGAGGATGTGTGAGGGAGGAGGGGAGGACAGCGGAGGGGGGAGGGAGGACAGGTGAGGGGGGAGGAGAGGACAGGGGAGTGGGGAGGGAGGACAGATGAGCGGGGAGGGAGGACAGGTGAGGGGGGAGGCAGGACAGATGAGTGGGGAGGGGAGGATGGGTGAGGGAGGTCAGGGGAGGGAGGGCGGGTGGGGGGGAAGCTGAGTCTTCACCCCGGCCCTCCCTGTTGTCCTGGTCACCGTGAGGCCTCCCCACTGCCCTCCTCAGGGGTGCTCCTCCCTGTTCCCCGGCAGAGGTCTGTACTGCAAGGCTCCCTCCAGGGGTCATCCAGGCAGGTCTCCCTCTGGCCCCCAGATGATTGCCTCCTCTAGCCACTTCAGAACCTGCCCTGGATCCATATCCAGGCCTCTGAGACCCAGCCAGGAGCCCAGTTCCTGCTTGCTCTGTGCACAGGCTCCCCGTGGACCCCACAATGCTTCTGCTGGAGACGCCCTTGCGAGGTGGGGCCCGTGCCCGCGGGGCGCTGAGCCCAGGCCAGCCTTCCTTTCAGGTCGCTCAGAAAGCTGAATGGCATGTAATTTATCCCTAATATCCTACAAGCGATATACTTGTTTCCCTGGTGGCTCAGATGGTAAAGCGCCTGCCTACAATGCGGGAGAGTCAGGTTCAACCCCTGGGTCGGGAAGATCTCCTGGAGAAGGAGGAGGCTGGCAGGCTACATTCCGTGGGGTCCCAAAGAGTCGGACACGACTGAGCGACTTCACTTTCACTTTCTTTTCCTCCTACAAGCGAAACCTCCTCAGTGTCTTTACCGGGGCCATCTGGGCGCGGAGACCACCACGCCCACCTCGTCTCGGCCCTCAGACTTAATATCTGGAATATTTTTTGAGAGAAAGCATAAAATCGCTTCCTTTATTGAGCTGAGTAATTGGAACAAGTCAGAGTCTTTCACGAGACACGACGCTGAGGGGTTCAGCCAAGCCTCCCTCGTCCCCAGGTGACCCACGCTCACAAAACCGGCTGGCTGTCACCACTGGGGATATTTCTTCAGAAAATTCACATTTCGTTTTCCTCAGTAAGTCAGTTTTCTGTGATTAGAGAAGAGAGAGGCCAATCATTTTAAGTGTTTTTCTGTCTTTCCACAGGAATATTAGAAAGAACATTTGCTCAAAGCATGCAGGGTTTTATTTTTTTTCTCCATAAACATAAAAAGGGGACAGCACAGGAAAATATGAAAAGACCGTGCTTCCTGCCATTTCAGCAGGGACTTCAGGTTTGTTCCTAATCCCATGAGAATTAGCCTGGAGCCGAGGATCCCACGTGCCCAGCTGGGAGTGACCGGTGCATCTGAGATCCCCCAGGGAGCACTCAAATGCCACCCAGCGAAGGCAGGTTCTTCTAATTAGCAAAATAAGACAGTTGTGGGGGAAAGTCCACAACATGACGGGTTAGAGGCAGGAGGGCTGCTGGGCGTGCTTGCTGGTGGTGGTGGGAGCTGGGCACCCTGGAGAGACAGTGCAGACATGCTCCGGTCTCCTCGCCCACCCCCAACCCCCTCAGCTTCTCTGGAAAATTCCAGACCAGAAGCAGAGGGAGGAAGTTTGGCTGGAAGTTCTGGAGCCAATACCTGGACTAGGCTCCGGCCAGGGAGGCCCCGGGGCATCAGCCCTGCCCTGCTCTGGGCAGGAAGGAGGGGCGTCCGCGGGCAGCACCAGGGAGGAGGGAGGGGCATCTGCGGGCATCACCCAGAGGAGGGAGGGCGGAACCCTGAGCCCAAGGGAACCTTGGAGACGGTAACGCACAGCCTCGGGCCCTGGGGAGGACTGGGAGGCCCTGACTTGGGTCGGTGGTGTGGTGCCCAAGGGCTGGGTGATTCTGGTAGATCAGGCTGGCGGTCCAGTGTCTCCTGAGGACAGCCTCCCTCTGGGCACGGGCTCTACCATCCCATCTTGGAGACGCTGCCCTGGGGCCTCAGGCCCCGGGGCCTTGCCAGCAACACACGAGCTGGGAGGGAGGCGACAGATGGGGGTGCTCTGGCCTGTGGCAAAGGCCTCCTGCCCTCAGCAGGGTTGGCGCACCCCCGTCCCTCTCACCAGGAAGCTGCCCACGTGTTTCAGCAGGGCGTGGACCTGCTCCTGTGTCTGCGATGGGCTCTCCTCGCCGGCTGCACCCAGCCCTGTGCTCTACGAGACCTCCCTCGTCGTGCGCTGAGCCCCACGCAGGAGTGTGTCGGGGACACACGGGAACACCGGGGCAGCCCCCAGGGACTGGGCACAAGCAGGGTCACGCTCTCCTGCCCACAGTCCCGAACGCACCTGTGCCCACGTGACTGCTGTCCTGACGCGCAGGAGCAGGAGGCAGGGACGCAGCCCCTGCTCCACCCACCTGTCTGCCAACGGCAACGCCCAGCACCCGCCCGGGGGGGTTGTACGCTGGGCTCCAGGACTTCAGGCCAGGGGGCAGGGCGGCCTCCAGTCCGGGAAGTGGTTCAGGCGAGGTGCTCAGTGCATGTCCCGGAGCAAATGCAGCCAGCCAGCCAGCCGCCAGGCCACAGCGCCTCCCGATTCTTACCCTAACCCCTCTGCTCGGGACCCTCTCCACGACCCAAACTTAAAG
The DNA here is from genome assembly GCF_019320065.1 of Cervus canadensis. Taxonomy (NCBI): domain Eukaryota; kingdom Metazoa; phylum Chordata; class Mammalia; order Artiodactyla; family Cervidae; genus Cervus; species Cervus canadensis. The sequence continues at coordinate 1,377,672 of NC_057406.1, read as the reverse complement.
TGAGAAGATGCACCGCTCAGGTCGGCTGTCACAGGACCCAGAGGTCACAGTGTCAATCTCCCACTGTTCGAGTGATGAGAAGAGTCAGACCCCGCCCGGGATCACCCTCACACAATGGGATGCTGGCCTCGGGGTATCGCGGGGAGCTGGTCCTGCGCAGCCGGAGCTGGGGGGTGTCTCCCAGCGGGAGTGGCTGTGGCACTGTGTTAGCCCCAGTAGCGTTTCAGCATCCCTTAGCGCGTGACCCTTTATCCCGGGGCTTTCCTCACAAGCCAACACGCCCAAGGGGACAGAAAGGAGCTCATTCCTCGGGCGTGTTTATTTTTTTTGGGGGGGGCTCAAACTGTTGACAGCTTTTACGTCCAAATTCCAGTTTTCTCCATCAGTTAGTTCCCTGTGCAAAGATGTAAAAGAGGTTTGTAAGACTCTTTGGGGGAAATATATTTATATATAAAACATCACCAAAGGACACAAAAGCCCTTGAAGGTAGAAAACCGAGCCCACAGAGAGACGCAGCCCACGTGGCATGAACGAGGGGCAGTGGTTGGGGACGGGCAGGTGACCACATGCTGGACAATGGGCTCCTCAAATGGTAAAAAATAAAGTTGATCTTTTGTTGCTCAGTTGCTGAGTCATGTCTGACTCTTTGTGACCCCATGGATGGCAGCACACCAGGCCTCCCTGTCCATCACCATCTCCCGGAGCTTGCTCAAACTCATGTCCATCGAGTCGGTGATGCCATCCAACCATCTCATTCTCTGTCATCCCCTTCTCCTCCTGCCCTCAGTCTTTCCCAGCATCAGGGTCTTTTCCAATGAATCAGCTCTTCCCATCAGTCGGCTCATCCCAAAGTACTGGAGCGTCAGCGCTGAACGACGTCCCTGGGAAACAAGAGGCTGAGAAGACCTGCAGGAGATGCTGCGGTGCCTGTGGCCGGTACGGGGTGATGCCCGGAGCCCTGAAAACCATACGAGGAAGCTAGATGAGGACAAACAGCTGAACAAAGCACCAGCCAAGGGGATGGACAGACACAAAGGGAGTCAAGGCCAGTGACATTTAAAAATTCTGAACCTGACAGTAATCAGAAAAATAAAAATCCAGAGAGTCCAATATGAAACCACACAACTTGGACTGTCCAAAGTGTAAATGGCAGGGCTGTGATGACGGGTGGGTGACACCCAGGGAGATGGGAAATTCACAGGAGCTCCTGCAATCAAATGCACAGGCCAGTGACCCAGAAACCCTCTTCCAGATGTCCAGGTGGGGGTGGTAACCATGTGCAAAAGGAGAAAGCCAGCAAGAACGCCAATGCAGTGGGCTCTTCGTGATCAAACCTTCCTGAAATAACCTAAACATTCTTGAGTATGAAGTGGGAATGCTATTCAGCAGTCAAGTGAACAAACAAGAGGTGTGTCTATCAACATGAATAAGTTTCCAAAACCGTGTTGAGTGAAAATATGCAGAACAACTTGTCCTACAAACTACCACTGTGTCAGGTGAGAACAGGAGCAGGATGGTGTATGTGTTGTTTAGGGATACGTGGGAGTCTGGGAGCCCCGATGGAGGCCTGACTTGGGAGAGTGGCTGCTTCTGTTAGAAATGACTTCAGCTGCACAATACAGAAACCTGCTCATGTAAAAGCAGATTCAGTAAAATGAGAAACTGCTTTCTCCTGTATACACTGGAAGGCCAGAGAGCCAGGGCTTGCCTGTGGCTTCGTGGTGACGTTTGAATCACGGGCTCCCATTATTTCTCTGCTCCACTGTCTTCTGTGAACAGGTTCTGTTCTCAGGTTGCTTCATGTTCCTAGAAGGCTGCTGGTGCTCCGGCAATCCCATCTCTATTCCAGGACAATGGCCAGAGGAAGTGGAAGAAGATGAAAAGATGTAATCCCTGCCCCAAGTTTACCTCTGGGGTGAGAAAGGACTGGAATGGTGGAGGGGCAGAAGGGGTTTCACTTAGAGCTGTAATAATTTGTTTTCAAAAACCATAATCAGAAACAAATACAGATGATTAAAAAATTTGTTAAAGACAATGATTAATGAAGCATGTTTTTACACTGTTTATTCTCTATGATTGTATTATGTTTGGTTGAAATAGTTCACAGGAAGAAACGTGAAGAAAATAGGAAGTGAATTTAATAGATTGATTTCCATTAATGATATGAATTGATTCATTGATTTATAACAATAATGAAGAGCAGCTGATCGCTGAGCTCCCGGTCCCTCCTGGAAGGCAGTCAGAGCTGCAGGGAGGTGAGTGAGCTCCCCAGTGGGAGCCTGCCCAGCCCTGGGGTTTGCGTGATGACACGTGTGGCCGCCTTTGCAGCCTGCTGTGTCCCACGTTCTTACAGGCCTTTTCCTGTGCTTTTCCCCACTGAGAGCAGGTTCTCCTCTCCAGCCCATCTGACCGAACGTGGCCCCCAGTTACAGCCTGTCCACACCCCTCCCGACAGCCACACGGATCTCTGATGCTCTGTCTCCTTGGAGCCTGCCAACCGTGGACGTGAATAACCCAGGCTTGACGCACCTGCTCCCAGGTGGTTCCCTGGGGCACTTGGGCCAGGCAGCCTTGACTTCAGTGTTCCTGCGAGTTCTGGTCACCTGCTTGGCCCATTCTCCCCCACCCCAGAGCCTGTCCCATCTGATCCTGGAGCAGGTGATCATCAGGGCCTGGCTGGCACCTGGGCTGATACCTGGCATACCCCTCCACCTGACAGCTAGAAAAAGGGCAGGGGCAGCATGAGCAGAGTGGGCACCAGGTCCCCACGGAGCCTGTCACATGAGAGAGACAGATTAAAGCAGCTCCATTTAATCTCATTTCCTGAACACGTTAATGTGAAGGATGGTTTACTAAGTATTTTGTCGATCAGTTGCTCAGTCATGTCCGACTCCTTGTGACCCCGTGGACTGCAGCACACCAGTCTTCCCGGTCCTTCATTACCTCCCAGAATTTGCTGGAAGAATTTAGTGGCACCAAGGCACAAGAACGCCTCTGCCCCAAGTCCAGGGGTACCCACCGGCTCCAGCAGCTGGTTCATCTCTCGCTGTTTGCCCATCATTTGTCCCTTTATCGACCATATAGTCCCCAGATCTGCTGACTGGCCATTCATTATGCATTTCTGCCAAAGAGGCTCTTGATTTCTGACTCTTCAAATCATTTCTGAACATGTTACTTAAGATGAGCTGCTGGAATCCTGAGCGGCCAGGAAGAGAGCTTTGTTTCAGGGAGGGAGGGCTGGGCCCTGATGCTCTGGACTCAGGGCCACCTGGTGGTGGCCACGCAGCCTCTGACCTGCCCGCCCACCCACGATGCACCTGCTGCCCCTCCTGTCCTGGGAGCCGGATGCCCGGAAGGGCCAGGGCTGATGGAGGAGGGGAGGTGGCGTTTTCAGGCCCAGGGATGTTGAGGCAAGTCCTGTCCACGTGGGCTTGTCCTGTCACCACACATGGCGTGGCACAGTGGGCGTCCCATGCGGGATGTGCAGTGACGTTCATCGGACCTGCCGGGTCCTGTTGGGCTGTTGGAGCAGCGGCTCCACGGCCATGGAGAGACCAACCGTTCCCGGGGTTCCGACACCGCACACGGGGAAGGGAGCGGGCAGAAAGCCCTGAGCTGACTGGCCGTGGCCACCGCCCCCCAGGACCAGCCCCTCCGTGGCTGAGGGAGCCCAGGGCCGAGAAGGGAGACAGCAGCAGCTGTCTGTAAACGCGCTGACGGTAAATAAGGCAACCTGCTGAATTCAGATGCGCAGCGCTCCTCCAGCTGCCCAGTAACCACTGAACGGTAAAATCACTAGTCTTTCCGTGGAAGAAATTAGCATTAATGAGATAGCAGCGTATCTGGAATAACTGACATTTTGATGAATGAGCCGGCGGGATGGGATAGGAGGCCCCTGATGGATCATACTCGGGTTGCCTAGGGTGGCATTTAACGGTTCCTCCTGCGTTCTCGGCTTCAGTTACGTGCAATAGAAAACCTCGGGAATGTGGGGCTTTATCTTTCAGGAGGCAGACCCAAGCGTCATGATCAATCCAGGCTGGCAGCAGCTCCACCCACGGGGAAGAGGGGAGTCCAGAGCCGGGAGACTGGCCCCCGTTCCCCCTGGGATGCACTCCACCTGCAGGCACGCGGGCCTCTTCCTAATCGGCCTGTCCTCCCCTGGGCTGGGCCCAGCTCCTGGAAATGAGGCTGGAGGTTCCCGCGGAAGCGAACGCCCAGGGGGACCTCCTGGAGCCTCGGGGGAGCCGGTGTCTGGAGCCCAGCAGGAGGGCACGTGTGTCAATGGGACGGAGCGGCTCCCCTGCGCCTGGGCCCCTCAGGCTCGGCCGGCGGCCCGAACCGCCTTCTGAGGGTCCGCTCAGACTGGTTTCCTCCGCTCCCGTGGACACAGAGGCCCCGTGGGCTGTTCCCCTGCCTGCCCGCGCCTGGACTCAGGGCTCCACCGCCCGCCACACGGCTGAGCCTCCGCACCCTCCGCCCCACCCGCCCTCTGGCCCCGTCTGGCCCCGTCTGGCCCCGTCTGGTCCTGCTTCCGGGCGGCCATCATGTGATCACGTGACCAGTCCCCGACCCGCCGGCCCTGCCCAGCGGGGGTGTCTGTGCCCCAGCCGTGTCCCCAGCTTCCAGCACAGCGGCCTGCCGAAGTCGCTTCTACACATGGGTTACGTGCAACAGGGTCATGCGTCTCCTGCCTTTCCTCTTTGTCTAAGGAGAAAACCTGGAGAAGGAAATGGCAACTCACTCCAGTATTCTTGCCTGGAAAATCCCATGGATGGAGGAGCCTGGTAGGCTACAGTCCATGGGGTCGCAAAGAGTCGGACACTGCTGAGCAACTTCACTTTCTTTCTTTCTATGGTTCCTTTTGGAGGAGGAAATGGCAACCCACTCCAGTGTTCTTGCCTGGAGAATCCCTTGGATGGAGGGGCCTGGAGGGTTACGGTCTGTGGGGTCACAAAGAGTCGGACACTGCTAAGCAGCTAACACACACACACACACACATACACGAATACCGGGTGTGCCCGCCAGTGGGTCCTCAGCTCCGAGCACAGTGGGCGTTTGAAGGGGACAGTGAGGAGGCCCCGGCGTGCAGGTTCTGCCAGGAGGCAAAGTCCCCCAGGAGAGGGCTGCCAGGCCTGGAAGGGAAGCTGGGTGCCAGCCATCATTGCTGAGCATCACAGTGCCTCCCTGACCCCAGGAATGAGAGCCCGCAGGAGGGCCAGGGAGCGGGACCCAGGGGCCCGAGTCCACAGGACCCCAGTGAAGAATCATCAGATAGTCTTGGAGGAAGGAAAGTAAGATCTGAATGTTTGCACAGGAATGCCTGGTTATTGGTTGAAAAGACATGCTAAAACAGAAAAAGGATCAATCTCTACAGGTTCCTATGAAACTCGAAGGCAATTCCAACTAGAATTCCACTGTGTTTCTGTGTATGAGTGTGTAATTTGGATCAAATAATCTTAAATTCATAGAACAGGATACATGTCTAAAACTTCATATATCAAAGCTATGGTTTTTCCAGTAGTCGTGTATGGATATGAGAGTTGGACCATAAATAAAGCTGAGACCCAAAGAATTGAAGCTTTTGAACTGTGGTATTGGAGAAGACTCTTCAGAGCTCCTTGGACAGCAAGGAAATCAAACCAGTCAATCCTAAAGCAAATAAACCCTGAATTTTTTTTTGCCACTTTATTTTTTTTAATTGAAGGGTAATTTCTTTACAGAGTTTTGTGGTTTTCTGTGACACATGAACAAGAATCAGCCGCAGGCACACCCACGCCCCCCCCCCCCCCCCCCCCCCCCCCCCCGTGGCAGAGCCCCCGATTCAGTTCCCTGAGTCGTACACGAATCCCCGTTGCCCGTCCATCTCATATCTGGTATTGTCAATTTCCACGTTACTCCCTCCACACATCTCCTCTTCTCCCTCCTCTCCTCCCACCGTGTCCACAGGTCTGTTCTCTATGTCTGGTTCTCCACTGCTGCCCTGAAAATAAATTCATCAGTGTCATCTCTTCAGATTCCATATGTAGGTGTCAGCATACGATATTTATATTTCTCTTTCTGACTTCACTCTGTAAAATAGGCTCTAGGTTCATCCACCTCATTAGAACTGACTCAAATGTGTTCCTTTTTATGGCTGAGTAATATTCCATTGTGTATATTTACCACAACCTCTTTATCCATTCATCTGTCAATGGACATCTAGGCTGCTTCCATGTTCTAGCTATTGGAAATACTGCTGCAATGAACAGTGGGATGTATGTGTCTTTTTCCATTTTGGTTTCCTCAGACTATATGCCTAGAACTGGGAATGCTGGGTCATATGGTTGTTTTATTCCTAGTTTTTTAAGGAATGTTCATACCATCTTCCATAGTGTCTTATCAATTTACATTCCCACCAGCAATGCAAGAGTGTTCCCATTTCTCCACACCCTCTCCAGCATTTATTGTTTGTAGACTTTTTGATGAGGGCCATTCTGACCAGTGTGAGGTGGTATCTCATTGTAGTATTGATTTGCATTTCTCTAATAATGAGTGATGTTGAGTATCTCTTCATGTGTTTGTTAGCCACTTATATGTTTTCTTTGGAGAAATGTCTGTTTAGTCCTTTTCCCCACTTTTTGGTTAGGTTATTTACTTTTCTGATATTTAGTTGTATGAGCTGCTTGTATATTTTTGAAATTAATTCTTTGTCACTTGTTTCCTTTGCTATTATTTTCTCCCATTCTGAGGGTTGTCTTTTCACCTTGTTTGTGGTTTCCTTTGCTGTGCAAAAGCTTTTAAGTTTAATTAGGTCCCTCTTGCTTATTTTTGTTTTTATTTCCATTACTCTAGGAGGAGGGTCATAGAGGATCTTGCTTTGATTTATGTCATCAAATGTTCTGCCTGTTTTCCTGTAACAGTTTTATAGTTTCTGGTCTTACACTTAGGTCTTTAATCCATTTTGAGTTTATCTTTGTGTATGGCATTAGAAAGTGTTCCAATTTCATTCTTTTGCACATAGCTATCCAGTTTTCCCAGCACCACTTATTTTGCAGGATACAAGGTCAATACACAGAAATCCCTAGCATTCCTATATACTAGCAATGAAAAATCAGAAGGAAAAATTAAGGAATCAATCCCATTCACCACTGCAACAAAAAGAATAAAATATCTAGGAATTAACCTCCCTAAGGAGACAAAAGAACTGTATAGGGAAAATTATAAGACACTGATGAAAAAAATCCAAGATTACATAAACAGATGGAAAGATATTCCATGTGCCTAGGTAGGAAGAATCAATATTGAGAAAATGACTATACTACCAAATGTAATCTGCAGATTCATGAGATCCATATCAAATTACCAATGGCACTTTTCACAGAACTAGAACAACAAATTTCCAATTCATATGGAAACACAAAAGACCCTGAATAGCCAAAGCAGTCTTGAGAAAGAATGGAGCTGGAGGACTCAACCTTCCTGACTTCAGGTTATACTACAAAGCTACAGTCATCAAGACAGTATGGTACTGGCACAAATACAGAAATAAAGACCAATGAGACAAGATAGACCAGAGATAAACCTACACATCTATGGGTACCTTATTTTTGACAATGGGGCAAGGATAACCCTGAATAATGAATATTATTCATCAGGGACTGATGCTGAAGTTGAAGCTCCGATACTCTGGCCACCTGATGTGAAGAACTGACTCATTGGAAAAGACCCTGATGTTGGGAAAGATTGAAGGCAGGAGGAGAAGGGGATGACAGAGGATGAGATGGCTAGATATCATCACCAACTCAATGGACATGAATCTCAGCAAACTCTGGAAGATAGTGAAGGACAGGGGAGCCTGGCATGCTGTAATCCATGTGGTTTCAGAGTCAGACACAACTCAGCGACTGAACAACAACAATCTAGAAAAACTGCAAAAAAAGAAAATTGAAGGAGCTCCTGCCTGAGAAGTATTAGAACTTCTAGAATGAAAACTGTGGCAGAAGAGTAGCTGGGATGGCCCAGGGGTGGAGATCAGACTTGGGGGAAGGCTGTGTTCCTACACCAGGAAGGAGGTGTTCATATTGAAGAAAATCAGCTGAGCTTCTCACTCATCTCACATTCAGAAATAAATAGGACATGCAGCAAATATCTGCAAACATCTAGCACGGTCTGGGAAGCTAATAGCTTCCCAGGTGACACTAGTGGTAAAGAACCTGCCTGCCAATGCAGGAGACATAAGAAATGCAGCTTCGATCCCTGGGTTGGGAAGATCTCTTGGAGGAGGGCATGGCAACCCACTCCAGTATTCTTGCCTGGAGAATCCCATGGACAGAGGAGCCTGGCGGGCTATAGTCCATGGGGTCTCAAAGAGTCAGACATGACTGAAGTGATTTATCATACAGCAAATATTAAAAATATAAGAGAATAAAATCTTAAAAGAAAGTGAACATGGGTGTGACCTATGGTTTAGGTAATGCTTTTAATGAATATTGCCAACTAAGAAACTTAAGGAAAAAGTGATAAACAGGTGACTACGTTTCAACCAATATGTATGTAAGGAGGCTGTGACCCCAAAGAGAAATGACAGGAAAGCAGTCTGAGGCTTCACAGCCAAAATACATGAAAAGTGAACATTGCTCAGTCATGTCTGACTCTTTGTCACCCCATGGACTATATAGTCCTTGGATTTCTCCAGGCCAGAATACTGCAGTGGGTAGCCTTTCCCTTCTCCAGGGGATCTTCCCAACCCAGGGATCGGAGCCAGATCTCCCACATTGCAGGTAGATTCTTTACCAGCTGAGCCACATAACACATGGAGAGTTTCACAACTGATTATTTAAAAAGACCGGAGAAGGCAATGGCATCCCACTCCAGTACTCTTGCCTGAAAAATCCCATGGATGGAGGAGCCTTGTAGCCTGCAGTCCATGGGGTCACAAAGAGTCAGACACAACTGAACGACTTCACTTTCACTTTTCACTTTCATGCGTTGGAGAAGGAAATGGCAACCCACTACAGTGTTCTTGCCTGGAGAATCCCAGGGACAGCGGAGCCTGGTGGGCTGCCGTCTATGGGGTCACACAGAGTCGGACACGACTGGAGCGACTTAGCAGCAGCAGCAGCATTTAAAAAGACAAATAAGAGACAATTAGGCAAAGTATACGAATAAGCACTTTTTAGAAAGTCCCCAAATGGCCAAAAATAGTAGGGAAAGTTACACAAAGTTCCAAGTAGCCAGAAAATGCAAATTATTTGAATAAGGAGATATCAATTTTCACCTCTCAGATAGTCTCAGAAAGAGGTAACACCTTCTGGCGGGGATGTGAAGGAAAGAGCATTTGCATGTTATTACTGGAGATGTGAATTTTAACTGCTCTTTTGGGAAGCCATCTGGAAATATATATTTAAATTAAAAACACACAAAACCATGAACCCAGCCTTCCCTTCCTGAATATATCCCCAAGAAATAAGGGCAACCTTGAGTAGTGCTGGGGGTGATGTGGACAGTGGGCTGTGTTGGACAGCGGGAAGCAGATCCGTGCCTAAAACTCAGATTCCTTACACAGAGCAACAGCCAAACCAGAGGAATGTGATCACATCAAAAGTACAGTAGATTATGCACAACTAAGCTTGCTGTTGTTGTTGTTCTGTCCCTAAGTTGTATCCGACTCTTTGCAGCCCAGTAAACTGCAGCTCGCCAGGCTTCCCTGTCCTTCACCATCTCCTGGAGTTTGCTCAAAATCACATCCATTGAATTGGTGATGCCATCCAACCCTCTCATCCTCTGCTGACCCCTTCTCATCCTGCCCTCAGTCTTTCCCAGCACCAGGGTCTCTTCCAATGAGTCAGCTCTTTGCATCAGATAGCCAAAGTATTGGAGCTTCAGTTTCAGCATCAGTCCTTCCAGTGAACATTAAGGGATGATTTCGTTTAGGATTGACTGGTTTGATCTCCTTGCAGTCCAAGGGATTCTGAAGAGTCTTCTCCAGCACCACAATTTGAAAGCATCAATTCCTCAGTGCTCAGCCTTCTTTATGGTCCAACTCTCACATCCGTACATGACTACTGGAAAAACCAAAGCTTTGACTAGATGGACTTTGTCTGCAAAGTAATGTCTCTGTTTTCTAATACGCCACCTAGTTTTGTCATAGTGTTGCTTTCAAGAAGGTAGCATCTTTTAATTTCATGGCTGCAGTCACCGTCCACAGTGATTTTGGAGGCCAAGAAAATAAAGTCTGTCAATAAAGCTTAGGATGCATAATGCAGTGTTTCATTCCTAAAATGAAGTGGATGCATGTGTGTTTGTGTGAGTGTGTGTGTGTGGTGTGGTTTGTGTGTGTGTGTGTGAGGTCTGTGTATTATTGTGTGTGGTTTGTGTGTTAATGAATGAGTACTGTGTGGTTTGTGCCTGTGTGTATGACGAGATCTGCCAAATGCCCCCTGGGGTTCCCAGAGGCTGTCTGGGGTGCATTATTCCCAGTGATGTCCCATCCCCTCCTGCTCATGGAGCCCCCAGGCTGAGTCCCGTCCCCCAGCTTTGCCCCCAGGCTGAGCCCCATCTCTGACCTTGCCCCCAGGCTGAGCCGCGTCCCCCAGCTTTGCCCCCAGGCTGAGCCCCATCTCTGACCTTGCCCCCAGGCTGAGCCCCGTCTCTGACCTTGCCCCCAGGCTGAGCCGCGTCCCCCAGCTTTGCCCCCAGGCTGAGCCCCATCTCTGACCTTGCCCCCAGGCTGAGCCCCGTCTCTGACCTTGCCCCCAGGCTGAGCCGCATCCCCCGGCTTTGCCCCCAGGCTGAACCCCATCTCTGACTTTGACCCCAGGCTGAGCTCACCTCTGAGACACACAGAAGGAGCCAGCTTCTGGGAGAAGTAGGAAGAGGGTGGGGGGTCGGGGTCCGGTGGAGGGGCCTGAGAGGGACGCCTGTTCCCCATGCTCACAGCGGTGGGCGCCCTGGTCTGGGTGGAACGGGAGGGGGCAGGGTGGTCCCACGGCTCTGCCTGCTCTGTGCTCAGGGACCCAAAGTGAGAACTTGCTCAGCACTAACCCCCTCCCCGCCCCCGACACCCACCCCAAGACACCAAGGGCCCAGAGTGCTCCATGCCCGCTGGTGAGGGTGGTCAGCCTGGGCTCTCCAAAGTCAGGACAGGTTCCTGGGGGCCGAGAGAGGTCCCCAAAGCCCAGGGCACTGTCCAAGGCCATCTCACCGGACCACACCCTGGGGAACAGGTGACCAACCGGCTGGCTGGTCAGGGACCAGACCCACAGGGAGAAGGAGGATCTGACCTCACCTTGTTCCCAAGAGTCTCCATCCGGCCCGCCGAGTCCCTGTGGCAGGTGGGTGGGCGCTGGAGTCCAGGTGGGGGATGGCAGGGAGGCAGGATGTCCCAGCACCACCCACCCCGTTTGTCTGGATGCTGGGGTCTCAGCCTGCAGGGCGTTCGGAAGCTGGAGGGACTGTGGCTATGTCAGAAGAGCCCAGGACACGCGCTGCAGGGGCTGTGCTGCCGACCTGCTGCCCCCAGCCTCCCAGAGCCTCAGGGCCCTGTCCACCAAGACCCGGGCAGCATGCAGTCACGGGAGTAACGAGGCCCCAAGAGACGCCAGCACTTTGAGAGGGTAACAGGCAGGAAGGCCAGGGGTCTCCAAAGGGAGGAAGTAGGCTGCAAGTGTCAGACGTTTTTCTCTCTCTCTTAAGCAGCGGGAGGAAACAAACTACAAGTGTCAGACGTTTTCCCTTCTCTATACAAAATTAAAAGGACGTTTCTTTTAGAATATGTGTTGCCATGACAACACCTGGTTTCACCTGAACTTAACTTTTCTCAAACATTGAGCTAACCAATGCCTTTTTCTTTTGGAAATGATTTTCCTAAGCTACGTTAATGAAGTATGTATTTACCCTAGACTCTGTCTTCAAGTTGGTTCCGATCAGTCAGAAGAGATAATGGCTCAACAAACCAGTATGTTTTACTCATACAACTGCTCTCCTAATCTATGTTAATGAGACTATGTATTTGCTTGAAAACCTGCTTTTCTTCAAGATTCATGTCAATCGTTTTATGGCAGGGACGATTCACCTTGTGCCAATGTCGTCTCAAAATGCACGTTGTGGGTGAGGGGTCTGGTGCCACTCTCTGAGTTTTGAGAGTTTCCTTTCTCTAATTAGCAGCCTGCTAGTAGGTATATAACTTTCTCTTAAAGGCTAGAAGGGGGGCAAATCTTTCTACCCCCTTCTGATGTCTATGTCAGAAGCTTTCTCTCTCTCTTTTATACTTTAATAAAACTTTACTACACAAAAGCTCTGAGCGATCAAGCCTTGCCACTGGCCCCAGATTGAATTCCTCTCCCCCGGAGGCCAAGAATCCCACTGTCTTCATGGCTCAGCAACACCTTTCAAAGTCCTGTTCTTCACCTTCCATGGGATCACTTCTCCTTCCCTACACCTGTGCAAGTTTACTTTGAGGATCTCATTTTTAAATGAGGAAAAGGAGTCTTGGTTAAGTGGGCAGGGGTCTGGCAGTAACTGTCACCCCCCCCCAGGGGCTTCCAGGCTGTGCCCCAAGTGATGCTGCCAGCTCCCTGCGGGGGCCGGGGGGCTAAAGTGAGGAGACTCAGGCTCTGACAGGGCTGGGACCCTGGGCCATGGCCGACCAGGCCAGGGCAGGGGGTGACGAGGCCAGGGCAGAGTGGGAGCATGAAGGCAGCAGAGGACGGCTGAGAGCAAGTGCAGCACAACTTGGACGGGCCTCCTGACCATCTGTCCATGATTAACGGCTGGGTCAGAGCCCAGGCAGCTTCCCCTGCGCCCTGGCCTGAGACGGGCTGTGTCTGTTCCAGAGTCAGGGAGGTACCAGGTGCTGGGGACTGGGAACAACCTGGACCCCCATAGCATCCCCTGCAGTCAGTGCTGTGGCCCCTGCTGACCTGCTTCCCCCCACAGAATGCTCCCTGGAGCCCTGGGTGGTCACATGCCTCACCTGACCTGGGGCAGCAGCTGGCAGAGTGGCAGGGCCAGCATGCACGTGAGTGCAGAGAGCCCTGAGTTGGTCCCTCCCACCACGTGGCTTCCTGCACCTCTTGCTCTTTGCTGGTTTTCATGCTGCAAACACAGACCCAGGCTCCCCAAGAGGAAGCAGCAGCTCAGCCACATGCCTGAGGAGGCAGGGTGAGTGTTCCCAGTAGAGAGCATGCAGACACTGTTTGTGAGTGTTTTTATTGTTCTACCAGCCATTGTCAGGAAGGGAGTTGTGAGCTGACACCCTGATCTTGAACTTTCAGTCTCCAGAACTGGAAGAAAGTAAATTCTATCATTTAAACCAAAAAAAAAAGAGGAGTTGTGAGAGTTAGAAGAAGTGGTGGGGGTAAAGCACAGGATGACTTCTCAGGAAAAACTTCATCTTCATTGGCATCACCACTATCATCACCATCACTTTCACCACCACTACCATCACCATCATCATCAGTCATCATCACCAACATCACCTTCACTACCACCACCAACACTGTCATCACCATCACCACCATCACCATCACCACCATCACCACCACCACCATCACCATCACCATCACCACCACCATCACCATCACCACCATCACCACCATCACCATCATCACCACCATCACCATCACCACCACCACCACCATCACCATCACCATCACCACCATCACCATCACCATCATCACCACCATCACCATCACCATCATCACCACCATCACCATCACCACCATCACCACCATCACCATCATCACCACCATCACCACCACCACCATCATCACCATCACCACCAACCACCATCATCACCACCATCACCACCATCACCATCACCACCATCACCACCATCATCACCATCACCACCAACCACCATCACCACCACCACCATCACCACCACCATCACCACCATCATCACCATCACCACCAACCACCATCACCACCACCACCATCACCACCATCACCATCATCACCACCACCATCACCACCATCACCATCATCACCACCATCATCCCCATCACCATCATCACCACCATCACCACCACCATCACCATCACCATCACCACCATCACCATCACCACCATCACCATCACCACCATCATCACCATCACCGCCATCATCATCACCATCACCACCATCACCGCCATCATCATCACCATCATCATTATCACTGTCATCAACATCATCACCACTATCACCACCATCACCATCACCACCATCATCATCACCACCATCACCACCATCATCATCACCATCACCACCATCACCATCGCCGCCATCATCATCACCATCATCATTATCACTGTCATCAACATCATCACCACTATCACCACCATCACCATTATCAGTTACCATCATCACCACCACCATCACCTTCACTATCATCAGCACCACCATCACCACCATCACCATTATCACTGTCATCACCATCACCACCACCATCATCACCACGTCACCATCATCATTGTCATTGTCATCATGCTCATCCCATTGTCACCATCAAGAGCTGAACTGTCAACACCAACAGCATCATCATTGTCCTCACCTTTGTCATCATCGCTGTCATCATTGTCACCATTATTTCCTGGCAATGCTTGCCTGTGCACAACCTCACGGTGGGTTAGTCACCCCATCAGAACTCAGCCACAGTTCTCCCACATCTAACTCCTCCTCTGATGATTTCTCAGACCCGCCCACTTTCCAGGCCCTTCCCCTTCAGTGGGCAGACTCATTCCATACTCCCACCACCTCTGAAGACTTTCCTTCTGAGGCTATTGTGGCCCAGACTCACGCAGAGTCCCAGTTAATGGGGTGTCATCTCAGGCTCCAGGCGAGCAACCCACTCTCCCAGTGCATCCAGACAAGCTTGGTGTCATCCTGGAGACAAGCATATGTGAAGTGGCTTCCACACGGCATCTCAAGGTAGCACAGGTTTTCCAACACTCACTGCAGGAGTGGCCATCCTTGGGTATGCAGACTTCTCTCTTACAAATGTAGAAAATTTGCTAACTTAGTGAAAGATTTTCTTTTCCATATGCAGGAGTAATGTGAGCAAGATAAATAAACAGATGGCGTCTCTTGTAAGCCCAAGGCCCACAGATAAGCTCGCTGCCATGTGTCATAAGAGGAACACGCTTGCCCCACAGGTAAGGAGTGGGGGGCTGCAGCAGGTTGCCCCGCGTTCTCCACATGAAGCCATCAGAGCCCACGCGGTCCTGCAGAAGAGCTGCTGCCTGTGGGGTGACCATCATGGTCTCCAGGAAATCAGCTTCATCCAGGGGTTAAAGAGGCTCCTACAAGCAAGGGTGGGCAGACGGGACAAGGGACACCCCCAGGCCGCCAGGGAGGGTGTGGGTCAGATGGGGTGGCTGGTGCTGGCCACAGCCAGGGGAGATGCCCACGCGAACCGCAGGCGTCTCTGATTCCACCCCTCAGCTCAGGATCGGTGTCCAGCCTTGCAGATGGCGAGTTCCCCAGGGTCCCCCCAGGGATCAGCCAGGTCTGGAGAAACTCTCTGAAGCTGAGGAGGTAACTGATGTGCTTCTGCGGCCCCAAACCCATCCCACACTCAGCAGGGCCTTTCGGATTCATGGATGGGCCACGTGGCCACACCCCACGGTCGCACCCTACTTTGTGCTCTGAGGATCCTCAGCCTCTGTCCATGAGTCCTGTCTGCTTGAGTCTTGAGTTTCAGAGAGCCTGTCTCCCCGGGCAGTGAGTCTCCCAATAGTGGGGTCACTGTCTCTCAGTCGCCTCTGCTCCTCTAGGTCTCAGGGACCTTCTTCCAGCAGACAGGCAGAGGGTCAGGCTGAACGGGGTCAAGTCCTGGCAGGGCGGGCGGGCAGGGAGCTCATCCTGGGGAGGGAGTGCTCACTCCAACCTGGACACCACCCTTCCCCTGTGCCCAGCAGCGGACCAGGGTCTCCCCAACACACCGCAGTCCCAGTCAGCCCTGCCTTCTTCCCAGCTGTGAGATGCCCCAACCTGCAGCCAGAGGTAAGTCCCCCGGGGCCTCCATGTGGGGCTGCAGAGACCCTGAGGTCTGCTCTCCCCAGGTGGGGGTCACCCTTTGCAGCTGAGCCCCGGGACAATGTGCTCAGCACTAAGGGACTTTTCACTTTGCAGGCTCTGCTGGAAGGCGTCCCTGGCTCCGAGTGGGGACTCGGCTGTGCTGAGGGTTAATGGACTCTAGCAATTTGCTCTGAAACCCTTGGTGTTGACCCTTCACTGCAAATGAGTGTCAGAGAAAGACTTTAAGAACTTGCTCTGTAACTTAGAAGTGGTCCAGATAACACCCATTAATCCCTGTTTTCCATAGTTGGCAGAAAGCTCTAAGCACTTCTAATACTTTCTAAATCTGACAGTTTTAATTATTTCCCTGCACCATTATTGATCGGGCAAGTCAACCTGTGACTTTGAAGGCCTTTGTCAATACTCATGGCCAATACCAGAACCAAGCCCTCCTCGGCCATGGTCTGGGGCCAGGGAGCCAGGGTCCTGGGCGGGGGGTGGGCCCCCAGAACTGGAGGGGTCCCCGGTTCTCTGACAGCCTCACCAGCGTGGGCCCAGCCGGCTGCTCTCTGGACACTCACCAAGCATGTACAGCTCACCTGCTGGGCCCCTCACTCCTGGTGCAAATGTGGGGGACCCCTCTGAGGGAGCCACTGCCTGCAACGAGCCACCTGCAACCAAAGCAGGACTGGGACCTGACCTTCCACTTCTCACATTGGAACAGAAGGACACCTGAGGACCAGTCTGGACACGCACCAGGGACACGAAAGACGACCAGCAGTGCCCCGGCTGCTGGTGAACATACGGGCAGCGGTGCACACGCTCAGACACTCGTGCACACACTCGGACACTCGTGCACACACTCAGACACTTCTGCACACTCGGACACTCGTGCACACACTCAGACACTCATGTGCACACTCAGACGCTCGTGCGCACACTCAGACACTCGTGCACACTCAGACACTCGTGCACACTCAGACACTTGTGCACACTCTCACTCATGCACACACTCTCACTCGTGCACACTCAGACACTCGTGCACACTCGGACACTCGTGCACACTCAGACACTCGTGCACACTCGGACACTCGTGCACACACTCGGACACTCGTGCACACTCAGACACTCGTGCACACACTCAGACACTCGTGTGCACACTCAGACACTTGTGCACACACTCAGACACTCGTGTGCACACTCGGACACGCGTGCGCACTCAGACACGCGTGCACACTCAGACACTCGTGTGCACACACTCAGACACTCGTGTGCACACTCAGACACGCGTGCGCACACTCAGACACTTGTGCACACACTCAGACACTCGTGCACACTCAGACACTCGTGTGCACACTCAGACACTCGTGCACACACTCAGATGCTCGTGCACACTCAGACGCTCGTGCACACTCAGACACTCGTGCACACTCTCACTCATGCACACACTCAGACACTTGTGCACACACTCAGACACTCGTGCACACTCAGACACTCGTGCACACACTCAGACACTCGTGCGCACACTCAGACGCTCGTGCGCACACTCAGACACTCGTGCACACTCAGACACTCGTGCGCACACTCAGACACTCGTGCACACACTCAGACACTCGTGCACACTCTCACTCATGCACACACTCAGACACTCGTGCGCACACTCAGACACTCGTGCACACTCAGACACTCGTGCACACTCAGACACTTGTGCACACTCTCACTCATGCACACACTCTCACTCGTGCACATGCTGACACTCGTGCACACTCGGACACTCGTGCACACTCAGACACTCGTGCACACACTCAGACACTCGTGTGCACACTCAGACACTCGTGCGCACACTCGGACACTTGTGCGCACACTCAGACACTCGTGTGCACACTCAGACACTCGTGCACACACTCAGACACTCGTGTGCACACTCAGACACTCGTGCACACTCAGACGCTCGTGCACACAGACACTCGTGCACACAGACACTCGTGCACACACAGACACTCGTGCACACTCAGACGCTCGTGCACACTCGGACACTCGTGCACACTCAGACACTTGTGCACACTCAGACACTCGTGCACACTCAGACACTTGTGCACACACTCGGACACTCGTGTGCATGCTCAGACACTCGTGCGCACACTCGGACACTTGTGCACACACTCAGACACTCGTGTGCACACTCAGACACTTGTGCACACACTCAGACACTCGTGTGCACACTCGGACACCGTGCGCACTCAGACACTCGTGCACACTCAGACACTCGTGTGCACACACTCAGACACTCGTGTGCACACTCAGACACACGTGCGCACACTCGGACACTCGTGTGCACACTCAGACACTCGTGCACACTCAGACACTCGTGTGCACACTCAGACACTCGTGCACACTCAGACACTCGTGCACACACTCAGACACTCGTGTGCACACTCAGACACTCGTGCACACTCAGACGCTCGTGCACACAGACACTCGTGCACACAGACACTCGTGCACACACAGACACTCGTGCACACTCAGACGCTCGTGCACACTCGGACACTCGTGCACACTCAGACACTTGTGCACACTCAGACACTCGTGCACACTCAGACACTTGTGCACACACTCGGACACTCGTGTGCATGCTCAGACACTCGTGCGCACACTCGGACACTTGTGCACACACTCAGACACTCGTGTGCACACTCAGACACTTGTGCACACACTCAGACACTCGTGTGCACACTCGGACACCGTGCGCACTCAGACACTCGTGCACACTCAGACACTCAGTGTGCACACACTCAGACACTCGTGTGCACACTCAGACACACGTGCGCACACTCGGACACACTCGTGTGCACACTCAGACACTCGTGCACACTCAGACACTCGTGTGCTCGTGTGCACACTCAGACACTCGTGCACACTCAGACACTCGTGCACACACTCAGACACTCGTGTGCACACTCAGACACTCGTGCACACACAGACACTCGTGCACACACTCAGACACTCGTGCACACACAGACACTCGTGCACACTCAGACACTCGTGCACTCAGACACTCGTGCACACACTCAGACACTCGTGCACACACTCAGACACTCGTGTGCACACTCAGACACTCGTGCACACTCAGACACTCGTGCACACACTCAGACACTCGTGCACACACAGACACTCGTGCACACTCGGACACTCGAGCACACTCAGACACTCGTGCACTCAGACACTCGTGCACACACTCAGACACTCGTGCGCACACTCAGACACTCGTGCGCACACTCAGACACTCGTGTGCACACTCAGACACTCGTGCACACTCAGACACTCGTGCACACACTCAGACACTCGTGTGCACACTCAGACACTCGTGCACACTCAGACACTCGTGCACACACACAGACACTCGTGCACACTCAGACACTCGTGCACACTCAGACACTCGTGCGCACACTCAGACACTCGTGTGCACACACTCAGACACTCGTGTGCACACTCAGACACTCGTGCACACACTCAGACACTCGTGCGCACACTCAGACGCTCGTGTGCACACTCAGACACTCGTGCACACTCAGACACTCGTGTGCACACTCAGACACTCGTGCACACACTCAGACACTCGTGTGCACACTCAGACACTCGTGCACACTCTCACTCATGCACACAGACACTCGTGCACACACTCACACACTCGTGCACACACACTCGTGCACACTCAGACGCTCGTGCACACTCAGACACTCGTGCACACTCAGACACTTGTGCACACACTCGGACACTCGTGTGCACACTCAGACACTCGTGCGCACACTCGGACACTTGTGCGCACACTCAGACACTCGTGTGCACACTCAGACACTTGTGCACACACTCAGACACTCGTGCACACTCAGACACTCGTGTGCACACTCAGACACTCGTGCACACTCGGACACTCGTGCACACGCTCAGACACTCCTGGACTCAGCAGGTTACTCCGCTCAGTGGGCCTGGCTCTGGGTCTGCCCAGCTAAGCGCTGGGAGGTCGCCTGCATTTCAGCAAGTGAAGGCTGCTGTGGCCATCCAGCCCTCAGTCTCTGTAGCCGCCCTCCCCCAGGGGGGCTCCCCGAGCGGCTCAGGATGGAGAAGAGCAGGACCACCCACCGGCCCTGGGTGGTCAGGACGCAGGTCAAAGGAGTGAGTCCCACGAGCCTGGACCCCTGCACATTCCCACACACAGAAAAGCCCTAAATTCATTAACTTGAGATGTCTGCATTTGGGCATTAGCATTGGTCATCTTTTGATGTTTGACCATACTTTTTTCCCACAGAATCTCCTGTGTATCCTGGTTCCCCCTTTATCTCTTTGGAAGAGCCCCTGAGAGCTACCCAAGAGGCCATCTCCTGGGCTATGGTCCCCAGTGATGCCCTAGATAAAACAGTTCTCAGCTTTTAAGCTGTATATATATATATATATATATATATATATATATATATATATATATATATATATAGGTTCAGTTGACGGTGGCCACATGTAAACACATCTGCCCTCCTGCACCCAGGAGGCAGCTCTGAACACTACAAATTACTGGGCAAGGGGTGGGAACAGGGAGAATGGGGCAGGGGAAGCCAGGAAGGCCAACAGAGCTTGTCCTATCCAGGCAATCTGCCTTCAGGGGCTCAGCAGCCAGCTTGGGGGCGGGCGTCACAGCAGAGCCGCAGGGGAAGACTGGCATGATGAAGGTCAGCCCTCTTCTGCATTTCTGCCTGGGGAAGCGGGGGTGTCCTTTCTCTATTTCATTCCGCGTGTTGTTCCCCTCTCCTTCCCTCTGCCCCTCCTCCTCCGGCCTTTCCTGTTTTCTCCTTCATCTCCTTCTTCTACTTAAACCTACTCCTACCCCTGCTCCAGGTCCAACGATGTCCCGAATTCATCTCCACCCACTTTGTGTCTTGCAAGCCATAGGGAAAACCTCAGATGAGACAAATGGTAAAGAGTGACACCCTCGCGCCCTGAGGTCAGCAGGCAGGGACGCAGAAATGTGCAGGTGAAGGCAGGGGTGTGCTTGGATGGGCTGGCCCGTCCCTGGGAACGTCCGTGACTTGCCCCTGCTCTGCTCACAGGGGCGCTCCCGTTGCACACTCACGCTGCGTTTTAGGATCTTCCCGTGTGCACAGAGCTCTGCCCCTCGGGACGCAATGAGCACACAGGCTCCACAAGCAGCAGCTTCCTTGCTGACGGGCACGGACGTGCATCCCTGGTTTTTCTTGTAAACGTGCTGGCACGCGACATTTAGGCCTGAGTCTGGGCTCCCAGGGGCGAGCCTCTCCTGGAGCAAGGAGGCGGTGCGCTTCAGTTGGGAGGAGGCGGTCGGTCAGGTTGCCCCTGGAAAGGCTGAATCTGTGAGTTTTCCCACCATTAAGCAGGGCTCCAGGGCCTTGCGCTCCCCGCTCCTGAACTCCCATCCCCAGCCCGCTTCTCCTGTTTCAGTCTGTCTCTCTCCCATGAATTGCTTATGCGCTTTCTCACCCGGTTCTCTTCTGTGTATCTCCTGATATATTGGGAATATTAATCTTCGGTTTTGCATATATTGCAAACATTTTCTCTATTATTTCTCTTCACATCGCTTCAGATGCCATCCCTATCAGATATTTTAATTTTCATGTTGACAAATCTGTCTTGGATCACAACATCTGAGTTCTATATGTGACTTTGTGTTATTTATTGCTTGGAGTAGTTATCTCTTCCCCTGATAGACTGTAATGGTCTCAATATAATTTATTAAAACTGTGACTTCAGTGCTATTTGTCAGTGCAACCTTTATCACACGCCAAATTCTTACATGTGCTTTGGTCTTTCTCTGGATCTTATTATTCTTTCTTCTGTTGCATTCCTATTTTTACCCTGTGCTAACGCAGTATCTTTTGAATTCACTGTTGCCCAGTATTGCTTGATATCTGACTGGAAACTTTACTGCATTGTCCTTTACCTATATTATCATGGTAAAAGTGAAGGGAAAGTCATTAAGTCGTGTCTGACTCTTTGCAACCCCACGGACTGCAGCTCTTCAAGCTCTTCTGTCCATGGGATTCTCCAGGCAAAAATACTGGAGTGGGTTACCATTGCCTTCTCCAGGGGATCTTCCCAACCCAGGGATCAAACCCAGGTCCCCTGCATTGCAGGTAGATTCTTTTCCAACTGAACCACTAGCGAAGTCTTCATGGTAAGACTCACCAACGCTCAACTTCACATATATTTTAAGATTAAATTTCAAAAGGCATGACATTGAGACTTTGATTGGAATTGCATTAACTTTATACAGTCATTTGGGAAGAAACTGTATCCTGACTATAATAATTTTCCCCAACAAAAGCACAGTTTATCTCTCCTGTTAGATGGGCTCTCTTTTATGTCTTTTCAATAATATTTATAACTTTCTTAAATCTCTGCATTACTTTTCATACAAATATACTTTTTTCCTGGATGGTCTGAGTTTCCCATTTTTAATATGAGTGTGTTTCTTTTAATTATTTTAGGCATATAGTAAAGCTCCTGGTTGAGGTTGTATGGTACCTGGTCACCTTCTCTAATTCTTGGAATAATTCTGATAGTTGCCATTTCAGGCTATTGGGTTTTCCATTTACTTTCACTCCATCTGAAAATAATTACACGTCTTTAAAAACGTCTTCCTTTCTAATACCCGCAGCGTGTGTATGAGTAGCTGCGGTTACCAGAGGCCTATTTCTTGGTCATCCCCAATGCGATTTAAGAAGCGCTATTTCATGTCAGTCTACACTTGAGGCCCTGGAGACACGGAGAAGACCAAGTCCCTTGCTGCTTAGATTCTGGGGTGACAGAGCCTAAAGAGATGTACTTTGTAGGGGTACCTGCTCTGAATTTAAAAGCAGCATAAGGAAGCAGTGACAAGAAGGTCTATACGTTAGAGGTGGAAACACCACTGATTTTCAGTCTTAATAAGGGTATTTTCTGCAGGTTTGTGATTGATTCATACTAATAAAAACAAGTTAAAGAAGATACTTTGCATTATTAATCTGTCAAACCATCTAAAAATTAGATGGGCATCCAATCTATGGAATACACTTTGTGTTTATCCAGAGAATATTGGATTTTGTTTTCTCTATAATCAGTTAATACACATAAATCAGTTCCCTAAACTTGAGGTGCCTTTTGCTTCGAATTTAAGCCCGGGGCAGCAGGATGCCGGGTACTTACCCTGTCTCGCCTGGACCCCTGTCCCTGTGGTGCAATTTTCATCTTTATCTTTGTTCTCTTGAGAATGGCTGAACATCTTTCCCCGTGACGAATGGCAGTTTGCACTTAAGCTCTGTGTCCATGGCCCCAGTTCCTCGTCCTCACTGGGGCTGGTCTCTTTATTTCATTGCTTTAAAAACCTGTCTTTGCATCAAGGATCCTTATTTTCTATCTGAGATCAGTCATGTACATCTTCCCAGCTTGTCCTACATCACTGTACTTTGCTTGTGGCATTTTTGCCGTGCAGAGGTGGTTTTGCTTTTTATGTACTCAAGGCAATCCCCCACATTATAGGCAAACTCATCACATTTCTTCCACACTGTTGGTTTGTCTGTTTTTCCTGTTTTTCCAGAGTTGGAATTTATCCTCATAGACGGTGTGAGAAATGGATCCAGCTTTCCATGTGGTTACTCAGTGCTTCTTCCCCCAATGGCTCAGCCAATGCAGGAGACACAGATTGGATCCCTGAGTCAGGATGATCCCCTGGACGAGGAGACAGAAACCTACTCCAGTATTTTTTCCTGGAGAACCCCGTAGACAGAGGCGTCTGGGAGGCTACAGTCCACAGGGTCACACGTGGGTCAGACGACTGAGCGACGGAGCACACAGCACCCGCCCGGTCACTAGTGCTGTTGACAAAGTCCCTCTTTCCTCTGATGTTGGAGCTGGCGTCCTCACCGTGGCCTCCGCGTTCACACACGGCTGTGTCTGTTTCTGGGTTTCCTATCCTCCCCCACTAGCCTGCCTGCTCCTGCACTGACACGTTACTCTTGTAATTGCAGAGGACTCCCCGTGTGTGTTTGATATCTGACAGACTAGCCCTCCATCCACGGTGCCTTTACATTAGGGTTTTCTTGGCAGCTTTTTTTTTTTTCCCCTGATGAACTTTGTAACCAACTAGCCTACTTCTAGAAACAAAAACTCCAAACAGAAGCAAAACTTTATGTGACCCTAAGGAAAAAACTGACATTTATCAGTAATTAAGATTTTCTATCCTAAAATAGTATCGCTTTTCTATCTTGCAAGGTTACTTCTGTAGGATTGTTTCACACCTTCTTCTGCAGAAGTCCTGTTAAATTACCTCATTTAGTCTAGTTTCCAGTGAGTAACCGCAGAGAGGAGACAGCTTGGACGCAGGCGGCTGCTGCTTGCTCTCATCAGAGAGGTGGCGTATGAGCAAGGATGTTCTCAGCAGGGCGGGCTCACTTTGAAGCTCCAGCTTGCCACCCTCCAGCTGCTCCACTGTGGGGAAGTGATTTGACCTCTCTGTACCTCCAGACCCTCTTCTATAGGGTGGAATAATGCCTCCTCATTGTGTTTCACTCTGTTTATTCTCACTGAGTCATTAACAGGATCTAATTTGCTTCCTAGTCATTGTCAAGTTCACATCCCCGGCCCGAGCCTTTTAAAGCCATGGTTTCAAAGGAGAAACTCTGCAAAGAACACAGTCAAAAATTTGGTCGTTTCCTTCCCAGCATAAAATGTATTCAACCTCCACACTGAAAGTTAAAAATAATAGACGATATTTTATGTTGGCATTTGATGTTCTATTATTTTGAGCCTTATTTCTGCAGGAGCAGGGACATGCATTTACATAACTGGGTTCTTATCTGAAGGAGACGGAGTTTGCACAGACTTTGGAGGTTTACCTGCCGTTAATAAAGACTTTTCCTTTTTCCAGTATTTCAGGTAATGGCTCCCCCTAAATATGGCCAAGAAAGATATTTCAACACGTCTTCCCCTGTCATTCCCTACCTTTTCCTGTTTGTTCCCAGATGGGGTTCTTATATGCCTTTAGGAGAGGAGAAGTGAAAAGCTAATGGTAGGTTTTATTTAGAATTATTTAGAATATGAAAATACTTTCATTAACTGTAACTTAATGGAAAACCTTTCACGTTTCACTCAACAAACACTTATCTGGAGCCAGCTCTGCACCTCTTTCCTGGCTGCGTGTGGGGATGGGGAGTTAACACGGCAAAAGTGAGTGAAAGTGAACGTCGCTCAGTTATATCTGACTCTTTGCGACCCAACGGTCAGCCTCAGTCATTACCTCCCCATCCTTCATCTGTCACGCTCTGTCTGCACAACGTCTGGCCTGCTGGCCTCCAGGACCAGCCACGGGCAGGACCGCCGCCTCTGCGTGGACGCTGACAGTAACCCTCCAGGTAAGAAATGAGCCAGTCTCACTGAGGGTTCGGCTGGACAAGGGTGAGGGAGGCCCAAGAGGAGGCGCCCTGGGGGAGAAGTCGGGCCGGATGGAGGACTGGGAGGGTGGCCTCGGAGCAGAGGGGCAGCTCACGGCTCAGCCCCTTCCCGGACCAGAGGGAAGCCCGCCTGGTGGACTCCCTGGAGGTGGGGAGTGGGGCTCCGACGCTGGCCAGACCTGGGAGGGTGAAAAAGTTGCATTAAACAGCCGATTCATCAGACAGACTGCAAGTCTCACCACTCGGACCAAAGTGACTCCTGACCAGGCTGATCCAGGGAGGCTCTAGGCCCCTCCTGCTCATGTGTGAACTCAGGATGTGCTGAAGCCAACCTGTCCTCGCCCACGTGCTTCTGATAAAAGCGCCAGGATTCCAGCACCACGTGGAACTGGGCACAGGGGGACCAGGACGGTGCCATCGGGTGTCCAGGCTGCTGGGCCCAGTAGAGACAGGATGCTCAGGCAATAGGTGGGCGGGGGGCAGGCAGTCACCTTAGCCCCTGCTTTATCCCTCCCTACCTTCGCTGTCTGCCAGACCACTTGGCCAAGATAGACCCCCAGATCTTCAACCTGAAAGCTTTTTGCATGCACGCGTGCTAAGTCGCTTCAGCCCTGTTCCGCTCTGCACCGCCCGATGGGCGGCAGCCTGCCAGCCTCCTCTGCGTATGTGGTGAGTTGCCGTGCCCTCCTCCAGGGGCTCTTCCCGACCCAGGGACCGAAATCAGGTCTCCTATGTCTCCTGCATTGGCCGGCGAGTTCTTTACTGCTAGTGCCACCTGGGAAGCCCAAACCTTTTGCACCTTTGTGTAAATATTCCGGTGTTGCACAAACATCGCAGGTGCAATGAGTACTTTTAAATAGGGGTGCTTCCTCCAAGCTCACCCCAAAGGCTGACAAGGTGTGTCCAGGCTGCCTCCTGGCATCTGAGCGTGGATGTGGAGGCTGCGTGGTGGGGGATGGGGGCCCGGGGTCCCGAGGCCACAGGTGGGGCCAGCTCTGCCCCTTCCCTGGGCATGGCCAGACCACAGCCCTGGTGTTGCAGCTGTGGAAATGGCCCCTTTGGCTGTGATGGGAGTTAACTAGTCGGATACAAGGACTGCACAGTGCCTGCCTTACCGGTCCTGAAAGATGGCAACTGTCCACTCTGGGTACGGAAAGCTGTCTGCCCCACCAGGGCTGGTCCCACGCGGCCCCTCAGGAAAGGCCAAGGCTTCAGAGTTGAGAAGGCTGTGCCGTGCATGTGGATCTGCGTGTGAGCGTGTGCACGCATGTGTGTATGGGTGTGCGCGTGTTTGTGCACATAGGATGCACATGTTGTCATGGCATCATGCCTGTGGATGGATGTACTTAAACCAGGGATGCCCAGACACTTGAGAATGGGGTCTCCCTGGCCTAGAAGCACCACTCAGGGGTGATGAAGTGTCTGTGCCCCGTTCAGGGTCCCTGTGGGTCGGCTGTGTGTCTGACATGGCCCTTAACAGGCAGTTCACCTGTTGGCAAAACTCAGGAATGTCACTTCTCTTTGTTAGGAAACGGAAATCAGATAGGAAGGAACTCTACGGCCTGTGGAACACCCTGGGGGAGAACCCACCGCATCCTTCGTGGGCACAATGGAATCTAGAGCTCACTGAGGAAGACGGAAGAGACAGGCCCATTCACTCCTTGCTGCTCATTCTCCTCGCCCCAGGGTGTCCTGGGCCAGCGGCTGACGCCGGAAAAGACCTGCTCCTGGAAGAACCTGAGCACGGGGCACAGGTGAGGGGTGGGGGGACACGGGGGAGGGCAGGCAGCCCCCAGGGCAGCAGTTTCAGCAGCCAGATCTCTGTTTCCTCCCTGGAATCCGTTGAGCCTGCGCGTGTGCACGTGTGTACCTGTGTGCGTGCGAGAGAGGCCTGCGGAGCCTTCTTCTCATCTTAAGAGGCTCAGATCCTGGCGTGGAAGTCCAGTTTCACCAGCTGGATTTGAAGTTCGCACTGCTAGGTCGCCCCCAAACCCCGCCCCGTCTGACTCAGGGCCGGACCCAACCCTGGGGGGCTTGGGATGCCTGCCTGCTCCCTGGGCCCTTGCACACCCGGCCCCAGGCTTGGGCGGAGAAGAGCTGGCCTCACTGGATGCCTGGACCCTCACGGGCCCTCCCCGGGAAGGAGGGAGTGATGGTTCTCAGCACCTCCAGGGACCAGACCCGCGCTGACCAGCCTCTGCCGTCTTCCCGGCTGGCCAGGAGTCAGAGGGAACCCGCTTCCGTGAAGGCGGCCCACGGCTCTGTCTTCTCTCCAGGCCTTGGTCCTGAGTCACTGCAGGACAGGACAATGAATCTGAGAGGTGAGGCGTTGGGGCTGGGAAAACTGCTTTAATCGGGGATCCAGATGACCAAGAAGACGGCAGGTTAGTGCCTCAAAATAGCCGTCTTATCGGGGTCTGGATGCCAAGTTCTTTTACAGATCAGAGATGGGGGAGGTGAGGAAGTGGAGTAAAAAGGCCATTAATCTTGCCAACATCTCCCGGAATGGCACGTCTCAGGCAGGGGATGTGTTGATTCCTTCCTTCCGGCTGTCCACAGGTGGAGCGGGTTCTGAACAAGGCACTTTAGTGTACAGTCAGGCAGAGGGGCAGGGCTCTCCGAGGCAGGCCATTCTGTATGATCATAGTAATAACAGCAACGCAAAGCAAGTCAAAGAAACAGTTCTGACATGGAGTCCAAACTGGCTTCCTCTCTGCAAACCTCCGGTCTCGGGCTGAGAGCCAGGCTGGTCCTGGGGAGAGCCCCGTGGCCGGCCCCGCGGTGGACAAGCCGGGAGGTGGACTTCTGGGTGCTCAGGGGCCGCAGAGGTCAAGGTTGGGTCCAGTGCGGCCGGGCCCGGGGCAGGCCCTTGTCCAGCCCCCTCCGTTAGTGGGCAGCGAGCCCTGCGTGCTCACTCCCGGGACCCCATGAGCCAGGGCAGAAATGCCTGCCTGTCCAGAGCCCTCAGGAGCAGAGGGTGGGCAGTGCCCTTGCCCTCTCTTAGGGGAAGCCACTGGGGACCCTGGTCAGGGTGTCCCTCACTCCCCGCCCTGGTGAGGGCCAGCCCGCAGGACAGAGGTCCTCTCTGGTCCCTCTGATGGCCCAGGCAGCTATGCTGGGTCCAGATTCAGGAGAGCCTCAGTGATCCTGGAAACAAGAATTCCCCAGGGTGTGGGACAGACCCCGGCCATGGCCATCTGCTTCGGCCAACGCTGCCTGTGGTTTAGACGTATCCCCTGAGGTGAGGGAGGAGAGGAGAGGGTGCTCAGCCCACGGGGAGGGGCCGCCTCCTTCCTCTGCCCCTAAGGACGCCCTGGGGCTGGGCCCAGAGCAGGGAGGGACCCCAGAGAGGTGCCCTGGGGGTGGGACGTGCCTGCTGGAGGCGGGGCCAGCCTGGCGGGACTCAGGCCTCAGGCGCTGCTCCTTGCCAGACTTCCTGGGGCTGCTGTAACGAGGCACCACAGCTGGGGCCTGAAGCCCCTTCCCCCACAGCCTGAGGCCCGAGTCCAGGGCCAAGTGTGCGCAAGACTGCGCTCCCTCCACCGGCAGGGGTGGTCCTTCCCATCTCCTCCAGCCTCCAGTGGCCGGCATCCCTTGGCTTGTGGCCACACCCTCCTGTCTTCACCTCCCTCCACCCAAGCCCCTCCTCGGTCCTGACAACGACACTGGGCATCGGGTTCAGGGCTCCTCCTGACCTGAGATGGCCTCACCCCAGAACCTCCACTGGATTACATCTGCAAACCCCATTTTTCAAACAAAACCTCCTTTACAGGTTTTCGGGGGGACGTGTCTTTGGGGACCACCACTCGTTGTGCACCTTGACAGATCTAGTCGGTCCTGCGTCCCGGCTGCTCCCCACCCTGGAAAGGGCCAAGAGCAGTGTCCCAGGCCAGCTCACTGGCGGGGACCGTCCCCAGCAAGGGGCTAGTGAGCTTCTCTGTCTGCGAGTCTTCCCCAGAGGGTTCTGGGTGCTCCGGGAAGTTCCGTTGTCAGCAGCGGGATTCCAGGGGGTCCTGGGGGCTGCACTGCACCTTCTTGTCCTCGGGGAAGTTCCCCACCGAGGGACCAGGGGTATGGGGGTCCTGGCATCTGGGGGAGGGGCTCCCGGGGTGTGTGTCCTCGAGATGGTGCTTGTCACAGCTCCTGACGTGCTGAGGACAGGCTCCCGCCCAGCTTTGGACAGAGACCCATTGAGGACACACCTGGAGAATAGTGCCCTTGGATGGGGTCACCTGCAAGCCACCCCATAGGTCTGACAGGAGATAATTAAGACCTTAAACCCTCAGCCTCTGTGTCCACATTAGCGTTAGACATTTTGTGTGTTTTACCATCTTGTTTTCAGAGAGTGGCATCAGGGGAGTCTCTGATTTCCCGTCCGGATCCTCCCACAACGGCCTCGCAGCTCTGGCTCCAGAACATTTTTATTGCTTCTCAGCCTCCCTCTGTCCTGGGAGTCTGACAATTGCATTACCCCCGCCGGAGACCCGATCTTATTGTTGTTTTCTGAGCAGTGCGTCCTGTGCTGGAGGTTTGAGAGCTCCCAGCCAGGGTGAGGGCCCAGGTCATCTCCAGGGATCCTGTGTTGCGGGGCGGGGGGGGGGGGCGCAGGTTTGGAAGAGCCCCCACCCCACAGTATAGAGACCAGCAGCTCCAAACCTGGGCCAGCCCTCAGCAGAGGGGATGGAGGTCGCTTTCCATCTCCTCTTAGAGCCCGAGGAGACTGCTCTCCCTGGAGTCTCCTGGGGTGGGGGGCGATGTCTCCCCACGGCCCATGGGGGATGT
This sequence comes from Cervus canadensis, assembly GCF_019320065.1. NCBI lineage: Eukaryota > Metazoa > Chordata > Mammalia > Artiodactyla > Cervidae > Cervus > Cervus canadensis. Next base: position 1,347,460 of record NC_057406.1, on the reverse strand, counting down.
TCTCTGGGTGATGAGGTGGGGGTAATTTGCAGATTTCAGGCCGGGGGCTCTGGGGTTGGGCCGCTCCTCTCTGACTTTGATTATCCTGGATGGAGGGCATCCCATCAGCAGATGCTTTGGTGAAAGCCTGCTTCATGATCATTAGGAACAGCCCTTAGGACCTTCCTGCATAGCCAGGGCAGACCCCGCTGCAGGCCGCAGGGGAGGGGCTCTCCTGGGGCTGTGGGTCAGGCAGGGGTGGCCCTTATCTGTCCCTCTGGGGTCACCGGACGGCGGGCTGGGCTGCTGCAGCCATTAGTCACCATGGTCTCCGCAGGGCCGGGGCTTCTCTCTGAGATGCAGACCGTCCACAGGGCTGGTCGCACCAGCTCCGCTGGTCCCGGGCTGGGTCAGGGCGGCGTGGCTGCAGCTCCAGGACCCACATACACCTCTCCTTCCCCTCCTCGAGCGCAGAGGTGGCCGGTCTGGTTCTCTTTCTCTGCCTCATGCTGGTGCTTCACCTTCTGCCCTTCTCGGGGCTTCCCGAGTATAAGCAGTGTGTGGGGGTCAGGAAGCCTTGGGGGTTGGCTTCCCCGGGAGGCCATCATCTCTACCCAGCCCGGGGCTTACTGTCCTCTCCAGGACCAAGGGCCGCTCACTGACCACACAGCATGGGAAAGCTCTTGGCTAGCTAACCCCTGGCCTGTTAGCCATACACACAACATGGACAGGCTTGTATGGGTGTGTGCACACACAAGATCTCATGCAGGCACATATATACATGTGCACACACATCCACACGGACACATACATGAGTGTACACATGCATACACACAGAAACACACATGCACACACACGTAAGTGCACACAGGTACACGCGGGGGTCAGGAAGGTCAGCTGCATCCAGGGTGTGGACAGGCAGCCACCTTTCGCTGTGACCCCAGGTGCCATAAAGCAGAGGTCTGATGCCGGCACCCTGGGGAGCCTCTGGGGTGGCGGGGGGTGAGGAGGGGTCAAGGGTCAAGGGTGGGAGAGGGGTGAGCCCGCATGCTGCCTACTGGTGGTTTTCCAGAGCCCGCCCCTGGACGACCCCCATCTACCGAGTGACCCTGGGAACTGTGACTCGGGGGACGTTTCTGTCCCCAGGCTGGCGCTCTTGCACCAGGAAAAGTCGATCGCCACAAGGCCCCCCTCGCCTGCTCTGCTCCGGGTTCCCCGCCCCTCCCGCAGGCAACCTCAGGTCCTGGAGGTGCCTTAGGGCCTCTGCTCTCTCGCCGTCCCCCCAGGGCCACTTCCTCCCGTTGTTTGCACATCCACGCCATCCTTCATCCACCAACATCCACTCCCTGGGAACGCCCCCCTCACCTGTACAGGCCTGGAATTTAGCCGCAGCCCTCCCGTTTCCGCTCCCCTCACCGCGCCCCTCCGTTCGCCCCCACTGACCACGGCTACAGAGCCACGGGCTCTCTGTGTCACTTCTTCACGGCCTGCCCCTCCTCTGGAAGGGAACCCTCCCTGTGTGCTGGGTTTGGCCCTTTATGCTCTCTGCTGGGCCCCCGCCCCGAGCAGGGCTGGTGAGACCTCCGGATGTGGGGAGGAAGGAGGGAAGGGGCGGGAGAAGCTAAGGCTGGTGGGCACCTGGGGGCCAGGCACCGCTCAGACACTGCTGTTCGTGATGCAGGTCCCTGGAGCCGACACAGCCCAGGCCTCGGTGCCGACTGTAAGTTGGTCCCTGCCTGCCCGACCCGGAGCCCAGCCCACGATCGAGAGCCTCAGTGAACCGGCCACTCTGCCAGCCCGCCGTCTGGGATGGGAGGGGTGGGCATGCTCCCCAGGCGCAAAGGATAACTTCATAAAGCGGAATCTAATTAAAGAGCAGACAGCGTTTAAAGCCAGTTTGAAGTGAATGAATGCCCTCCCCCACCCCGCATTTTACCAGCCAGGATGCTGTACCTTCCAAATCCACTTTGCCCGGGTTGGAACAGCCCCACTCTGAGGAAATGGCTTAATCGGATTCCTCGGTCCCTCCCAGACTGGAGGAGGGGTGGTGTGCTGATTTTCCAGACTTGCCAGACTGTATGGAAACAGACAGCTGTACCTGCACCAACGCGGCGTCTGCTTGGGGCCAGGATTGAACACAATCTCCTATTTTAGGGTGCCTGGCCAGACTCCTTTCCCCGCACCCCAAGTGCCAAGTTTCTGTGTGTGCAGTTGATGCTAGAGTTAGCAGTTGTTCTCCTGTGAGGCTGTAATTTCAAGCCTTAGATTTCTGCAGAGAAAGAGGCTTGAAGATGCCGCCTTTGTGGGCGGTGGATCTGCCTGTACATCTCACGCCACGTGGGTTCCCCTGGGCGGGGTTGGCTGCTGGGAATGGTGAGTGGATAAGAGCTCTCCTTTCAGGGGGCCCCAGGAAGAGCGTTTCACAGTCATTGTCTCATTGAACACCTGCACCGATCTTCGTGAGCATCACCTCTACAAACAGATGTAAACACTGAGATTTTGGAGAAGTCCGGTAAACGGCTGAGTGCAAGGAACTGCTCTGTGGGATTCTAACCTTTCTTAAAATTTTATTTATTTATTTGTCTGCATGGGGTTTTGGTTGTGGCCTGTGGGCTTACTTGCCCCCCGGCATGTGGGATATTAGTCCCCAGACCAGGGATCGAACCTGTGTCCCCTGCATTGGAAGGCAGATTCTTAACCCCTGGACCATGAGAGCAGTCTTAGAACTTGAATGTCACTGGCCTTAACCATCTGCTCCTCTGCCTCCTAGAAAGGACAGGAGCTCCATGTCAGGTGTTTGGTTTGAAGTGACTTGTTTCCTCATTTATAGATAAGATAATAAACCCACTGATGATACGCTGTTGGAGGCTGACAGTCTTTCTAGGGAGAGTCCCCTGCGCCCTCACCACTGAGGTGGGCTGGCCTGGCTTGCCTGTGGCTGGGAGCCCATGTGCGGAGGCTGACATGTCTATGGGTCCCAGGCAAAGGGCTCAGAGCCGAGCCATCTGCAGTGATGAGGGCAGATGACACCTGAGGGTGTGAAGCCCCTCTGCCCGAAGAGGAGGGTGGATTTGACCAGTTGGCCCTAGTTGGTTACCATCTCCATCTGGGGCAACAAAGGATAACCCAAAGGCCATATCCAGGCCTCTGCTTGTTATTAATAAAGCTTTATTGGCAAACAACCTTGTCCGTTTGTTTCCTCATTGTCTGTGGCTTCTTATGCGCTAAAATGGCAGAGCTGAGTGAGCGTCATGGAGACCGCACAGCCCGTGAAGCCTGAAATACTTACACCCTGCTTCTTTACAGGGTTATCTGATCTCTATAGAATTAACAGATGAGCTTGGATGGCATCGCGACTCAATGCACATGAGTCTGAGCAAACTCCAGGAGATGGTGAAGGACAGGGAAGTCTGGCCCATGGGGTCGCAGTGTTGGACACGACTTAGAATTAGCCCTTTTATCCTTTAATATGTGGTCTTCCCTGGTAGTTCAGCGGTAAACAGTCTGCCTGCAATGCAGGAGATGCAGTTTCAGTCGCTGGGTTGGGAAGATCCCCAGAAGAAGGAAATGGCTGCCCACTCCAGTACTCTTGCCTGGGAAGTCCCGTGGACAGAGGAGGCTGGCGGGCTACAGTCCACGGGGTCACAAAGGGTCAGGCACGACTTAACAGCTAAGAGCACTCATTTAATATGCACTTTACAAAACAAGTGTGTCAACCCCTGGTCCCCACTGGGTACCTACCATCTTAAGAGAAAACGCCACACCTGTCAGCCTTGGGTCCCCAGACCCACCCCAGGTTGCTGAGCAAAGGCTAAGCTGATCCGGTGAATGAGGAAACTAAAGAGCAGGGGGTCTTCCCAGGGAGGATCAGCTCGTTTCTCCTGGGTCAGAAAGCAGAACACACAGCGGCAGGCCCGCCCGGCCTCAGAGATGCCCCTCACCCGGCAGGTGGCGAGAGCTGCTCTCCTCCACCCCTGGGTCAGGCCCACGAAAGGTCGGCCCGGCTCCTGCGCGGTCCCGCAGGGCCTGACTCCCACATGGCCTGACGCTGCCCCGTCGCTCCATGGCTCCCAGCACGGAGCGAGAAGGAGGCGGCCCAGGGGAGCTGCGGGGCGAGGCAGGGAGGAGGTAGCCGCCCTCAGACCCCGGCATCCAAGAGCAGAGCGTCTGCACAGACATCAACAAACAGGTAAACCTTCGGGGCTCAGGCTGGCAGAGACACGGCCGCCCTCCTGGGGCCTGTGAATTCCCCAGGACACTGGGGTCCCTGGTCTTGTTTTTCAGGGACCCCCTCCAGTTTAAGGTCACAGACATGCTACAGTGATGGAGACCCCCTCTGTCCATAAAGCACCCAGGGAATCGGGTTTCTAACAGCGCTCTGGACAGGGCTTTAGATGGTTTCTGCCTGTTGTTTAATTACTTGATTGTGTTTGATTTTATTCACAAAATAATTAGCCTACTAAGCATCTAATTACTGCTAAAGCACGCACTACCCAGATCAGCCGGCTGCACCTCCAGGAGATTAGCAAACATTGTTGCTGGGTCTCCGGATGCAATAACAGTTTGAAATGAGTTATTTTCTTTCGATAAGGCAACTCCGGATTTATCTGGGCCCTCCTAGCAGACCACGCATTTTTTGTGCCTCCTTGCAGCTTCAGTCCGCAGGTTCCTTTGAAAGACAACAATGTTTCCAATTGAAAGTGACTCAGGAAACAATAACTCCCTGCTCAAGGTCAAAGCTCCCCTCTAATCCCAAGTAAACAGGGTGAATCTTTTATCTCCAGCTGCTGGGAGATTAGGGCAGCCTCATTCCCTTCCGTTTATTAAAGGTGCAGATCCCAGTGTCTGCGGCAGATACGGGCAGGAAGGCTAATTAGAGAGATGGGCAGATAAATTGGATGGTTTATAATTTATCTAATCGTGAAGTCAACTTTGCCCCAGGCCTGCCGTGTGCATTGGGAGCGATTTCTATCTGCAGTGTGCTCTGATGATCCGGGAAAGGGAGCCTCCACCGGCTGCTCCCTGGCGGGTGGCTCCAGAAAGCTTCTGTCTGCAGCTGAGAGGACGTCGTGTCTCCATCAGACTGACTGCAGAGAGGACGGCAGCCGTGTCCTGGGGTCTGGCCTTGGGCCCACAACCTGGCCTCGTGGAGGCCCACTTTAAAACACGTGGTGGAGATTTCATGGAAAAACGCATCTCAAGTGTTTTGCAGGCTGCTTGACACCATCCTGGCTGCCCGGCTACCCTGGGGGAGGAAGTAGGGGTGCCCTGCCCCTCAGGACCCCCTTCTGTTCCCTGCTGGGAGCATGGACTGGAGGCTAGCCCACCCTCGAGACGGTGGCGTCACCCAGGAGCTGGAGGGCGCTTATTTGTCTGGAAGGTGAGACCCCAGGACCAGCAGGCTGCAGCCGTGCCCCCCCCACCCCGCCCAGGTGTCCTGCGAGGATTCAGAACAAGCTGAGTCCATGGATTTGGGGACTGCGGTGTTTCTCTTCCTCCTACAAGAGAAATGATGCGCCCTCACCCCACCCCAGCCCAGCCCCCAGCCCGGCCCCAGGCAAGCGGAGCACAGTGACTGCTTGCATGTTGAGGGGGAGCTTTTCCCTTGAGAAGATAAATCACTCTGATAGACCTGTTTTTATAATCTGCCAATTGTGTAAAACCCTTTTCAATTTTGGGGGAGAAAAGCCAGAGCTGCTGAGAAATCAATCAGGAGATGAGGTCTCTTTGGAAGGAGGAATTATCAAGGGCCAGATGGCAGCCTTTAGAGACACAGCGGCCCGGACATGGGGAGGGGCTCCAGGCAGGGAGGGGACCCCGCGTCCCAGGCAGCCAGGCGGGGGAGCGGGGAGGGGCCGGTCAGGCTGGACAGCTCCCGGCAGAGGCCGGAAGCACCAGAGACACAGGGAGAGTCTCGTCAGGACCCCAGAAAGGCCAGAGCCTTGGCTGCCAGGGCAGGTGTGTGGCGAACTTGCCACACGGGGGCTCTGCACCCCCTCTTTAGTGGGGTCTGCCTTACCCGCCACACCTGGGGTGGGTGCATCTGGGGGGAAGGAGGGAGAGGGGAGGCAGGAAGATGGTGGTGGGCTGGTGTCTGCTTCTCCTCCCACCCAGGCGCCATGGAGGGTCTCTGTCTCTCTGCCTGACTGCGTGGGAGACGCTTGCGCTTGGGCATCTGGCCTATGATGGGGCCGAGAGCCCAGAGCAGCTGACTCACTCCACCCAGGTCGTCGGGGAGCAGGACCGCGGCTCCCTGCCAGTGCCAGGCCAGGAGGACTTGCCGCTGTCCGATGCTTGGGGGTGGGCTGGGCTGTGAGCCATGAGGGGATGGCCTGGCAGTCAGGTCAGGGTTTGGGGGAAGCCTGGGGAGAGTCCTCCAGAATCCCGCAACCTAGACAGAGTCACGGTCCTGGCCCCAGGAGCAGAAAAGCAGGGCTCTTGGAGCCACTGAGGGGTTGGAGAACCGTGCGCTGCTGAGCCTGGCAGCAGCAGGGGGCTCTGGACAGAGGGGATGCTGGAGGCCAGGTGTATCCAGACCTTGGGCCCGGCCTGCAAGTTCTGAGTGATGCTGTGGGTGAACCTCATGTCCAGGCCTCACGCAAGTCTCTCCCCATGTTCCCAGATTCCTAGACTGCAAACACCCCTGAGATTTGGCACGGATTCTACCTGGGGCTCAAAATGAACCCAGGGAAATCCTGACATGAGGTTTGGACATGCAGTGTAGACCATGAGGGTGGGTAAGGATCAATCCAGGCACTGGTATTAGGCACTGGCCACGGGGTACTTGTACCTGGTGTTAAGTACTGAACATTGAGTATGAGCACTGGGTACTGGGTATTGAGCACTAGGTACTGAGTGCTGGTATGGGTACTGAGCATCTGGGTGCTGAACACTGGGCATTGGATATTGAGAAGTAGGTGCTGAGTGCTGGATACTGGGTGCCTGGTACTGAGCACTGGTATGAGTACTGAGCACTGGGTACTGGGTATTGAGCACTGGATGTTAGGTACTGAGCACCTGGGTACTGGGCCCTGCACCCTGACACCTGGTGCAGGGCAGCAAGACCAACCCTGACCCCAGGCATCCTGCCCTCCCTGCTCTGAGGAGGGGGCGGGGTGGGGAGGTTGGGGGGGCTCGGCCCTGAGGGGCCTGTGGCCCTCTAGGCAGAGCACGGCTTGTGAGCCCCCCGGGGCCCCCAGGCTCCTGTGCTGGGGGCTGGGCTCCCCCGTGTATCCCAGGAGGCGGCGGTGGGGAGGACTCACCTGACTGCTGCTGGCTGTCCTCACTGGAGCCCCAGCTGTCCCCGCCCAGACCCCGCCTTGGTGGGTCCATCCCCTTCCGGGCCAGCCTTCTCCCCTGGGTGGAAGCGCAGGTGGGGTGCAGCTGTGCCCCAACCTCAGTCCTCGGACCTCCAGGCCCAGCAGGGCCGCCCTCCACCCCTGACAAGGCCTCAGCAGCCCCAGGTCGGCCTCCCCTCCCCTCCTATGTGACATCCAGCAGGACACGTGGCCGCCCCGTGCCTCAGTTTCCCCATCTGTAAATGAGGGTAGAGCTGGCTCCCTGTGTGGGCAAGATGACACGGGCAAGCATACATCGGAGTAAAGCGCCCGGCATCTGAGGGCTCCACATGCTGCCGCCGCTGAGTGACTCAGCGTGTCCGACTCTCTGCGGCCCCACGGACCGCAGCCCTGGGTATTGGCCCCTCTGCCCACGGGGTTCTCCAGGCACAAATAGTGGAGTGGGTTGCTATTTCCTTCTCCAGGGATCTTCCCGACCCACTTTACATGATCACAAAGCAAAGGTAAATTGACATGAAAGACAATTCTAAAAAGCATAAGATGAAAGAAATAAACCTATGTATGTGTTAACCTAGAAGCTGAACTGTATGGAAGGAACTCTTAGTGACTTCTAGACAATAAGTGATGGGTCATTCTTAGTGGGAAAGAGACTGGGCCTGAAAATACTTTAACCCTGCTTTCAGTAAAGAGATTGTTAGCAAAGCCTCTGTGCTGGCATGCTGGTGTCGACAGGTGAAAAGATGGGGCCATTTGAATATCAGAGGGAATAGTGACACTCCGTTAAAACACAATAAATATGTGAAATACAGGATGTCACAATGACCTCCCCCCCCCCAAACCTGGTTGGTTTAAGGGAAAACCTGAGAATAGGCCTGTTACTCAAAAAACTGGCAATGAAGGGGCAGGACTCGGGCACCTAGCCCAATTTTCCGCACAAGGAGTCGAGGAGGGAAGTGCCGTTTCTAGAGGATGCAGCTGTGATGCGAGCAGAGATGACGAAACCGAAGCCAGGCTCTGCAGCCCATCGGCGGGCGGTCCAGGCGATGAGCAAGGAGCCCCGGGGGGGACTGAAGGGTCTCGGGACACTGGCCCGTCTTTCTGTAGATTCCACGAGTGTGTGTGTGTATGAGTGTGTGAGTGTACGTGTGTATGAGTGTGTGTGTGTGTATATGAGTGTGTGTGTGTGCACATGGGTGTGTGCACATGTATGAGTGTGTGTGTGCACATGGGTGTGTGTGAGTGTGCGTGTGTGTATGTGTGTGCATGTGTATGAGTGTATGTGTGTGTATGAATGTGTGCGTGTGTATGAATGTGTGCGTGTGTGTGAGTGTGTGCATGTGTGTGTATGAGTGTGTGTGTATGTGTGTGCGTGTGTGTATGAGTGTGTGTGTGTATGAGTGTGTATGCGTGTGTGCACATGGGTGTGTGCACATGGGTATGTGTGCGTGTGTGTGCAATCATGAAATTAATGCTGCCCACCCCACTCACCTCACCTCCCCCAGCCGCAGGCTGTCTGGCCACCACGGCTTGTGGAAGGTCCACAGCGGGACAGCCGAGACCTGCCAAGCAGCGTCGGGACAGAGGAGCCCAGGCCTCTGCTTGCCGCCTGGGGCCACACAGACTGTGGGGCGGGCATGTGCAGCCCTCCCTCCCCGTCCATCCTTCCAGGCAGACCCTGAGGTGGGGGGCGGGCTGGGCGCCCGTCAGCACCTCCTACGCCCATGTGATTATTCACCGCCCCCCCACCCAGAGGCACTGCATCCGGGCTTCATCTGTCGTGAGCAGCACACGTAGACCCAACTCTCTAAGAAACAGTGTCTAGGGCTTCCCCGATGGTCCAGACCTGAGTGCCCTGCTTCCACCGCAGGGGCCCGGGTTCAATCCCTGGTTGGGGAACTAAGATCCCGCATGCCATGTGGTTCAGTCAATAAATAACTTCTATCTTCTTAAAAAAAAGAAATAGTGTCTGACGCATGGCGTGAAGGATAACACAGAGATGATGGACATCTGGTTATGGAAAATGGGCTCCTTTGGTTTCAGTCAGAGGATTAAGCTGCTAACAACATAGGAATTACTGTTTTATTTTCACTGAAAGCGTTTCCTGAGCAGGAAGTGTCCTTGATTCCCTTGCTCGCTGCAGAGGCTGGTTTGCAGGTGCATCCGCCCTGCATGGTGGGCGAGCCTTGGCGGAACCTCGGCTCCTGCAGAGCCGTGCCGGGTCCCGGGAAGGCGCCCTGCGTGGCTTGGCGGCCCTTCCCTTCCTCCCTCTTTATTTTCTCTGAGAGCACGGCTCTCATCTGAGTGCTCGGTCACTTCTCTCTAAGAAAATCTCCAAGCTCTGGTCTGACAAGATGAAACGATGACCCGGCCCCTCCTCAAAACCGGGGGAGCTTATTTCCACCCAAACACGCCAGCGCCAGGCCTTCTCAGGGCTTACTGTGATGACTCTCTTCTTGTGTCTGGGGTGAGACTCCATCTCTCACCGCAGCTGCAGTTTTCCTGAAACTCCTGACCTTGGTCGCAGCTAACAGTTCCGGAGATCAGGCCTGCTCCCAGATACTCGGAGGGACCCATGTCATCCTGTGACGACTGACGAGAAGTCACCGCATCACGCCGTCTACAGAGCAGGAAGCCTGGTGCCGACCAGAGGGGCAGGGCTGGCCCTGAGCCGGCTGTCCGCAGGATCCTGCTGGCTGAGCCCCACCGCGCCCCCCCGCCCCATGCTGACCTCCGCCCGCGGGGGCCGAGCCAGCCTGGGGAGCAGAGCAGGACTGCCTCGAGGCCAGGAGGCAGTCAGTGCCTCTGGCTCCTGTCTGGCCCACCCACGCCCAAGGGCCGCGCTGGCCTGTCCTTCCACCTGGGACTCCGGCCCGCCACCTCACCTCTCGCCGCCTCTGATGCTCACCTGTGACCCCTCTCCTGGGTCAGGGTGAGGCCCCACCGCCTGGCCCGGATGGACTGACCACGCCAGGCTCAGCACGGCAACAGCTGCTGGACCATGGGGCCAGCTGGGCAGCTCCCGTAGCCAGCGCAGATTCTGCCCCAAGGACGTGTTCCTCTGAAACTCAGCTGAGTTCCCCTGCTCCGCTGAGGTCAAAGCCTGAGGTCGCGCCTCTCTGCCGTCCACACGGCCCACAGCACCGGATGCCTCATCCATCAGCCTGGCTCTACCCTCTCCTCCTGCTCACCTCTCCTGCGCCATCAGGCCCGCGATGGATGGGATGCCAAGAGCTGCCCGTCTCGGCCACGTCGGGCAGGGAGCGCTCACGGGGCTGGCTGTTTGGGGCCATTAATCAGCCCTCTAATGAGGGCAGCCAGCTTCTCCTCTGCTGCTTCTCAAGGGCACAGATGTGCAGTGGGCTTGGCGGCTCCCAGGCTGTATCCTGGGAGGGGGAATGACGGGGCGGGGACGCGGGGACAGCCCGGAGCAGCATGGCCACCGGGCTGGCAGGGCCGCCTCTCAGCAGGCTCCCCGGCAGCACAGACAGGGGGACACATGGGTGGACCCAGCACTGGGCCAGCTAAGTCCTGGGACGCAGGGGTCCCCTGAGAGGGGAGGCCGCCTCCTTCCTAGTCCAGGACGGGTCCTGGCCCATCCCTGTGTGTGTGGACAGAGGGGGCCATCTCCTGGGGACGGGCTCTGACCCCCACCCTGGGGAGCGGCAGGGACCACCCTCCGGGACTGTCCAGCAGCCCCACCCAAGGTCACACCCTCCTCACCCACAGGTACCAGTGTCCCAGGCGGCGGGAGCGGGGCCCCACGGGCGGGACCACACAGAAACGCTCTCACAGCTCGGGAGCCCAGAAACCCGCCCTCGTTTCTGCAAGCCAGCCCCAGAGGCTCGGGGGGAAGCTGTCCTGACGTCCTCTGCTGGCTGGCCCTCTCTGCCCGCTCTGCCCTGTGCCCACCCGGCGGTTTCCTGAGTCCACACCCCGGGCCGGGCAGGATGCAAGCGCGAGCAGAGCCTGGCCGGCTGGGAGGTTGGGAACAGGCCCACATGTGTGAGGTGCAGGGGACCCACGGGGGCGGGCGAGGGGCTTCTGTCTGAGGGACGGCGGGGCCCGGGGCACCGAGCTGTCCTGGGCGGTGTAGTCAAGGCAGAAGGAAGACTGGCGAGGCGGGTGAGCTCTGGGTGCGGAGGGGCCAGGGCGCCCCGGGGGTCCGAGGCTGGGCGGGGGCAGGCTGGCCGCTCTGTGTCCTCCCCGAGGAAGGGTCCTCGCTGCGCTCAGAGGCGTCCCCACTGCTGGGCAGCCGGCTCACCGCCCCAGGGGCTGGCACAGCTCCCGGTGGGACCCAGGGGCCCCGGGCCGAGCTGCTGGCGTGTGGTGCTTAATTAGCTGTTTCTGCAAGCTGTCTGGGGGTGAGAGGAGGCAGATGAAATTAAGATACAAACATAATCAAATCACCTGCGCGCGCCGCCGGCACCAGCCCCCCTCGCCCTCCCCGCCGGCCCCAAGCGCAGACAGCAGAGCTGAACTACTTCCGGCTGGAGCTCGCGCTGTCCGGGCTCGGCCTGGGGGGGCGCTTTGGTTTGGTGTTAATCACCTGCTTTTCTGTGCGATTTCGCCTCCAGCTGAGAGACCACCGCAGACCCCACGTTCGTCCCCAGGATCCCAGGCCGAGGACCGTCTCTCCAACCAGCACTGGGCCCGCCCCCACTCTGAGTGTTTCCGGGAGAAACCCCACTCCTGTCTGCCCGGGACACCCGCCCCCTCCAGACCCGGACCGTCCGTGCCCACGCAGCTCATGCTCTGAGCCTAACGTGCAAGGGGGCGGAGGGAGCCTGGGAGGTGAGTGGCAGCAGCCGATGAGATCATGACCTGATCACTCCTGCTGACCCCCCTGCCCCCCCGGGGAGACTTGCCCAGAAGCCTCAAGAGAATCTTGGCAAAGCGCGCCGGCTGCCTCGGCGTCTGGACTCAGCTATTGGAGGCAGAGCTGCCTCTGTCAGAGATGCCCACCCCTCCCTGTGAGTCTCAGGGGAGCCCTCACCACCCCAGGACCGAGCAGATGGGGAACCTGCTGGGCGTCCTCGCCTGAGGACCTGGCACCCGGCACGGCGCCGGCTGCTCCCCACCCACCGCCATCATCATCCCCATCATCCTCAGGTGAGCCAAGTTAGGTCTCACTCCTGAGAACAGGAAACCTGAGCGGGTGGGAGATGTCCATCAAACAGGCTTCAGGAATCTTCCCCATTTGCGGTCTGCAGGCACCTTGGCTCAGGAAAACCGATTCTGGGGGTGGGTACCTGGGGTCCCCTGGGCCAGTGTCCCTGGGTCTCTGGCGGGGGCTGGGGGTCCCAGCTGATTCCCTGTGGGCAGGAGGTGGGCGGCAGCAGACCCTCGGAGTGGGGTGGAGGGTTGGATGTACCCAGGAAGCTGCAGGACCCCTGGTTCTTGTGGCTTTGACACAGAGCTGCTTCTGTCTCAGCCTCCTCCCCCTCCAGGTGATGCCTGCAGGACACACAGACCACACAGGTAAAGAGAACCGGGGCGGGAGGGGGTCAGGGGAAGCGAGGAGGGGGCTCACCACGCAGGCCCACGGAGACCCAAGGAAAGATCTGCAGGTGGAGGTGTGTCACAGAACAGGGGCTCCAAGGAGCCACAGGACGCTAGCGAGGCCCCCGGAAGGCGGGGTCCATGTGCTCACAGCACGGGGTGGGGGGCCGTGGAGAATCCCCGTGAGGGACGCTCAGACCCCGTCCCCTCCCTGCAGAGCAGCCGGTGGCAGAGCGACCCTCTAAAAAGGACGACGCAGGTTCCCTAGAACAGCTGAGGTGGGGGCCGTGGGGGTGGGCAGTGGATACAGGGAGACGGGTCCCCAGCCCCTGTTCTGACGTGGGCCCCTAAGCAGAGGCAGCCGGATGAGACAGAAACACGTCCCATCTCCAGAGAGTCGACAGCCTCAGCCCGAGGTCAGGATGGGTAGAAATTAAGGCTCTCGGAGAACAAGGTGGAAAGTGAAAATACGGGAGCAGATACAGACACGACTTAAAAGGAAGGAGCCGACCCTGAGGATACACCCCGTTCAGAACAGCAAACCAAGATGTCTCGATGGAGCCTGGGCATGAAGGTCGTGAGGAAACCAGCCTGCAGGTTCAGACTCAGGAAGGCAGCAGTTCTAGGAGCAGGAACAGGGATGCCAGAAGGAAGACGTTGTCAGACAAATGAAAGGACTTCTCCCGGGGTTGAAGGACTTGAATTTTCAGTCTGAAAGTCCAGAGACAAGCCCTCAAATGCGTGAAAAAAGACCAGCTCCAAGAGCACGATGCTGTGAAATCTCAGAACATCACTGATGGAAAGAAATAGTTTTTTAAAAAAAAAAAAAAGTTCAGAAAGACAGGAAGGCAAGTCATGTGACATTAACAAGACCCGAGTCAGGGTAAGATCACCATTCTCAGCAGCAGCCCCGGGCTCAGGGAGGCGCCATGCCTCCAGCCTCCGCGGGGCAGCAGTTTCCAGCCTGGAATTCTGCCGCTGGCCAAACCACCTCTCACATGTGAGGGCACACATGCCCGCGATAATGAGCTTCCCTGCTGGCTCAGCGGTAGAGACTGTCCCTGCAATGCAGGAATCACAGGAGACACGGGTTCGATCCCTGGACGGGGAAGATCCCCTGGAGAAAGGAATGGCAACCCACTCTAGTATCCTCGCCTGGAGAATCCCATGGACAAGAGAAGCCTGGCAGGCTACAGTCCATGGGGTCGCAAGGAGACACAGCTGAAGCGACTTAGCACGCATGTGAGCTATAACCATTTTCAGTTCCCAGGAGACAACCAGAAGTCCTGCACTGACCTCAGCTGTGTCCGGGAGGGCGGGGGGTCCCCCGGGCGAGGAGCCTCGGTGGCCACCTGAGCAGTTAGAAGGCTCTGGAAAGAGTGTCCAGGAGGGCAGAGGAGGTCCCCGGATTCCTGGCATGCTGACTCCTCAGAAAAGAGGTTTCATGCCAACGTCCTGATAAACGGGTGATAGACACAGGAAGGAAATATTAACACGAGGGCAACAAAACGTTTTACAGGAAATAAAGCTGATGTGACAGCCGCGAGCGCCGTTTGCATATCGACAGGGCTGCCGAGGCTGGGCCCCGGTCTCGACGGGGGTGGGGGGGGCGGTGAGGCGGTTGAAACCCCTTTATGAGAAGGTTGTCAGGTTTGGAGGGGAAGCGGCGGAGAATGAAACCGTCACTCCCCATAATAGGAAATCGATACGTATATAATCTAAGAAGGAAAAAAATCAAGGAAAAGCAGTGTAAGCGTGTTTTGTGGAAGAGGCGGAGGTAAACACAAAGAGAAGGAATGACTTGATTGAGATTGTCTGCTTCAGAAGGGCAGGAACGAGTGGAAAGGGCAGGAGTTGAGGCGGGGGCGGGGGGCTGCGGCTGCTGATTTTCATGAGACGCCCAGAAGCACTGTTTGCCCCGTGCAGAGTCAGAGCTGGCAGGTGGCGGACAGCCTGCCTCCAGGGGCAGGGGCACCCGGGCATGGACTGCACATTGCCCGTGAGAGGCCACCTGGGCCACTGACCAGGCGCCCTGAGGTCCTTTCTGAGGACAAGACTCTCCCAGGCTGTGAGGACAAGTGCTCTGACAGATGAGGCTCCTGCCTGCTGCGTTCTCAGCAGGGTGGCCTGTGTCCTGGCCTGGGGTGTTCACTCAGCACCCAGGGAGCTGGCTTCTGGGAGCCCCAGCGTGAGGGTGCACCTGGCCCCTGAGCAACCTGCCCATCGTGGAGGCAGGGGGCCCAGCCGGGCTGGCTGGGCTCAGGTAGCTGACTGGTCCAGTTTTCCGGGACCTCCCCCGCATCCTGGGGACCATTCAGGGCCCAGAGAGCTCCTCCCTCCCTAGTGGAGACCTGTCCTGTCGTGCAGAGCGTGAGCCCATTCTAACTCAGCCGAGGAGAACACGGGTGGGCGTGTCCGTCTCTGCCGTCGCAACAACGCCGTCCCAGATGCTGCCAGGAGCTTGGGGCATGACGTGCCCGCAGCTCCAGCCCAGGCTTGGCCGCCCACCCTGGGCAGCTCTACTGACCTCGGGTCGGCCCTTCGCATGCCTGGGGTCACTGGTCCAAGAGAACAGAGGCCCCAGATGGAGCCGGAGGGAAGCCCCTGGGTGGCCGCAGAGACCCAGGAAGCCACAGAGGGCAAAGGCTGCACCCAGCAGAGTTTGGCATCGTATAGGATGGGGCACCTGTACGATGGGGCTGAGGACTCGGGGCCCCCACAGAAGGGAAAGGACAGTGAGCAGGACTCGGTTGCCTGGCAAAGAATGAAAATGGCCACAAGTTTTACCGTAAACAAACTGCCTGTTTGCAGGGGCAGATGGACGCTGAATGGGCATGTACCCTGGGGCCAGGGCCAGACGCTGCCCTGTTCTCTGGGCATGAAGTCTAGGGGACCCGCTCCCCCTGACGGAGGCCAGGAGATCCTGCTGGGCAGGCCCCCCGGGAGGAGAAATCTCTGCCCATCACCATCTATCACGCTGGCCTTTGAAGCCAGCAATCAGCCTCTTCCTCTTGGTGTTTTAATGGGTTCCTGATTATTGATTCCTTTGCTATTTACATATTTTGTGAAGGATGGAGACTTGATCTGTGTTGCTAAGTAAGAGCAGTATTATTCTTGCACAGAAGGAAGTCTTAAATAAAAATATTACCATAAAGAAAATGTAAGTTATTCCTCTAATGTATTCAGACGGTCCTTGCCCGGCGTACAAATCCATGTAGCTCTTAATCATTTCCTTGCCTGGCTGGCACCCATACACATGTGCTATTGATTTTCTTCCCCCAGCAAGTGTAAGAAATATACATTTTATTTACTCTTTAAGAAATCCCAACACCCACAGCCTGCCGCTTTCCAGCAGGCACAGTCCACAGCTGTCAGAAAGACCAACAGAGTCCGGGGCAAACACATCCCCATCGTTCTGTCAACGGAACTTCCCGGCTGTTCCAGCTGGAGGGGTGAGCTGGAGGGCGTCCAGGCGGCTGGTCCCATCTCCACGGATGGAATCAGCGGCAGTATGAGGCCCAGAAGTGTGGCAAGACAGCAAGGAAGGCCAGGGCTGGTCTCTCAAAGACAGATGACCGCTGGGGGCCCGGGGAGCACTCAGGACGCCCCGTCTGCAGGGCTGAGAACACTCTCATACTGTTCTGGCATCACAAGGGCCTCTTCCAGGAGCCTGTCAGCTTGCCTGACCCAGGAAGGCCCAAACAGCATCTCCAGGTCTCCCCTGGGCTCAGGAGATAGGAGCCACGGGAGACGGTGCGCTTCTCCCCCTAGAGGTCGGCGCGGTTTTGCGGGCTCCAGGCTGAACTGAATTGATGCTTTTGAACTGTGGTGTTGGAGAAGACTCTTGAGAGTCCCTTGGACTGCGAGGAGATCCAACCAGTCCATCCTAAAGGAGATCAGTCCTGGGTGTTCATTGGAAGGACTGATGCTGAAGCTGAAACTCCAATCCTTTGGCCACCTCTTGCGAAGGGCTAACTCACTTGAAAAGACCCTGACGCTGGGAAAGATTGAGGGCAGGAGGAGAAGGGGACGACAGAGGATGAGATGGTTGGATGGCATCACCGACTCGATGGACATGAGTTTGAGCAAGCTCCGGGAGTTGGTGATGGACAGGGAGGCCTGGCGTGCTGCAGTCCATGGGGTTGCAGAGTTGGACGTGACTGAGCGACTGAGCTGAACTGAGGCTGAGCTCTGGCGACACCAGGCACCCAGCTCAGGGAGAGAGGCAACGGGTGCCTGCAAGGCAGCGGGCTTTAGAGAGGGCCACAAAGCCCATCCTACCTGCTTGGGGGTATGGAGCCAGCCCCCAGGATCTGTTTACCTGGCCTTTGAAAGTCACTCGACCCTCTCCTGGCTCAAAACCTTTCCTCCTTTCAAAGCCATCAAACAATGCAAAACACAGCGAACCAAAACACACAAAAACAGAACAAAGCTAAGGACAGTGTCTCGAGGCCCCGGTCACCACTCTGCCTGAGTGCTCACGGTGAGCGATGTCGGATTCGTGGTCTCAGATTCTCGGATTCTCACATTCTCTCAGATCTCGGATTCGGGACCAGAGACCAGGCCTGACCACGCCAGGCTCTTGTGTGGCAGAAGGAGTTTATTACAGTGAAAAGGGTCAGAGAGAGCTTCTGACACAGATGTCATAGGGGGTGGAGAGCACCCCCCTCTCTAGTCTAAGCAAGGGGGTTATATACTTTTTAAATTAGTTATTATGATAAATCAAAAGAATGTCTCAAAGTTGTAAAAATTTTACCAGACCCACTCCCACAATTTACATTTTAACAGGATTAGAACTTAACAATAGAAAGATTTTACTAGGCACAGTCCCATAACATGGGCTTTAGAAATACATGAACCGCGAACTTCCAGGTGTTCAAGCTGGTTTTAGAAAAGGCAGAGGAACCAGAGGTCAAGTTGCCAACCTCCGATGGATCATCGAAAAAGCAAGAGAGTTCCAGAAAAACATCTACTGTTGCTTTATTGACTGTGCCAAAGCCTTTGACTGTGTGGATCACAATAAACTGGAAAATTCTGAAAGAGATGGGAATACCAGACAACCTCACCTGCCTCCTGAGAAACCTGTATGCAGGTCAGGAAGCAACAGTTAGAACTGGACGTGGAACAACAGACTGGTTCCAAATAGGGAAAGGAGTACTTCAAGCCTGTAAGTGGCAACCCACTCCAGTAGTCTTGCCTGGACAATCCCATGGACGGAGCAGCATGGTGAGCTACAGTCCATGGGGTCAGGCAGAGTCGGACACGACTAAGCGACTTCACTTTCACTTTTCACTTTCATGCATTGGAGAAGGAAATAGCAACCCACTCCAGTATTCTTGCCTGGAGAATCCCAGGGACTGAGGAGCCTGGTGGGCTGCCATCTATGGGGTCACACAGAGTCAAACACAACTGAAGTGACTTAGCAACAGCAGCAGAAGCAAGCCTGTATATTGTCACCCTGCTCATTTAACTTATATGCAGAGTACATCATGAGAAACGCTGGGCTGGAAGAAGCACAAGCTGGAATCAAGATTGGCAGGAGAAATATCAATAACCTCAGATATGCAGATGACACCACCGTTATGGCAGAAAGCAAAGAAGAACTAAAGAGCCTCTTGATGAAAGTGAAAGAAGAGAGTGAAAAACCTGGCTTAAACCTCAACATTCAGAAAACTAAGATCATGGCATCCAGTCCCATGACTTCATGGCAAGTAGATGGGGAAACAGTGGAAACAGTGGCTGACTTTATTTTCTTGGACTCCAAAATCACTGCAGATGGTGACTGCAGCCATGAAATAAAAAGATGCTTGCTCCTTGGAAGAAAAGTTATGACCAAGCTAGACAGCATATTAAAAAGCAGAGACATTACTTTGCCAACAAAGGTCTGTCTAGTCAAGGCTATGGTTTTTCCAGGGGTCATGTATGGATGTGAGTTGGACTATAAAGAAAGCTGATTGCCGAAGAACTGATGCTTTTGAACTGTGGCATTGGAGAAGACTCTTGAGAGTCCCTTGGACTGAAAGGAGATCCAACCAGTCCATTCTAAAGGAAATCAGACCTGAATGTTCATTGGAAGGACACATGCTGAAGCTGAAGCTCCAATACTTTGGCCACCTGATGTGAAGAACTGACTCATTGGAAAAGACCTTGATGCTGGGAATGACTGAAGGCAGAAGGGGACGACAGAAGATGAGATGGTTGGATGGCATCACCGACTCAATGGACGTGAGTTTGAGTAAACTCCGGGAGTTGGTGATGGACAGGGAGGCTTGGCGTGCTGCAGTCCATGGGGTCGCAAAGAGTCGGACACAACTAAGCGACTGAACTGAAGATACCAGGATTAGTCAGAAGGTTTTCAGGAAGGAGAAACTGTCCTCAAGCAGGATATACTGTTGTGTGTTATATAATCCTTAGTACAGAATCTAAACTAAGTTTGTTGTAATCCTTAGTACAGAATCTAAACTAAGTTTGTTGTGTAATCATCACTTCTGGGTTTATGTGACCAAGACTGAGGAATGTAGAGAAAAGAGAAAGACATCTGTCCTCTCCTCCTCCTTGAGAGCCCCAGACCCCTCTCTCTTCCTCCCCCGCCTCCCCTCCTTTCCCTCAAGGAGCCCGGACTTCTTACCAACCTGCCTGGGAATGGACTGTCGCTCCTGGAAGCCCTGTCTTTTCTCCACTGGACCCGAGGCCCCCCACCGTCTGGCCACCGTCCTCAACATCCAGGAAAACCCTTTCGCCCTGTGATGGACTCGTGAAAGGCTGACCAGGAGCAGTGTCAGGGGGTCATCCCCGTCCCCAACTCCTCTGTCCACTGCCGGTCACATCCCCCCGCCCACAGGCCCCGCTGTCCCTCGCTGCCTCACTCCTCACACTGGTCCCCCAGACTGCCCCCTGACCCTCCCAGTCCCCGTGCGTCTCCTTGGCTGCCTTCATGCACTCAGCCTCCGAGGCTGTTCCAGAAGCCTGGCTGCAGGTTGCACCCCCTCCTCTTCTGGCGGAGCCGCCCCACTAGAAGATGCCGGCCAGGAGGGAGGAGGGTCCTCGACGGCTGGGACCTCGGGGCTCATGTGGTGGTGTTTGACAGGCATGTCTTCTTAATGTTAACAGGCTGCAGATTACTTCCAAAGAAGGTTGCTGCAGTTCTAATTTTCACCATCAACATTAGGAGCGCCTGACACCCTACAATTTCACTGACAATTATTTTAAGTGTTGCTATTCAATAGTTGCCCTCAGTAATATAATTCTGAATAAAGTAGAGTCTGAGTAGCTAACTTTTCCTCCTCCTTAAGTTGCCTATTTATTTATTTACACCCTTTATTAATTTTGTATTTGTGTATTACATGTCCAACTCCTGTGTACAACTGTCTTGTCCATTATGGATATTAACTCTTTATGGTCAGTGAAAAAAAGTGAAAGTGAAAGTCGCTCAGTCATGTCCGACTCTTTTCGACCTCATGGACTATACAGTCCATGGAATTCTCCAGGCCAGAAATTGGAGTGGGTAGCCTTTCCCTTCTCCAGGGGATCTTCCCAACCCAGGGATCGAACCCAGGTCTCCCACATTGCGGGCAGATTCTTTACCAGCTGAGCCACCAGGGAAGCCCCTTTATGGTCAAGTATGTTACAAATTGACTTCCTGTCCCTTGAAGTTGTCTATAGAGTTGTTTGACATCCAGCCTTTTAAAATCTTTGTATAGTCAGATGTATCTATATTCTAAAATGTGGCTCCCTGATTTTCCAATATAAGAAAATTGCTTTGTCCAAGGCTAAAAATGTTAGTCTAAATCTTCCTCTAAATTTTTTCTATATTTTCCTTTTAGAGAACTGATCTATCTTGAGTTTATCATAATTAGGTACAAGGTAGGAATGCCTCTTTATTGACAATGGACTGCCTGGTATGTTAGTGCCAACGAAACAAACTACCCTTTCTCCACGAAACTGAGAGCCCATAGCTGGCCGAGTTCCCACAACAGAATGGACTGTGTCCAGACACTGTCTTGTTCCGTCTTCTGTTTTCTGAGCTGGCCCAGAGCCGTAGAGGTGTGACTTCAGCTGAGCTGAGCTGAGCTGTGATGGCGGGTGAGGTGCGGGCACACTCACTGCTAGTCTTTCTCAGAATATCCTCAGATAAAGAGAGTTCTCCTATGTGAATTTCACACTATTTGTGCAGTGTCAAAGACAGTTCCAGGTTGACTCTATTTGGGGAGGCTTTCTATTCGTATTCTAAATGAATGATAAAATACCAAGGATGAAATCCCATCTTATTACTTCAGTTTTCCTAGCTGAGCAAAAGCGCCTTTGTCTCTCTTGGTCTCTGCAGGGCAGGTTTATGCTTCCGTCACATTAGTCTGAGCTCTTCTTGTTCAGCTGTAGTGAGCTCCGTGGGGCTGATGTGACCACTTCCGAGCACATTGTTTTCCATTTCCATCTCTAAGGGCTTGCTGCTGGGGTAGAAAAGGGCTATTCACTTTTGTTTATTTACTCTGTATCCAACCAGTCTAAACATCACATTTTCTTAAAATAATGTTTATTCTGCACAATTAACAAGAGGGATAAAGAGGAAAAAATTTCAGAATCTCCTGAGTTGATGAGGGCCTTATCTTTGAATCCTGGCTAAGATGGTTTGGTATGCGGTGGTATATTTTTGAAAACTAGAGCTTTAAAACATAGTAAGTGTCTCCGATGGTAAAGAACCCGCCTGCCAATGTGGGAAACCTGGGTTTGATCCCTGGGTCAGGAAGATCCCCTGCAGAAGGGAATGGCTACCTACTCCAGTACTCTTGCCTGAAGAATTCCATGGACAGAGGAGCCTGGCGGTCTACAGTCCATGGGGCCGCAAAGGGTCGGACATGAATGAGCCACTAACACTCTCTTTTCTTTCCACCAAAAAAAGCCAATTGAAACAGACTTTTGTGATGTGTCTGTATCTCTGGTTCTACATGTGGTTTTCAATGATGTCAATTTTTTCCATAGCCTCTGGTCTGGAATGTGTGTGTGAGGAATGTGTGCGTGTGTGCTTGTGTGTAGTATATGTATATGTGTGAAGGTGTATATGTGTGTGTATGTGGGTGTGTATATGTATATGTGTGTATGTGTACGTGTGTGTGTGTGCACGTGCACAAAACCAGCCCTCAGATACCCCTGGAGTAAACAGATCATCCAGTTCCAAATACCCTGTATATTCAGAAGCCCTTTGCAGTGATGGTCAGTCTGAGTGAGCTGCAGAAAGGGCCTGGGATCAGAAACCCCAGAGTCAAATATCCACAACATAACACAAGAGGAGGACACATATAACAGCAAAACACAACGTTAATGAAGGGCGTGAATAAATAGGAAATTTAAAGGGGAAGAAACGTTGATGCATGCTCAAAGTCACTTTATTTTACTTGTACTCATATCACTGATTGCTTTATTGTTTTGCAGCTATTTGACAGCAACGTTTAAAATAATTGTCAATGAGGATGCAAGGGGCCAGGAGCTCCTAACGCTGATGGTGAAAATGAGAATAGAATCACAGTGACATTTTGGGGAGCAATCGGACAGTTTGTTAGGATCGTGAAGACACATTTCCCTTGACCAGGAAACCCCGAGGCTGCCACCGGGGCGAGCTCAGGGGCCCCGCCCCATGTCCATCCATCATCCATCCATCCGCAGTCCCTACAGGGCCAGTCTCGTCCTGACTCCTGGGCGGTGCCGGGGTGGGCGAAGACCTCTGGGGGCAGGAGGAGACGCACGCGGCCCGGGATGGCAGAGCGGCTCTGCAGAGACGGAGGAGTGGGCAGCAGCGTCAGGAGGAGTCCCCGGGTCTCCACCCCGGGCCGAGCCGTGAAGGTGCGGGGCCGCACGTGGAGGGCAGGGCAGAGGCTGGGCCTCCAAGCAGTGGGGCTCTCTGGGCAAAGGCCTGAGAGGCTGCAGCGGGAGCTCGAGCACTTGCAGGGCTGGGCTGGGCTGAGCCTGGGGGAAGCTGGACGGACGGCTCGGGGGCCGCCCCTGCACGGCCCCCCTGGCGCCCGCCCCACGCCCAGCAGTCCAGCATCGCAGGAGACAGCGCCTCGACCCATGGCCCGTCCTGGTCGGGGTTTTCAAGCCGGGCTGCGGGGTAGGGCCTCAGTGGATGCCCCGAGACTGTCCTCAGGAGTGACTCAGAAGCAGTCTGGAGCTGCGGGTCTGCACTTCCAAGGCTCCGTGCCAGCTGCTGGCAGGAGAGACGGGAGGCTGTGGACAGGACCGGGGGCACGGACCGTGTCTTCTCCGCGCTGTGAAAGTCATCGTCCTCGTGACCTTTCGCGAACAAAGGCCTCTCCTCCCAAATCCTCTTCCAGGCACCCGACACGCTGGTCACTGCGGTGCCGGCCTGCCTGGCGGGCCTGGGGGTACTGGGACGACCGAGAGGCCGTCCTGGGGGCTCCAGAAACAGGGGCTGAAGGCCAGCCTCACCTGCGGAGGCGGAAGAAAGGCCTCTGTGAGGAGCGGCCAAGCCAGCCGCGGGGGCGGCGGGGAGCGGTCCTGGGGAGGGACCGCAGGAGAGGGTCGGCCTGGGGGTGGGAGGAGGCCTGCCCTGTGACCTACGGAGAACGTCCGGCTGAAGAGAAGGCCTCGGGGCCGGAGGAAGGAGGCGAGGGCTGGAGGGGCGAAGCAGGGAGACCCCGGAGGAGGCGGGGCCTGGAGGGGCGGGGCGGGGAGACCCCGGAGGAGGCGGGGCCTGGAGGGGCGGGGCGGGGAGACCCCGGAGGAAGCGTCAGTCCCACCTCGGCGGCCTCGGGCTCCCGTGGGGTCCCGCGGGCCTCTCCGCTTTGTCTTTTGTGAAATGACACCCACATGAAGGGGCTTCAGGGTGCCGGGGGCGCCAGTGACGATGACCGATCACCCACCTGCTCCGGCTCCCCAGGGATGTCCTCTGCGCGCCCCTCCCCACACCCAGATGGTGACGGGCAGGAGCCCCCGACTCAGCGCCCGGGCGCAGCCCTGGTCTTCAGCCCGCGTCCCGTCCTGACTACCCCGAGCTGGCCCCGCAGCCGGCAGTGGGCACGCCTTCCCTGGGGCCCAGGACAGTGCGGACGTGCTCCAAACCCGAGTGGGGCAAGGCGGGGGCGCCTCACCCCGCCCCTGGGGCCCACCCGATTCCTGCTCTTGGCCCCGAGGCTTCCTCCCTCTGGCTGAGCTGAGGGCTCAGAGCTGGGGAGGTGAGCCGCTGAGGGGCCTTGGGAGGCTCTGGAGGGGTCACTGGGGGCATCTGCCTGGAGCCCACACCCCCCGGAGGTCTGCGGCCCCCGTCTCTCCAGCGCCTCTGCGTCGTGGGAGGGTCCTGGGTGGGTGAGGCCAGGCCGGCATCCATGTGTCCTGCCCACTGCTGGAGCTTTGTCCATCTCTGGGGTGTGAGCCCGCGCCATCCTTAGGGCAGAGTCCAGGCCCAGCAAGGACCCGTCTGCGGCCTCCCACTGGGAGCTCGGGCCTGTGTTGTCACTAGGCTCGATTTGACTCAAAAGTTAATGAAACGTTAAAGCGGAAGGTTGTGGATGGCTCCTCTGCCCATGGCCTGTTTTCAGCGTCTGTGCCTGCCCCTCCGGCCAGCGCCTGTGAGCCAGGCCCAGGGCCCTGCAGTTTGCGGGCAGAGCAGCACGGGTCCCTGTGGTTTGTGGGCAGTGAGGGGAAGGGCCAAGGCCCGGGAACCACTGTGGCTCAAGCCCGGGATTAAGAGCTCCAAGTGTAATTAGAACAGAAGGAAGACAAATCAGGGGTCCCAGCTCCGCCTGCTCCTCTTACGACCAACCCAGATTCCATGGAGGTGGGGGCAAGGCAGAGCCAGAGCTGGGCACACACCGTCCCGGGGGCTGGTGCGGGGGGCACGCGTGGTCGGCCCACCAGCCGCCCCCCGTCAGCCCGTGGGTAACAACAGCACCCGCTGCACACGGGCCCGGGCGGACAGCAGCCCAGCTCCAGATGCTGAGGAGGCCAGCGTGGTGACTACAGAGCCAGCCCCCCAGGGCCCCCCTCAGCTCCTCTGGAAACTTCTTGGTCATGGGGATGGCGGGTCAAGAGGGAGAATGGACACTAGCCCAGGGCTCCAGGGCTGGGCCAGGCGGGGGGGTGTCACTCCTACACGGACTCCATAGAACCCTCCTGGGTTCCTGGAGAACCTCTGCGTGGCCAGACCTCCCTGCCCCACCTGGCCCCCCATGCAGGACACTCTAGGGCAGCCCTGTTCCCAGACTCAAGTCCACCCTTGTCTGATACCCGAGGCGGCACTCCCCTGCTCCCCAGACGCGGATCCGCCCTCCACATTCCCCTAAACGAAAACATCCTTTGCACCCACACCACTGGCCAATCACCGAGCAGCTGGGACAGGACGGCCTGCTTTCCGGCCTTCTCCACCCCATCCTCCTGGAATCCCACGTGGGTCCTGATCGGACACCTCCTCCTGTGAGCCTTCCCAGATGCAGAAGCCGGGTGCCATGCCTGCCTTGGATACGTGGCAGGTTTTGGAGGGTCGGCGCTTCTTAAGCCCATGCCGTGCAACATGTCCATTGCTGCTGTTATTACTCTCGTTCCTACATGTCCAGCGAGGCAGCCGATGCTGGGAGTCACGCGGTTGTCTGAACCCGCTGGGGTGGAGGCAGGGGGCCCCACAGCCACTCCCACAGGCCCGCTCAGTGCCCAGCTCTGATGGGCCAGCCGAGCGGGGACGCTGCGGGGGGAGGGACGTGGACCTGTGTGTCGCTGGCCCTGCAGGCTGGCCCGGGGTCCCGGCTCCAGGGCAGGGAGGGAAAGCCTGGCTGGACGGCCGCCCTCTGCTTCCTCCAGAAGTCCGGGCGTGTGTCCCGCCGCCCTCGCTGACAGGGAGGCAGAGCGCACTTGTTTCTTTGGTTCCCTGACAGGCAGAGAATTGTTTGGATTATGAATATCAGCTTGGGGGTGACAGGTGACAGACGTCTTGGTATTGACCTTGCTCAGAAAGGTACCAAAATAGAAAGTTCAATACTCTCTATTTTAACTGACAGTTAAAAATTCAATAAATCTTCCTCTTGCCAGACACCTGTATGTAATCACGCTAAACAAATGCCCTCGGATTTCTTGCAGACAAGCCTGGCTTGTTTGTGTGTAAAGCCATCAGCCCAGCTGGAAGGGACTGATTTTCCAGGCTCGAGAGAATGGCCCTTTTGAAAAGTAAACAATAGCTCTACAATCCCAAATGATTTTGACAAAACTGAGAAATGAAGCGAAGGAGGGAGATAAAGGCTCCCACCTCTCGTCTCCCCGGGACCCGAGACAGAGGCTGTGACATGCTTCCATCGACAGCAAGAATCTGGGTCTGCGAGGGTGTCTCCGCGCGTGGAAAGGCCACAGTGGTGGATTCAAAAGAGGATGGAGAACGGTTAGGTCATCGCAGGGACCAAAGGGAATGGGGATAGTCCAGAAGAAAGCGAACAGATAACAGGAAAACAAGAAGCAACACTCCAGTGAAGAAATAAAACACACACAACAAGGTAAATATCTGAGTTGTCAGAACGGCAGTGAATGGTTATTTTTTCCCTGAAGAGAGATTCAGGCAGTAAGAGTGTGATGACATAGTGCAGGACCAAGGACGGCGACAAAGCTCAAGAGACGTGAGCAAACACAGAGGAAAAACCCAAAGTATGAGAAGCATTCCCACAGATAAACAGGAAATCAGCAGGGCCGCACGCGATCTGCTCAGAGAAGCAGAGGGGAGACGGAGAGACTCAGGAAAAGAGATCAGCCGAGCCCCCTCCCCGACAGTTGCCATAGGAACTCAGGAGGGGAATGATGAGCTATCACGGGGTCGAGGGCTCCCACCCCGCAGCCGCGGCTCCACCTGCAAGGCTGGAGCCACCCCCCGGCTGGGGCCCAGACCCCACACTGTACAGCGCTTAGGCCTCTCGCCCCACGGCCCGTTAGCACGCAGAGTAACTTTGTCCGTTACAAAGAATGGACGCGAGCTGCGTGCGCCAATTCCAACGAATGTCAGGCTACACGCAGAGAAAAATCCAGAGGAAAAGAGCTTGTTGCAAAGTCACACTCCCTGCACCGTGAACATGAAATTCTAACACGGTCCAGTGAGCACCGTGGACAGAAGCGCCTGTTCGTGGGGAGATGTCAGATGCTCAGGGGACACACACACCCTCAGGATGCCCGTTGCCGGGGCCGGAGGGGGGTCAGGGGTGCAGGCCTGGGCCCATTGCTGTGGCCGGAGCCTCTCAGCAGCGCAGGAAGACTATTCGTGGAAGACCCAGCTCGCTGCCTCCAGGGAAGAGAAATCAAAACACAGATTTGTTTGTTTGTTTATTGTTTTTCTGGTCCTGGCTTTGGCTCTCAGATTCTTTTAAGAAATCACTTCTGTTCTCTGCTTGGATTTTAAGCAACCTGAGTTTGATTGTAGTATTTCTTGTTTATTGATTATTGACTCATCTGTTCACTCAACAAGGACCCTGGCTAGGTGCTGGCCGTGGTCGGAGCTCGGGTCATGGGAGCCCTGGCAGAGGCTGAGTGAGGGGCTGCGGGCAGACGAACTGAGACGCTGGCACCCCCAGTGCCTCTGGGGACCCCCGCCACCTTCCTTGGGCCAGGGACACTGAGAATCAGAAACTGGGGTTCTACTAAGTCTGAGAGACTGTCAGGAGACCTGTGGACCCAGAAGGCCCAGGGGCGAGGGACAGGCCTGGCCAGCGGGCCTTCCCAAACACACCCTTCCGCGGCTTCTGCCCCCAACCTTCCCCCCGAGAGCGTCACTGTCCACGGTGGAACCAGGCGCCCCACGTGACCAGACCTGCGCTATTTGAGTCAACACCTCCCCCAAAGAAACCCTTCATTTCACGTTAGCCTGCTGCCCGTTGCCTGATTTATTCTAGCGTTTATGGTAATGGTCTCGGAAAGTTTTTTAAGATAAAGGGGACAGAGAGTACATGGCAGCAAAATGCAATTGACAGTAAGTGCTTATTATGTAATTATGGATGCTTTAATATGCATATTTTTCTCTGTGGTTGGTAGCAACTAAATACATAATTGCTGAATATTTAAGAAGAATATTATCTGCAGAGCCTTCTGTCTGCAGAAAAGCGGGAGATGTGGCAAAACCCCCTTCACCTTGGAGCTGCCCGGGGGAGCACTGCCTCTGAGATGGTGGGGAGGGCGCCTCGGGGACCCGGTGAGGGGAGGCGGGATCAGAGCCTAGGTCATGGAGGGTGCTGTTAAAAAGCACACGCAGCTTCTGATTCTGCAGTTTGGATGCGAATGACATGAAGAGAGCCTGGGGGGTGGGGGCGTGGGGTGCCCTGGTGCGAAGTCTTGGAGCAAAAGGAGAGGAGGGGGCTGACAGTGAGACGAGAACAGCACGTGGGCTGGGCTCTGCAGGAGCTCGTGTGACGACCTGAGGGGGAGAGAGACCCCCAGGGGGAGAGACCCCCAGGGGGAGAGACCCCCAGGGAGAGAGAGACCCCCAGGGGGAGAGAGACCCCCAGGGAGAGAGAGACCCCCAGGGAGAGAGACCCCCAGGGGGAGAGACCCCCAGGGAGAGACCCCCAGGGAGAGAGACCCCCAGGGAGAGACCCCCATGGGGAGAGAGACCCCCAGGGAGAGAGACCCCCAGGGGGGAGAGACCCCCAGGGAGGGAGAGACAGCCAGGGAAGAGAGAGAGCAAGCCAGAGGATTTTGCGGATTTCAGGAGTGAATAGAGCAGAGCTGAGGAGGCCCTGCTGGCTCCCTCTCCCCGGGGAACCAGTGGTCCCAGGGGACACCCAGGAGCCCTTGGCACAGGGCATCCCGTGTCCCCTCTCCTGACCCTGACCCTCCACCTTCACAGCTCTTCACAGCGACGCCCCCATGTCCTCGGATGAGCAGGCGCAGCTTCTGGCGCTGAGGCGGGCGACGGGGACAGCGCGGGCTGGGGGGACCGTCACCCCCGTGGGGGCCGAGCGGTCCCAGCCTACCCCTGCCTCCCCGGAGGTTCCGCCCAGGTTGCAGGGCTCTGCCCAGATGTGGGGACCCCCTGCCCTCTGCAGGCTCAGTGAAAGGGTCCAGGGAAGCGAGGGCCGGGGAGAGGCCAGAGGTGGCCCGAGAGCCCCTCCCGAGGGCCGGTCTCTGCTCTGTGGGGCCCAGGGAGCCCAGGCCGTGGTCCTGCAGGCCTGCCCCTCTGCCCACCTGGGGCTTCCGGGGCTCAGGTGTCTATTTTGCCCCGGTAAGGGCACCGGGGACACAAGAGAGCTGCCCTCGAGGCCCTTAGGGCTGGGCAGGAAGTGCAAATAGGCGCGCAGGGCCAGCCCCACGTGGGGACGCGTCTGTGAGGAGGACTCGGGGATGGCTGGCCCAGCTGGGCCAGTGGAGACCCGGCCATGACCCTTGGCCGGTGGAGACCCGGCTGTGAACTGGGCCAGTGGAGACCTGGCCACAACCCTGGGCCGGTGGAGACCTGGAAGCTCTTCAGGGGTCACACTCGGCCGTGGGGACCCCCTGGCCTCCTTGGGCTGAGACTCTGGCCACCCCTATCCCCGAGGACTCCTGGGTCCAGGACAGCACCCAGCTTCCCCGCTCTCTGCCCAGGGGCGGTGCTCTGGCCTTTCTGGGGACAAGGGAGCTGGCCTCCGAGGAGCTGGTCATCTGCTCAGGACACAGGTGATGTGCCCGGGGCCGAGTGCAGGTGGGGGCCGCTGTCCAGCCCCAGAGCCTGCCGGAGCTGGGGTGCAGCTGCCCCCCAGAAGCGGGTGAATCAGCAGATGCTCGTCCAGGGTGTGCTAAATGAATGGACAGACAGGTGAGAACGTGGAGGGGAAGGAATGGACCGCTCTTTCCTGAGGGAGGAAGCGGCGCCTCTTCCGCGGTCCCCACCCGCCGCATACTCACTGTCAGGGCCCCATCCCGATGTCTCTGGGGCCGGGACTTAGCCATGCACACTGCGTATCAGGGTCAGTATTTTTAGATGCAATCCTTTAATTTTTGAACACCCTCCAAAGAGATTTTAGCGATGGGTACATATTTGATAAATATAAATAAATTGAAGGGCTATAAAAATAACTCCTCTAAAAACTCCCTGCTCTAGTTTCCATTTCCTGGAAGCCCCCACACGCTGGGAGGGAGGAAGAGGCCTTGCCGTCCAAGAGCTGGACGCTGACGGCAGGCCCCTGGTCACCCCCCCAGGCCTGAGGCTGGAGGGGAAGGTCCCATGGAGTCCAGCAACTCAGGGTGTGCCCAAGAATTTCCAGGGCCCAGCCTGGCCAAAGCGCCCAGACAGCGGATCTTTGAACAAGCTTAGAGCAGCGGACTGCCCAGAGGTGGGGCGGCCAGGTGGGCAGCCGTCCACTGGGAGCTCGGGAAGCCTCGGCCCCCACTTGGAGAAGCAGACACGACTGTGCGCAGCTGGGCTGCTTGGCCCTGCAGCGGGACGGGCACCAGACCGTGGGGGCCACACAGACCAGCGGGCCAGGCACTCAGCCGGTTGCCCCGCGAGTCAGGAGAAGCAAGAGGGGGCCACGCAGAGCACCGTCCAGGGCATATAGCGCCCCGTCAGGGGCCCACCAGGCCCTGTGCCTCCCACCTCTCACAGGTCTGACTGAAGACACCGTGTAGGCGCCAACGTCCTGAGGCGAGGGGCGTGTGCACTGCCCGGGAGACCCCTCGGGGGGCTGCCCGGCTGCACGGACGGGGCCGGGGTGTCTGGAAGGCAATGAGGAGCCCCTGGGGGTGCAGGCGGGGTAACCCCCTAGTCGGACTGCTCGGGGGTCAAGCTCTTGCCCCTTCTGGGATGTGCCGGCTCCCACATGCCGCCCTCTCTCTTAGAGAAATGCCGCCCCCTCCCCACAGGGGCCCGGGCAGAAACCAGAGCTGCCCGCCTGCCAGGACCCCTGCAGATAGCAGCTGGCCATCCACCCCGCTGCCCCCGGCCACTTGGTCCTTTCTGCCCTGGCTGGTGGTTCACACTCCGGCTTCCTGCCTGCCCTCTCATGAATCCCACCCAAGGGGGCCCACCCTCACAACCCCCTCAGCCCCGCTTCCTAAGACCGTCACATGCGGGTTTAGGTTCCAACACGTTCATTGTGGGGGAAGCGAAGACATTCTGTCTGTGGCGACTGCCCACGGTGGATGGACAGCACATACATTTTTAATGGAATGGATGAAACTCAAGTCATTTTCATCCTGAGCACCCATGCATAGACTTATCAAGTTAAATATTGAAGTACCCTCAATTCAGTAACACAAAGCTGCCCCTGGTGCTGGTGGAACCAGCTTGTCCAGACCTGGGCGTCCTTGTGGGGTGGCCCCAGGGGCCGTGGTGCACACACGTGGACTCCCCGGGGCCCAGCGTATGCAGTGGGAGCCTGTTCTGGGGAACATGTCTGAGCTCTTGCTACCATCCTGGTGGGCAGGAGTCCACACGGGACATCCTGGGCATCCTGGGTAGATTTCCTGTGGCTTCAGTGGAAACACACAGCTAGCTGAGTCCTCAGCCCTTTGCCTGAAGCTAGTAGTCACTGTGGTTTGCATCAGCCTCCCTGAAAACCTCATCACCGTCTTAGTTGCTGCATCTCCAGGTTTTGAGCATCCCCGCGCCTGCCCGAGGCCTCCTGGTCAACCGAGAGTGGCGTGGGCAGGAGAGAGCGCCGTAGAGTGGGAGAGGAAGGGGCGGGCTGCTCCCACTCACCCTGCGTGGGTTCCCTTCAGCCCCGTCTGATTCCCGTTCAGACAGCTCCCCCGTTCCGCAGTGATGTCCTCGCCGGGTGGAGCATCCTTTCAGAGACGGCCGAACGTCTCTAGATGCGTATGTCTGTCTCCGTGTCTCCTGGTTTCCTTGACTCCTCCTCCCCAGCCTCGCTGTTCTGCACTCTTGTGCCATCTCAGGGACCCCTCCTGCGCCCCCAGGGATCCCCACTGCCTTCCGGGCACCCCTGCCCTGTCCGTGCACCCAGGCAGTGCCCACAGCCCTCCCCTCGGGACACTGGCGCCTGCTGCCATGTCCTCCGTCAGACCTGCTCCCCCGGCCCCAGGCCTCCGGGTGGTGTTTCTAACCTTTAGTCTCTGCGCCTCTGCACGTGCCTGTTGGCTCAGCAAGCCTTAGCCAGCATCTCACGGTGTGTCTCATTCATCCGAAGTCACCCAGCCCTTAGACCTGGTTCAGCCTAAGATTCTAGAATATAAACATCACCGATTAATTTGGGGTTTAAGAAGCTCAAGCAGGAGAGCTGGCCACGTCACCCCGTTTCCTGTTCCTGCAGACCCCTCCCCGCCTCCTCCCTGTCTGGAGCGGAGCCTTGGCAGACCTGCCAGCCACATCAGCGGCCTGGAGCCGTGTCACAGGACCCACAGGTGGGCAGGAGGCATTTGCAAGTGGCTGGGGTCCCTGGAGTGTCCCCGGAGCCCCAGGACAGCAGAGAGCACAGCATGGGGACACGCCTGGTGGCCAGGCACATCACGTCAGGAGGGTTGCATGATCATGGGCAAGTGTCCCAGAAACCTGGTCATAAGACAGACTGGAAAGCCTGGCCGCGGAGACCCAAGCAAGCCGGCCCGCAGAGCAAGGCGAACACATGCACGCACACACATACATGAGCATGCACACACACGGGCACATGTGCACTCACACACACGTGCACACCCATGCACACATGTGTGTGCACACACAGGCAAACACACATACATGCATGCACACATGCACGTGCACACAGGCACACACAGACACACGTGCACACACAAATACACACAGACACACACAAACACATGCAGGTGTGCGCACATACATGAGCGTGCACACACCCAGGCACATGTGCATGCACGCATACACACACCCACCCACACACGTGCACACACAGGCAAACATGCGTACATGCATGCACACATGCACACACAGACACATGCACGCACACACAAACACACAGGCACACACAAACACATGCAGGTGCACACACACATGCACACATACATGAGTGTGCACACACTGGCACATGTGCACGCACACACACATACATGCACCCACACACACGCATATGAGATAAAGCGAGAACCGAGGAAGAGTGTGGACCCCAGCCCCGTTGCCCAAGCTGTGTCGGGCGGGAGTGAGGACCCTGCTCTGTGCTGAAGGAGGAGGCAGCCAGTCTTATTCAGTATAGAAACTCTACCTCATCTGACTCTTTTAAAAACGAAGTACTTCAAGCCTGGAGAAAAGTCAATAATACACCAAACGCCATTTCCTATCATTATGATTTAGTCATTTTTGAAATATTTGCTTTAAATATTTTCCTAAGAAGTAAAATCTTACAGTGAGGGGGGATCCTTGTCCCGAGTCCCTGACTGCCTCCGTGACCCCCGCCTGGAGCCTGGAGACCCCCAGGGACCAAGACTGTCCTGAAGTAAGTGTGGCCTCATCTCTCCACGTCCCTGTGTCGTCTTGATATATTCTTGTGTCTCTACGCAAGGTGGAGATAGAGTTTTTGTGTTTCACAAACCAGATAGATGGTTTCATTTTATACATTTATTGTATACTTTGCTTTTTTAAAAAATACCACCCTGCCTTTGAGATTTATCACAATTGTTATATCCATATTTGCAATTCATTGCTTTTAACTTCTGTGTAACTTTCTGTTTGAGGAATAAACCACACTCAGATTGGTCTCTGCTTTATGACAACGGACCCTGCAGGAACATCCACCAGCCGATCACTCCGCCCTCCTGAGAAGGTGCCACCCACGTGTTCCTAGGAGGCTCACTCTGCTGGGGGCCGCCTGCTTCCCTGGACTCAGCCTGCGCTGGGCACAGAGACACGCGCTTTGCTGATCCCGAGCTAAGCGGCTCATCTTACAGTTTCTCTTTCCTCGATGAACAAATGTTCTCTGTGCTAGATCTGCAGGCTCCCTCTCTTGTAAGGGTCGACCTGTACCCTTTCCTCAGGTACCTGTTGGGATGGCCGACTTTTGCATAATAATTATAGGCGTCCTCTGCGTGTGTAGAGAAGTTGGATTGTTACGGTGTGTGCTGCAAACACCCCTCCACCTGCAGCCTATGTTTCATTTGCACGTTTTCTGGCGCAGGGGGGCTTCCCCGGTGGCTCAGCAGCGCAGGAGATGCAAGAGATGAAGGGTTGATCCCTGGGTCTGGAAGATCCCCTGGAGGAGGAAATGGCCACCCACTCCAGGATTCTTGCCGAGAAAAATCCCATGGACCGAGGAGCCCGGCAGGTACAGTCCATAGAGTCACCAAGAGTCAGATGTGACTGAGCAACAGACAGGAATGCCCGCACGCGGTGTGGGAGTTTCATTTATAAGGTGGTCGTTTTCATTTCTCAGACTTTCTGTAGGAAAATTTCCCCACAATCTCAGTCACGAAGATGGTCTCTGGTTTCTTCCAGTTTATAAGGCTTCACTTCTCAGTCTGATGCCTTTCATCCCCGTGTCTGCCCTGTTCATGGTACCTTTTGCCCTTCAAAAGGTATAAATTCCAAATTCACAAAATATTTCCTTTTGG
The DNA here is from genome assembly GCF_019320065.1 of Cervus canadensis. Classification (NCBI taxonomy): domain Eukaryota; kingdom Metazoa; phylum Chordata; class Mammalia; order Artiodactyla; family Cervidae; genus Cervus; species Cervus canadensis. Next base: position 1,313,222 of record NC_057406.1, on the reverse strand, counting down.
TTAATGCTTACTGTGCCTTGTTGAAAAAAATGCTTACCTCCCCACCATCTTAAAAAGAGTCTCCTAGATATTTTCTCTAAAATGATAATTACGTTCGCTTGCCCACTTAGATCTTTATTCTAATCTACCTAAATTGTACATCTGTGTGCTGTGTCATTAGGAGGCTTGAAACGACTGTAATGATAACATTGTTCTCTTCTCAATGCGTGTGCTGAGAGAGGCCACATGTTCACAGTGTCCTCTCCACACTTACAGGCACACACCACACATAGACCACACGTAACACACCCCACACACCACATAACCCCTCCTTCACACACACAGGCACACACGCACGCGAGGAAAATCCACTTTTCTCAGGAAAGCTGACTCAGTCACACCTGCCCACTCCGAGCCCCGGGTACCAGCTCCCCGCCGCGACCGGGGAGCCTCTCTTCTGCCCCATCACCCACCACTCACCACTCAGCAGGAAAAGGCGTGTAACAGTTCTACCATCTGCTGTGTATTTTCATCACGGTTCTTTCCCCTCGCTTTTCTAACTTAAATATAACGTCTCTTTCCCAAATTTCATGAAAACCCCTATTCGGATGTTCACCACTGTCTACTTAACAGATTTATTTGGGGGAGAAATGCAGAGCTTTTGATGTTGATTCATCCAATCTATGGGCTATTTATTTCAGTTCATTTTCTGACAGTTTTTGCAAACTTCTCTGCTCCTTTCGTTGGGTATAAATCTCTGTCACGAATTAGAGATTTTCCTCTTGTGATAAATGATGCCTGTCCAAAGTTACATGTTCTATTTTTGTGGTTTGTTTATAGAGACATCATTGGTTTATGTCTATTAATCTATATCTTGCACAGTTGAGAATTTGTTTATTATTTATTCAACAAATACTCACTGAGTACTACCACATATCAGGCATTCTCAAAGGTACTGGAGAGACATTTGTGAACAAAAGGGAGTTGATGCGTGGTGCTCACTTCCTAGTGGAAGGACTCTGGAAAAGACTAATAAATGCATCAACCTGCTACATTAGTTTTGATCATTTTTCCATGGATGCTTTTGGCCCCTCTAAGCAGGTCACTAGGCTGCCTTCAATGATTTTACAAACCTCTGCACATTGTTTATTTTATTTGTCTTAATGTGTTGGCTACTATTTTTAGTAGAGTTTAGTCCAAAAATGGTTTTTGTCGATATCCTTTTTTTGTATTTAATTAAAACATATTTCTAACACATCATCAAATAGACTCAAGAGATTAGATCTGATAGACAGAGTGCCTGAAGAAATATGGACAGAGGTTCATAACATCGTACAGGAGGCAGTGATCAAAAGCATCCCCAAGAAAGAAATGCAAAAAGGCAAAATGGGTCGCTGAGGAGGCCTTACAAACAGCTGAGAAAAGACGAGAAGCAAAGGCAAAGGAGAAAAGGAAAGATGTGCCCATCTGAATGCAGAGTTCCAGAGAATAGCAAGGAGAGATAAGAAAGCCTTCCTCAGTGACCAGTGCAAAGAAACAGAGGAAAGCAATAGAATGGGAAGGACTAGAGATCTCTTCAGGAAAATTAGAGGTACCAAGGGAATATTTCATGCAAAGATGGGCTCAATAAAGGACAGAAATAGTATGGATTTCACAGAAGCAGAAGATATTAAGAAGAGCTGGCAAGAATACACAGAGTACCTATACAAAAGGGATCTTCACGACCCAGATAACCACGCTGGTGGATCACTCACCTAGAGCCAGACATCCTGGAATGTGAAGTCAAGTGGGCCTTAGGAAGCATCACTACGAACAAAGCTAGTGGAGGTGATGAAATTCCAGCTGAGCTATTTCAAATCCTAAATGATGATGCTGTGAAAGTGCTGCCCTCAATATGCCAGCAAATTTGGAAAACTCAGCAGTGGCCACAGGACTGGAAAAGGCCAGTATTCATTCCAATCCCAAAGAAAGGCAATGCCAAAGAATGCTCAGACTACCGCACAATTGCACTCATCTCACACGCTAGCAAAGTAATGCTCAAAATTCTCCAAGTCAGGCTTCAACAGTATGTGAACCATGAACTTCCAGGTGTTCAAGCTGGATTTAGAAAAGGCAGAGGAACCAAAGATCAAATTGCCAATATCCACTGGATCATCAAAAAAGGAAGAGAGTTCCAGAAAAAAAATCTACTTCTGCTTTATTGACTATGCCAAAGCTTTTGACTGTGTGGATCACAACAAACTGTGGAAGATTCTTAAAGAGATGGGAATACCAGACCACCTGACCTGCCTCTTGAGAAACCTGTATGCAGGTCAGGAAGCAACAGTTAGAACAGGACATGGAACAACAGACTGGTTCCAGATTGGAAAAGGAGTATGTCAAGGCTGTATATTGTCACCCTGCTTATTTAACTTATATGCAGAGTACATCATGAGAAATGCTGGACTGGATGAAGCACAAGCTGGAATCAAGACTGCAAGGAGAAACATCAATAACCTCAGATGCAGATGACACCACCCTATGGCAGAAAGCAAAGAGGAACTAAAGGGCCTTTTGATTCTAAAGGTGAAAGGGGAGAGTGAAAAAGCTAGCTTAAAGCTCAACATTAAAAAAATGAAGATCAAGGCATCCGGTCACATCACTTCATGGAAAAAAGATGGGGAAACAATGGAAACAGTGAGAGACTTTATTTTCTTGGGCTCCAAAATCACTGCAGATGGTGACTGCAGCCATGAAATTAAATGCTGCTTGCTCCTTGGAAGAAAAGCTATGACCAACCTACACAGCATATTAAAAAGCAGAGACATTACTTTGACAACAAAGGTCCATATAGACAAAGCTATGGTTTTTCCAGTGGTCATGTATGGATGTGAGAGTGACCATAAAGAAGGCTGAGAACCGAAGAATTGATGCTTTTGAAGCGTGGTGTTGGAGAAGACTCAAGAGCCCCTTGAACTGCAAGGAGATCCTACCAGTCCATCCTAAAGGAAATCAACCCTGAATATTCATTGGAAGGACTGATGCTAAAGCTGAAACTCCAGTACTCTGGCCACCTGATGGGAAGAGTTGACTCATTAGAAAAGACCCTGATGCTGGGAAAGATTGACGGCAGGAGAAGAAGGGGTAGACAGAGGATGAGATGGTTGGATGGTGTCACCGACTCAACAGACATGAGTTTAAGCCAGCTATGGGAGATGGTGAAGGACTGGGAGGCCTGGCCTGCTGCAGTCCATGGGGCCGCAAAGGGTAGGACAGGACTGAGCGCCTGAATATCAACAGCACGTTAGTGAGCACTGAGCGCTCACCCACTCTTCGGCCAAGGAGATATGTTCTAAGCAAGTAGACCATGGATCCTCTTTCCTTTCCTGTTATCATGATAGGAGCATAAATTTACTCCAGTAGTTCCCTCCATGGACAAGGGCAATCATGTGAGTACTCATTTCATCCCTTAAAGAAGAAGCAGAGCAGGGGCTGAGGGCATCAGAAGCTTTGAGCCGTGAAGCAGACAGCCCAGCCCGAGCCCAGGGTAAATGTCATGTAAATATTCACTCCTGTTATTAATAAGGTGAGGAGGTAAAATTAAACCATCTCTGCATTCCTTGCATTAAGCTTTCCTGAATATTGTATGTTTGGTTTGTTGACATTTTACTAATGAATTTTGAATTCATGTTCATAAGTAAACTAAATTTTTTCTTTGCCATATATCAGTTCAGTCACTCAGTCATGTCCAATTCTTTGTGATCCCATGGACTGCAGCATGCCAGGCTTCCCTGTCCATCACCAACTCCCAGAGCTTGCTCAAACTCATGTCCATCAAATCAGTGATGCCATCCAACCATCTCATCCTCTGTTGTCCCTTTCTCCTCCTGCCCTCAATCTTTCCCAGCATCAGGGTCTTTTCAAATGAGTCAGTCCTTCACATCAGGTGGCCAAAGTATTGGAGTTTCAGCTTCAGCATCAGTCCTTCCAATGAACATTCAGGACAGATTTCCTTTAGGATGGACTGGTTGGATCTCCTTGCTGTACAAGGGACTCTCAAGAGTCTTCTCCAACACCACAGTTCAAAAGCATCAATTCTTTAGCGCTCAGCCTTTTTTTGGTCCAACTCTCACATCCATACCTGACCACTGGAAAAACTGTAGCTTTGACTATGTGGACCTTTGTTGGCAAAGTAATGTCTCTGCTTTTTAATATGCTGTCTAGGTTGGTCACAGATTTTCTTCTATCCTTGGAAGCCTCTTTTTATTTCATGGCTGCAGCCACTCTCCACAGTGATTTTGGAGCCCAAGAAAATAAAGTCTCTCACTGTTTCCGTTGTTTCCCTGTCTTTTTTCCATGAAGTGATGTGACCGGATGCCATGATCTTCATTTTTTGAATGTTGAGCTTTAAGCCAGCTTTTTCACTCTCCTCTTTCACTTTCATCCAGAGCCTCTTCAGTTCCTCTTTGCTCTCTGCCATAAGGGTGATGTCATCTGCATATCTGAGGTTATCGATATTTCTCCCAGCAATCTTGATTCCAGCTTGTGCTTCATCCAGCCCAGCATTTCTCATGATGTACTCTGCATATAAGTTAAATATAATTGACATCTAATTTTGACTGGATACTGTAGCCTCATAAAGAGAGTTCATAGTATTTCCTTTTCTTTCCTATTTTCTTGAAAATTTATATAAGACAGGAATTGATATAAGACAGGAATTTTCTGATCCTTGACAAGAAACTTGAGGGCTTTTTTTTTTTATTGAGAGGCAGAAATGTTGGTTAATTTTAAATCACTTTTTACCTCTGTTTAATGATAAATCTATGCACTTAATATCTGTTTGAAATGGTTTTAGAACATTGTATTTTGTATTAGCCACTCAGATTATATTGTTTAAATTGTTGAGTTAAAGTTGTTCATGGTATTACCTTATTTTTAAGCTTCTATTTTATTTCATGTTTGGACTAATTTTCCCTTTTAATAATGTTTGTTTGCCCCTCCCCGTCCTCTCATCCGTCTTGACAGAGCAGCATCTATTCTGTTGTCTTGATAAAGCAGCTTTCAGAATTCATGACCCTGTCTATGCCTCCGTTTCCTGTTTTATTAGTTTAAGCACATAACTGTATATGTTATTTTAGTAGTTTCTCTGAGTTTACTTTGTAATTCTCAAACATTTTAGTTAAATCCTTATTTGCTTTACTTAATATATATGCTATATGTACAAAAGATTTTTCTTCTACGTGAAGTCTTTCTGCAGACTAGAGGCCACGGGCCAGCCGCGGCTCACAGCTGGTTGTACAGACCAGGTCTCACTGGTGTAGAGACACGCCTGTCCACTCGGGTACGGTCCATGGCTGCCTCACCTGCACAATAGCAGAGGCCAGCCCAGAACATCAAGAATAGGTCCCGTCTGACCCCGTGCAGAAAGCTCACTGCCTTGTCTTCACACCACAGTCTTGATGTAGAGCATTTATGCTGTGTCATCTTACTTAAAATTCCTCTAGAAAAAGGTTTTGATAGTTCCATGTTTATGGGGCTCTTCTTCAATTATGTCTAATTTTGATGTGTGATGTTTGGAGAAAGTATTCTGTAAATACTAATTCATTAGTAATTGTTGAAATTTTTCCCATGAATGCTAATCTATTCTTGATATTTTAGGTGTGCAGTTTCTAGATAGTTATTATATCAAGCTTATTAATTATGTTGTCAAAAGCCTCTGCTACTAATTTTTGGTCTCTGAAGCCTCTCAGCTATTGAATGTTGTGTGAAGTTACTCACTGTGTTCATATATTTGTCCATTTCACCTCAAGTTTTCTCAAAAACAATTCCTTTTCTTATGAGGTGGCCCTTTTCATTCTCTGTAACGTGTTTGGCCCATGTGTCCTTGTCTGCGTGATTGGCTAAGCCAGTCTTGCTTCACTTGGTCTCTGGTACGTTCTGTATCTTGCCTTCCGTCTGAGTCATGTTCTGCTTGATATGTCTTTTGTCAACAGCACTTGTTTTGTGTCTATGGCGATCTATCCATCCATCTATCATCTGCCGGTCTATTTCTGTCATCTGTCTCTCGTTCTGTCTGTCTGTTATTGTTCAGTCTCTAAATCATGTCCGGCTCTTTGCGACTCCATGGACTGCAGCACGCCAGGCCTCCCTGTCCATCACCAACTCCTGGAGTTCACTCAAACTCATGTCCATTGAGTCAATGATGCCATCCAACCATCTCATCCTCTGTCATCCCCTTCTCCTCCTGCCTTCAATCTTTCCCAGCATCAGGGTCTTTTCAAATGAATCAGTTCTTTGCACAGGTGGCCCAAGTATTGGAGTTTCAGCTTCATCATCAGTCTTTCCAATGCATATTCTGGGTTGATTTTCTTTAGAATTGACTTGTTTGATCTCCTTGCAGTCCAAGGGACTCTCAAGAGTCTTCTCCAGCACCACAGTTTGAAGGCATCAATTCTTTGGTGCTCAGCCTTCTTTATGGTTCTACTCTCACATCTGTACATAACCTTTGGAAAAACCATATCTTTGACTATCTGGACCTTTGTCAGCCAAGTGCTGTCTCTGCTTTCTAACATGCTATATAGATTTGTCATAGTTATCATTCCAAGGGGCAAGTGTCTTTTAATTTTGTGGCTCCAGTCACCATCTGCAGTGATCTTGGAGCCCAAGAAAATAAAATCTTTCACTGCTTTTAGTACCTATCTATTATCTGCCTATCTATTGTCAATCTACCTATCTATCAGCTATCTATCAATCTATCCATCTATATATTGAGGGAGATTTTCTCTAGCAAGTGTATTTACTTACATAAATTTTAAATTATTCAGTTAGATCACCTGTTTGACGGTTTTGCACTAACTACTTTCTCATTCCTCACCCTCTTCTTCTCTCTCATTCCATGGATTTGATCTTTTTTATTGGCTTAAATATAATGCATCATTTCTTTTCTCCAAAGAATTATATTTAAATTGAGTTGCATCTGCACTAAAACTAACATTGTATAAATGTACTGAGGATCTTTAACATCCTCTAAAACAAGAAATATGGTGTTGGAGAAGACTCTTGAGAGTCCCTTGGACTGCAAGGAGATCCAACCAGTCCATCCTAAAGGAAATCTGTCCTGAATGTTCATTGGAAGGACTGATGCTGAAACTGAAACTCCAATACTTTGGCCACCTGATGCAAAGAACTGACTCATTTAAAAAGACCCTGATGCTGGGAAAGATTGAGGGCAGGAGGAGAAGTGGACGACAGAGGATGAGATGGTTGGATGGTATCACCGACTCAATGGACATGAGTTTGAGTAAACTCCCGGAGTTGGTGATGGACAGGGAGTCCTGGTGTGTTGCAGTCCATGGGGTCACAAAGAGTCGGACACAACTGAGCAACTGAACTGAACTGAACTGAACTGAAAACAAGAAAAACTGTACAAGATATCAACTTCTGCAATCTCTTCCCCATTTCACAGGATCTGCTTGTGGAGGGCTCATGGAGACCTAATAAATAATCCCCTCTACCCTAAGCAAGAGCTAAACCAACTACAAAGTGAGATGAAATTAGGCATATCAAGAGAAAGCTTGGGGGCCTCCCTGGAGAGATTACAATGGATTTGGTGAAGGTTCAAGCACTGAGGTGAGGGGCGGGTGGGCATGCTCAGGCAGGGTGGTGAGCAGGAGGCCCCGTCCTCTCTCCTGGGAGCCTGTGTTACAAGGATGCCGCGTGCCGCAGGGCGGGGCGAGGCACACCTTCCGAGGGGCCCTGCAGCTCTCCAGACAGAAGCATCCACACAGGGGCCGCCTCGCATCCTGCTGGACCTGGGCCCCTCAGCCTGCGGGAGCCTGTCCCCAGGACCCCCCGCCCCCACCCCAGTGCAGCATTCGGGTCTTCTCGGTCTCATCACCTGAGCAGCGGGCGTGGGTGCTCGGGGCTGCTGCCAGCGTGAGCTCTCCCGACTGAGAGACAGAACATATGCAGGAGGTCCAGGAAGCAGATTTTCGTTGATTGGATTTCATGGATGGCAAGTCGACATCATCAATCAGGGTGACGATGTGTAAACTGAAGCTCTCCTTAAGCAAAGGTGGGAAGAGAGTTACCTCATCGCTGAGCTCAGACAGAAGGGCCAGGCTGGGCCGTTTCGTGTCGGGCACGAAGTGTGGCTGTGGACTGTCCCCTTCCTCTCCCCGGCCCCTCACCTGATGCAGCTCCAACTACAGATCCGGATAGAATATCCGGTGGGGGTGACGCTGGGTGGTTCCGGCCTTCCCGGCTGTACACTGTGGGTTGGAGCTCGTTCTACTCCACATGCTCAGCCAGGACCTCGGGGACCCCACGCGGCCGCCCCGTGCTGCGGAGGTGACCCCACGGGGCGTGCTCACTGAGGCTGTGAGCCCCTCCCCAGGACACAGAACTCTCGCACACTGTTCTTTTATGACCCTTCACAACTGTCTTTAAAAACCGGCAGTTTGCCTCACCCCTCTTCTCCCTGTCTTCTCCTGGGAGCAAAGGTGCAGCCCGTCAGAACCACGTGGGGGGCGGGTGAAAGGCTGGAAGGTGGCGCCGGGGGCCACCGGGGGCACTGCGCTCCTGGAACCTGCTCTGGGGGCCGGCTGAGAGTCCCTGGGAATGCCTGTCCCACCAACCATTGCTTGCCCAGTGCTAGCATCCAACTTGCTTGTTTTGGGCTTGGAATGAGCATTACTGTTCCAGCAGCTGAAACTCAAGAGGAAAACCTAGGAAATGTCAACTACCCCTTGTCTGAATCAGAAGGACACTGCCCATGGAGCCAAGCAGGGACAGGGCAGGGGGGAGGCCAGGCTGGCCAGCGCCTGGATCCAGCTGTTCCTGCCGCCGCCCTGGGCCAGTGACCGATTATGTCCTCTGACCCCAAACAGTGAGTTGGCACTTGCTGCCTTTAGTGCACGGAGTGGGCATTTCTCTAGACGGCTCGGAAGCCCTTTGTGAAGTTTTAAACGAGCCCCCTGTAAATAAGAGCATGTATGCTGTCCCTCGGTCATGTCTGACTCTCTGTGACCCCATGGACTGTAGCCCCTGAGGCTCCTCTGCCCGTGGGATTGTCCAGGCAAGAATACTGGAGTGGGCTGCCATTTCCTCCTCCAGGGAGTCTTCCCGAACCAGGGATCAAACCCGCATCTCCTGCATTGGACATGCCCCTTAAGACCCATGGCTCTGCAACCCAGCTTCCCTGACTCCATGGCTGTGGGCCTTTCCTGTGGGTGGGGACCTGGGGTGTGCATTATAAGTAAAGGGGGATCGTCCTCTATTGCTGCCTGCTGTGGGACCTGCCCCCTGGGCACGGGGCGTGGCTGGGGCTGGCTGTCTGAGTGGCCTTCCAGGGTCTCACATAACAACCAAGGAGGGAAAGTGGGAGACTGTGGACTCCTCTCGGAATCTCGCCCTCTGCCGGCCACCACGTCCTGCCTGATTCAGGCCACCCAGCGGGTGTCTGGAGGGTCGGCCGTGACCTAGCTGGGGGTGGGGGCCGCATCATTTCTGATGCCCCTTCCCCATGGAGAGAGCCCCTGGGCTCGTGCGGCCCAGCCTTCTGCCCTGTTTCCGCTTTAGTGACTGCTGTGTCGACAAAAATCAAATAATAATCACGCTAAGGAGAAAAAAAGGGAATTTTATCTGAGCCAAACTGAGGATTATAACCTGAGAAACAGATTCTCAGAAGCTCTGAGAACTGAGCTATTGATCAGGAGTTAGAGATGTAGTTTTATACATTTTTGAGACAAAGAGTTTATGCACCATATTGACAGGTTAGCAGTATATCCATAGTTCTATCAGCAGAGCTTTTTCTCTTTCTTTTCAATTAAGCATGTACAGACAAGCCTTTGGTCGATGTGACCTCTTGTATCCTTGATGAGATGAAAAAGAAACATGTCAATCATAGAATGATAAGGTTATAATGCTGGCGTCCAAAGAGAGGGGCCACCTTCTCCTCCCAGGTTGACGCTGTGCTGTTCTGAGGGGTCTGGTCCGTGCAGAGTCTAGATGCCAGTGGGCAGGGCCAGCCACCAAGGGGCATGGCGTTTGTCTTCCGCTTTTCTCCCTCTGTCTTAGTTTGATTGTCCTGCCACCGAATATTTATGGTTTTCCTCATCAGGTTGGCTTGTGCTCTGCTTTGGGGGTGGGAGCCACACGCCCAGGTCTGCAGCGCCCTCCACGGTCTCGGTCGGGGTGGAAGCTAGGGAGCTGACCTGCAGACGGACTAAGGACTGTGTTCTCAAAGCAGGTCCTCCCAAAGTCAGCTCTGTTGTAAAAGCGATGACAATCTAATGCCCAAGTAGCGAATCCCTTTTCTATCTTCTGAGGGGTCGTGAATTCAGTGGGCAAGGAGAGACTGCCCCGTCCAGACCTGCTGCCCAGCTCAGCGCTGGAGCCCGAGGGTCCTGGGGGATCCCCCGGGGGTGGAGCCTCTGCAGACACATGCATTTGCTAATTCGGAAGTTCATCCCCTGAGATATAAATTCCATCGACTGCTCACTGAACCCGCCTCCCTGACTGCAACAGCCGGGCCGCCTGTCCAGCTGGCGAGAGAGCGGGGTCTGGGGGTTTAGTCTGCAATGGGCAGGTGCGGGGCTCCGGTCTCCTCCCTTGAGGGAAGGCTGTGGACCCTGATGGGGCAGGTCTGTGAGAGCCCCGGGGAGGACACGTGGAGTCGTGACCAGGGTTAGGCAGTGACCCTGCCCAGCCCGGAGTTGCCGGGTTTGGGGGAGACTCTCCCCAACAACGGAGGAGCAGGTGCAGCATCTCCTTGGCTGGAGGCGGCCGGGCACCTTGGGTTGGGGGGCTTCCCCTGCACCCAGGAAGCCGCCAGGGCACGCGCCTTTCCTGTCATTGTTCTGAGTCTCACCGAGCAGTAAGCGGCTTCTGAACCCCTCCCTGCTGCTTCGACGGGGAATTTCTCATCGCGGAAGAGCACTTCCTGAGCACACAGAACGCTCGGGCCTGACTCTCCTTGAGGGTTAAGTCGGAGCCCTGGGCCCGAATCCCTACTTGGGATTTTGGAGAAGCTGGCCCTGGGCGCGCTGTCCTCTCCCGGCCGAGTCCCGTCTACTCCGCCCTCTGTGCCTCCTTCCACCGGGCAGTGTGGGGCTCAAGGACAAGACCTTCTTAAGAGATTCGTTCTCTTTGGGAAGAAGACTGGCAGAGGAATGAGAATCAAAGCCCAGATTACTCAGCAAAGATGTGGTCGAGGGCAGGGTGGCGGCCCGAGCACGTGGCCCTGGGCGGTCCCCCCTTAGAGCCGTGAGGACAGGGGTCTGGCTCAGGACCCTGCAGGCGTCAGATGCTCAGACACGGTCCCTGGGTGAGTGAGGCTGGCATGAGTGCACGCTTGGCTTAGAAGTCGGGCCAGAAGACCACCCAGTTCCCCGTCACACACCCGGGAGGCCATGGCTGAGGTGAATGCTTACGTTCATCTGGGCAGGTTTCCAAAGGGAATTCCAGTCTGTCTGACTGTCTTATGTCACATCAGACATGAGGAAGGGGAGGAATGAGGCTCCTGAGCCCCCCTCAGAGGAAACAGCACCCACCCCCGGGGTCTGTGTGGTCACTCCGTGTGCCGGCGTCTCACAGGCCTTCACACAGGAACCACCAAGGACGCGGAAACGCCTCTCCTGTCCAGGCACCCTCGATTTCAGTTCCTGTTTTTAAAAACAATTTAGCTTTTCTGGGGTCAGTTCATGATTTTAAAACCATTGAGAACGTTTGAAAGGATGGAGCTCATCTACAGCCACAATCCACTGAAACGCAGCTACATTTTGGTGCTTTCACATTAAGATTCTCAGAACTGAGGAGCAGGGTTATCATTGCACTGAAATACACAATGAGCAGTAAATTAAAAGGCTGAGACGTTTCCCTGAACTCATATTTAGGGGCCAATGAGTAATCAACCTTCAGTCTCTCCTAAAGGCTGGACACAGCAGGGCCAGAGGAGGAACAGCACCAGCTTCCTGAGCTGAGAAAAGACGTCATGAAACAGGTGGGCAGAAGTCATGTCATGGGATGATTTACACGCACAATTTACTGAAAGTTTCCTGGGAGCCTGTGAACCACAGCTCTGTGATAGATGGGAGTGACCTTGAGAAACTTCTGGAAAGACTTTAGACCGTGATTGTGTTCAGGGAATCACGTGACTCCACTAACAGCATTTGCTGGACTCCCCGTGGCCAGACCGAATGGCAGAATCTCAGGACGTAGGACACGGTGGTGACAGTCCGAGTGTTTGGAAGGCGCAAGCGTCAAGTGGAGACCTGCGACCTGACCGCGGTGTCTGCTCTGAGTCCTGGAAGGAACTCTGTCTTCCACAGAGCGAAGATGCCCACAGAGAGAGACCCACTGCGGGCACTTCCTGGGCAGAGAGCTCACTCCTGGGGGGGCTGTCCCCGCTGACCCTACGGCTGGGATAAAAGAGCTCAGCTGGCCTGGCGCGTGTGCTTCAATAGTGCAGAAATGGACACAGAAGGAGCAGCTGAGATTGCTGAAATTCAGACAGAACAAACAATCGAATTGATTGCACCGCTCCCTCACTCCCCGCCATGCTCGGGGAGGGCAGGCCTTCCCCAGGAGGTTTTTCACACAGCGCCGTGGGTGAGAAGCCTCTGCAGTGGACAGTGGACTTAGTCCTCTGAGGACCAAGGACACTGAGCAACGGCCTCGTGGCAGGGCGTGAAGTTTAATTCCATCTTTCCCAAAACTTTCCCCATCATATGTGTGGCAAAAGAAAAATAAAGAAGAGAATTTCCAAGAGATGCAACCAGGTGTAAAGCAGCAGCAAGACCGGCTTTATCCAGAGTCGGGATGAAGGACCTGGGGAGACCCCGGGGAGGATGCCCTGGACTTGGCTCCAGGTACCCGGGTGCCTCCTGCCCTCCAGCCTTGAATGTTGTGTGGAGATGGTAACGGCCTTGGCTGAAACGGGTGGGAAGGGAAGCAGGACCCTGGGGTTGGGTTCAGCACCGTGGAGACGGACAGCGCTTACCCCCTGCTTTTCCTGGGACAGGCTCGATAGCTGAGCAGCCCAGAGAGCAGGGTGTGTGTTTTCAGAAGTCTTTGACTTGCTCCATCACCTGTGGTGGGAGCCTCCAGGTTGTGGGGTCTCCACTCCTTCCCTCCCCCACCCTTTAGCACTCGCCTCGTGGAATTTACTCTTTGTCCACTCACCTCTGCCTCTCTGCTCTAAAATAGAGCTACATAAATCTCAGACTTAGGGTTTGTGCATGTACACCTGTGTTGACTTGGGGAGAGTTTCTGTGGGACATTGACTATCTTCTGAACCCAGCCTCCCAGATCGTTTTCACTTTCATTGACTATGCTAGAAACATGGGCTTCCCTGGGGGTTCAGCTGGTAAAGAATCCTCCTGTAATGTGGGAGACCTGGGTTCGATTCCTGGGATGGGAAGATCCCCTGGAGAAGAGATAAGCTACCCACTCCAGTATTCTGGCCTGGAGAATTCAGTCTCCAGGTCCATAGGGTCACAAAGAGTCAGACACAGCTGAGTGACTTTCACGTCACTTACAGAAACACATGTTGGTATCAGTGACTACCCTGCTCCGTCGTTTTTAATACCCACGTGGGACTGGGTTATGCTCCATCATTCCTGCAACCACTCCGCTATCGCTGGCCATTTCGCTGTTTTCTAATCCTTCACTGAGGAAACAAACCCTTGTAAACACATCTCTTTACGCTTATCTGATTGCTTCCCTGGGATAAGTGGCTGAGTGAGCAACAGATCTTGTGTCTCCAGAGGTGCTCAGGGGAGCTGGCTGGGTTCAGGCCCAGAGCCACTGGAGCAGCGTGGGGAGTGGTCCCCTGCTTGGGGGACCATGCGCGGCATCATTGATGACCTTATGTGGGAGACGGTAGCTTTTGCACGTGGCTTTGGCACAGGGGAATCTTTACATGCATATTTTCACTTATATTTCTCCTCATGCGAATTACTGATCCCTTTTCTTAGGGAAATTCTTAGTTACCCCTTTGGAGACAAAGGTGGTTTATGAAAGTGTGAAAGTGGAAGTGTAAGTCACTCAGTCGTGTCTGACTCTGCGACCCCAAGGACTGGAGTCCACCAGACTCCTCTGTCCTGGGGACTCTACAGGCAGGAATGCTGGAGTGGGTTGCCATTGCCTTCTCCAGGGGACCTTCCTGACCCCGGGACTGAGCCCGCGTCTCCTGCACTGCAGGCAGATTCCTTACCATTTGAGCCACCGGAAGCCCAAGGTAGTTTGCAGTGAGTGCTTTTATCTGGAAGGTAGCAGCAAACACATAGTAAAAACTCAACAAATCTTTGCTAAATCTACCCACTGGCATATCAGGAGTTTCATGCGAAGGTTGTTTTGCTCTAAGGTGTTAACTGTGTGTCTCAATAATGATTTCTATTAATTAGGCCATTTGTTGTCTGAATCTAAGCTCGAGGCCAATTTGGATATGGCTCCTGTCCTAAGAGGAAGCCAACTAGCATTGACCTTGGGCTTCAGTGAGACTGGAGGAGGACACTGACTTCCCCGTCCGTTAAATCGCTCCAGGGCAGAATCAGGCTCAATAACCATTAGGAGGTAGCGATTGTGAACTCAACGATTTTAATGGTTTTGGATAAATGACTCCAGTAAAAAGAAAACCTTCAGTACATTTTATTTTGGGAGATTTTTCCTCCACGAGTAATTGATTGGAGGCATACGGATAGAAGCAACATAAAATAAAAAGGAAAATTTGATGATCTGTCTTATTTAATTTTAAATTTTACTTAAGAGCATGGTAATACTATTAATAGATTCTGGTGGCTAGTGGTAAAGAACATGCCTGCCAATGCAGGAGACACAGGTTTGATCCAGGGTTGGGAAGATCACCTAGAGGAGGAAATGGCAACCCACTCCAGAGCGCTAGCCTGGGAAATCCCATGGGCAGAGGAGCCTGGAGATCTTTCGTCCACTGGGCTGTGAAAGAGTCAGATACAGCTCAGGGGCCGAGCACGAATGCACAATACTAGGTTCTAGGACTTCACATGCACATTCTATGTCTTAAAGGAAAGTTGAATGAAAGACTATTTTAAAAAAGAAATTCTAAGATTTTTATCATTAATTCCTTTAATTTATCATCAGCGCAGTCTCTGCCTCCAGGAGCGAAGCCCTGAGTCTGTGTTGAGGCAGAAGTGCTGAAAGCTCCCTGGACTCGGGATGAGTAGAGGCGTCCCCCGAAACCTGTTGTTCCCAGAAGGTCCTCTGGACAAGGTCCACACCCCAATGAGAGGGTGCCCGGGCCCCCAGTTTGCCTTTTTCCAAAGCTTAAACATTTTTTTCCTGACACAGTTTGAGGTTAAAGGAGGTTGGAAGGAGCATCTAAGAAGGAAATGTTGGGGAGCATGGGGGTGGGGACAGGTCCTCTATCTGGGGGTTCTTGGTGGAGGAGTCTCCTGGATCCCTGTCTGCTCCTGCGCTTTGTGTCCGGGGATCATGTGCACAAGGAGCGATGATGAACTGGAGTCAACATCCGGTACCTTGTCCTTACCTCCAAACTCGGTGCTGGGGCTCAGCTCGGCTCTGGGAGGACCCACTGCTTTCTCCTCTGGTCCAGGCACCTCTTTGCACATCGGCGCAGGGAACAGGGAGTCCTCCCAGAAGATGAGGCTCACAGATCCATCAGCTCTGACGACTTCAGCTCAGAGGGTCAGGGCCAGTGAGTCCCAGGCTTGGCTCAAGAGGTGAATAAATCTTCCACCATGGGAAGCTTGGGGAGCATGCGGAGACCCCTCATAGCCTCCTGGGTGGCAGATGAGCGTCTGGTACCCAAGGACAGAGACAAAAACACGAGGAGGTCTAAAGCGGCCGCTTCCCCAGGAGTGAGCAGAACCCAGCGCACACGGTGGGGAGGGGCTGTGCTGTGGCTCCGAGGGGCAAACTGCCCGGATTCCCGACTTCCTGACCACACTGCCCGCTCCCGAACCTGCCCTTGCCTCGGTTTCCCAGGAAGAGAGTCGGGATCATAAAGGCACCAAGTTCCTGAAGTAGTGACAGTGTTTAGGTAAATCGCATAACACAGAGCCTGCCCCAGAGCAGAGGCAGGATTTCAGGTTACGTCTGAAAGCTTGCCCTCGCGGAGGCAATGGAAATGAGCGCTAAACAGACCCAGGCCCGTGTGCGGCAGACGGCCGTGAGCGTCACCATAGAACACGGACGAAACAGGATGAACACGGGAGGGAGGACCCTGGGGCTGGAGGGGAGCACGGCCACGAGACTCGCGAGGAGGGCCCAGGAGGGGGGCCCGGAGCAGGAACGCGGAGGGCAAGGCAAAGGCCTGAAAGCAAAGCACCACTGTGGATCATGTGAAGAAAACAAAAGGAGCGTTAGAGAAACAGACGTAAGGGCAGATGTCACAGGAATGCGACACGCAGCAGCTGTGCCCAGAATACGGGTGCTTCACACCCACCAGCTGGTAAACACAGGCTCACACAGATTCCACGTGGGTCACTGTTTAGAAAATAGAGAATCAGGCAAAACGACACAGGTTACAAATAAGCAAGACGGACAGTTATAACGTGCACACTCGTGACAGACGGGAGTCAGTATTATCTTGCATTAAACAAAACCACCCAGGCTTCCCAGGTGGCGCTAGTGGTAAGGAACCCAGCTGCCAATGCAGGAGACATAAGAGGCATGGGTTCAGCCCCCGGGTCGGGAAGGTCCCCTGGAGGAGGGCACATCAACCCGCTCCAGTATTCACGCCTGGAGAATCCCGTGGACAGAGGAGCCTGGTGGGCTACAGGCCATGGGGTCGCAAAGAGTCGGACACAACCCAAGCAACTGAGCACTCACACAAAGAAAAGCACCAGAGCCGGCTCATAAAAAGCTCCCGGATCACAGACTTTATGTAAGAGTTTCCTCTGCTGCAACTAACAGGTTGTCCACTCCCCTCTCCCCCAAAATCAAGCTCTATTTTAAACACATGTGGAAACGGTGAGGAAAGATGCTAACACGTTATTATCATAATAATTGATGTTGGATCGTATAGACCAAACACGAAAATGATGTTAAGGACACTGGGGTCTTGGTGTGGAACCTTCCTGATTGCAGAGTCAGTGACAGGGCTGGGGTGGGCGGATGCGCTCAGCTCTAGAGGGGTGTGAAGGGGCCGCTCTGGCCTCCACCCACTGATTCCAGCAGCATCTCACTGCTACGCAAGAAATGTCCCCATCTTTGCCCAATGTGCCCTGGGGACAAAACTGCCCCAGTTGGGAACCACAGCAGTAATACCATGGAGAGACCAGCTTGGCTCTAAAGAGAGGTTCCCACAAGCAGCCTGCAAGCGCCTGGTTAATATGTGTCAAATAATAGAAGGAATCGGTGCCTATTCTTTTTCAGTGTTGAAAAATGTTCAAGAAAACTTCAGTAAATTACGAAAACAGAAACTACACAAACAACATTCATTTTCCAAGATACAATAAAATTTAAATCACAAGCGAGAGTCATTGGAGATAAACGAAGCATTAGAATAATAATCATATTTTTAAAATAATAAAAATGAATGGTATACATACAAACTATAGCTGAGGTGGCCAACGTTGCATCTAGAGGTTAATTGCTTTTTTTCACATAAAGGACAGGAAGAAAAGAAGTGAACTAAACATGCAACATATGAAAATTGGAAAATGAATTAAAAACACCTTTAATTTCTAAGGACATTAGAAAAATTAATTCTTTTTGAGAAAAAATAAAATTAAAATAAACAGATTTCTTGTAAATTCAGATCTATACAACGCAAAATGAAAGGTCTAAGAAAGGAAAAATAGCACAGAGGTTTTAAAGAAAGAAAGGAATATTCTCAGTTTCCAAGAAAAATGGGTCTCTCATGGACTGACTGATTTCACAGGCTCAGCCAGTCTCTGTCTTGGTTTACCTGCTTGCTCCACTTCTTTCTCTGAACACACACACACACACGCACATGCACACACACACACACACAGATACAAGATAACCCAAATCAGGATACTCTGGCCAGGCAAATAGGAAGGAGGAAATGAGGGATGAAATCATGGCATTTCTACCTTAAAAACATTAAGACCTTACAGAAAAAAATTGTTTTCATTTTCAAGCAATGAATTGTCTCGTCTACTTGTTTGAAAGCATAGATTAGGGCAGAAAGCACAGACAGGTGTTATTCCAAAGTCAGAAGAGGACAGTAAAATAAAGGAACAAGCACTCTCATTTGTGAACACAGGTGTGAATATTTCATACATAATAATAGAAGTTCTGTAGCATATTAAAAATATCCCACCACTACCAAATGAAGCTTTGACATCAATGGCCATCTTGACAGGCGCTGGAGCAACACTTTTGAGGCCAAATGAGTCTAATTTCTTACATGTGTGTATCTCCTAATATTTCTATCAATTATTTCTTCTGTTAAGTGTTCTCCACTGCTCCCACAATTGTAAGAATTCTTGCCTACACATCCTTCTGAAACTTATGTGGGTTTGCCTTTCATATTTATGCATTGAATCTGTTTGAAACTTACATGGGTGTAAGGTCTGAGTTAGTGACGGGAATCACTGCCTTCACTTCAGGACAGTGTGGGAATTCCTTTTTCTTCTGGAATAAAACGGCCCCTGAGGCTGCATGAGTACACATTTAGGTTTTTCTGTGTGTTTCTGTTTATGTTTTTTTACATCTAACCTTTAGACCATCTAGTCACTCACTGCTTTGCCCCCCCAAATTTCCTTCCACATACATTCTTTCAAATAATCTTGAGAATCATTTTTTAGTTCATTTAATTTTTCCGTATTCTCCCTAAGAAATATGTAATCTGTGTGATGGCTAACTTATGTGTCAGCCTGACTGGCCGTGGGGTGCCCACGGTCCGATCTTATCCTGGTGTTTCCTGGTGAGGTGAGTATTTGGAGTGCTGGGCTCCTGATGCAAATGCCCCCCGCAGGGTGGGGGCCTCGTCCAATCCCTGCAGAGCCCGCATGGAATGCAAGGTGAGTAGGAGAGGTCTCTCTGCCTGACTGTCCTCCGAGGGGACACAGGTCTCCTCCAGCCTTGGGACTGGACAGGCCCAGTCACAGCATCAGCTCAGCTGTGCACCTCTCACCCCTCGTAATCACGTGAGCCAATTCCAGACAGCAAATCTCTTACACGCACGCATGCACACACACACACGCATGTGCACACATTATTGGTTCTACTTCTCTGGAGAACCACGACTAACACATTTTGTAAAGAGTCAGGTTGTTCATTATACATTAATTTCTTTAAATTCAATAAAATCCGTTTGCAAACAATATAGACAGTGTAATCCCAATTTGGGGGGAAATGGTGTATTGTCATAGAAGAGCCTCAGGGAATATTGTACGAGGAATTAAGAAACTGCTGAGTTACAATTGGTTTACGTTCATTTTGTGTACAGTTCTGCATTTCAAATCTTTTCTAGAATAAATACGCGATTCTTCTCCAGTTAGGAACCTATCCCTATCTATTTCTTTAAAATGGGATTCCCAGGTGGCATTAGTGATACAGAACCTGCCTGCCAATGCAGGAGACACAGGAGACTTGGGTTCGATCCCTGGGTCAGGAAGGTCCCCTGGAGGAAGGCATGGCAACCCGCCCCAGGATTCTTGCCTGGAGAATCCCGTGGACAGAGGAGCCTGGTGGGCTACAGTCCACAGGGTCACAAAGAGTCAGACACGACTGAAGTGACTTAGCACGCATAAACCCCTGTGGGGGATGTACTCTCTGAAAACACCACCTGAGGAGGCCAGTCAAGGTCAAATGAGGACGCTAGCAAGTGGTTCAGCCCCAAAGTGGACACAAGAGATGAGACGCTGGTCACCCAGACCCACCCCTGTCATCCCTGCGGGTGGGCGGCCGGGGTGGGGGCGGGTGACGGGGGTGGGGGGGGGCGGGGGCTGGGGGTGTGCAGGAGGACAGGCGGCAGGGGTGCGGGCGTGTGAGTGGGGGGTGGGGGAGGGGTGAGCGGGGTGGGGGCGGGGTGTCCCAGGTTGGGGTGGGTTAGGAAGCTTCGTAAGAAACCTCCCGTGGCTCCAAAGCTGTGTGAGAGCCCCCAGGGCAGAGGGCCCTCCACGGAGCTGGTCTGAAGACAGGGATCTGGGCAGGCCTCCCCTCCGCTCTGAGCTGACCCCGCTGACTTTCCAACAGTTCCTTAAAGCACATCTGGCCTGTGTAAGGAGGGCTCTGAGCAGGTTGGGTCCCTGAGTCCAGCTGTGGCTTCTCTGTGGGGCTGGTGAGGACAACTCTTCTCACAAGGAAACAGCACAGATACCACAGATGACCCGTAGGACCGGCCAGTGCAGATGACCTAAGGACACAGATTACAGGGAAAGCAGTGGAGAAATTGGGAAGTGATGGGTTTGATTTACTTCCTCTTAAACGTATTGTATTAGGGTAACATTTGTCGTTGTTATTCAGTCGCTCAGTTATATCCAACTCTTTGCGACCCCATGGACTGCCGCACACCAGGCCTCCCTGTCCATCACCAACTCCCAGAGCCTACTCAAACTCATGTCCATTGAGTCAGTGATGCCATCCAAACATCTCATCCTCTGTCGCCCCCAGCTCCTCCTGCCTTCAATCTTTCCCAGCATCAGGGGCTTTTGCAATGAGTCAGCTCTTCGCATCAGGTGGCCGAAGTATTGAAGCTTCAGCTTCAGGGTAACACACACATGTATAATATGAAATACAATATCAATTTAGTCATTTTAAGTGCATAATTTAGGGGCTTTAAGAACATTCACATCGTTGTACAACCATCCCCACTATCCGTCTGCAGAGCTTTCTCATCTTCCCAAACTGAGACTCCGTCCCCTTAAACACTGACTTCCCCTGCCCTCCCCTGCTCCGGCAAGCGCCTTCTGCATTCTGTCTCTGAACTTCACTTCTTTGGGGACGTCATATGAGTGGGGTCACACGGTGCCTGCCCTCTTGTGACTGGCCTATTTCACTGACTGTGATGTCCTCAAGGTTCGTCCATGTTATAGCAGGTGTCAGAATTTCCTTTTTAAGGCTGGAGAATATTCCCTTGCATGGGTGGATCTTGTTTTATTCTCCATCCATCTGCTAATGGGCACTTGGGTCATGTCTGCTTTGGTGGCTGGGCTATGAATTGAGTGCACGAGAATCTCTTTGAGTCCCTGTTTTTTCTGAGCACATGCCTCGGAGTGAACTCGCTGGATTGTATGATACTTGTTTACCTTTTTGAGGAGCCACTAATCTATTCTCCAGGGTTTCCTTGGTGGCTCAGCAGTAGAGAAAACGCCTGCGATGCAGGACACACAGGAGACGGGGGTTTGGTCCCTGGGTCGGGAAGATCCCCTGGAGGAGGGCATGGCAACCCAGTCCAGCATCCTTGCCTGGAGACTCCCATGGACGGACGAGCCTGGAGGGCTGCAGTCCAGGGGTCACTTCTCCGTGTCCCCGTCAACACCTGCTGGTCCGTTTTTCGGTCACAGCCGCCCTCACGGATGTGAGGTGCTATTTCTCCAAGATTGGTTTGCACTTCCATGATGACTAATGACACTGAACATCTTCTCACACAGTTACTGGCAATCCGGGTATCTTCTTTGGAAAAATGTCTATTCCAGTCCTTTTGTGAATTGCATTATTCTTTGTTGTTGAGGACTTCTTTATATATTCCATTGCTTTTTTTTAATTACTATAATGTCTTTAATTATCAGTTAATATAACTGAAGGCTTAAAATGCCGTGCTTTCCCCCGAGCTCACAGAATTTCTGGGAAGACCACGGTCAGCACTCAGGCATTCCTAGGAGCCAAGTCCAGAAGCCCACTGTTTCACTTCCTTGGACTTTGTTAGGGTGAAAGAAGAAACTGTTTAATGCAGGAGTTTTCAAAAAGTCTAAAGTGTTTTCCTAATATAAGGAGGAACCATCGTTGCTATGTACGGCTGTTTCTGTGACTCAACACAGAAGCCCAAGTCGTGCACTTGTGTTAATTCATCTTTCTGGTGGGGGAGCTCTGGTGGTGAGGAGGCTGGGTGGGGCACAGCGATGGGCCGGGGTCGCCGGGGGCGGACGCCCTCCCTGCCACCGGCACCCTGGGCAGCTGACAAACGGGAAGGCGAGCAGGAGTTCCTCCCACCACCTTTGAAGGCCCTCAGGGTGTTCCAAACCCTTGAAAAGCACTTAGCAGATAAAACCTCTCTAATAAATAAAAGCCAGGCTCTCTGAAGAGCACATCGCGTTTAGACAGTGTCTGGCGAGAGTTCCTGCCACTCAGCGCGCAGGACTCCGTCGGCCCGGGGCTGCGGGAGCGCTGCGCTCAGCTCTGCCACACGCCAGGCTGCCCTCGCGGGGCTGCGATTCTCTGTGGTTCCCCTCTTCCTTCCGTGCTCCAGGGAGAGAGACCAGGATGGACAGGAACTCAAGGCAAAGTAGCCGGCGGCTCCAAACCCTGCTCGAGGAAGCCACGCCTAGCTCCCTGCTGCTTTAGTCCTGTTTGGAAGGGTCCCCTCCCTCTCCCTCCCTCCCCCTCCTCCCCTCCCCCTCCCCCCCCCCCCTCCCTCGCCCTCCCCCTCTCTCTCTCCTCCTCCCTCCCTCCCTCCCCCTTCTCTCTCCTCCTCCCCCCTCCCTTCTCTTCCAGCACCTCTCAGGTGCAAAGAACACATCCATCACTTTCCAGTTGGCTTGGAGGGTGTCGTGGACCCACCTCCCCATGTAGCTCTCAGCGCCTCAATCACAGCCTGTGTCTGAAAGCAGGGTCCATCCAACCCCACCCAGGGCACCTCCATGCACCTGAGGTGAGCGGAGTCCAGGTCCAGGGTTCACCCCTCCCTTCTGTTACCAAATGCAAGTTCCACGGCTGATACACACTGATGCCAAACCAACCCAAAGGTCAGCGCTTGAAGCAGAGAAGGGCGTATGCAGGCCACACAAGGAGACGGACGGCTGGTGCCCCAAACACCCCAAACTGCCCCAAGGGTTTCAGCAAAGCACTTTCACAGGCCAGGTGAGGGAGCGGTGTGGTTGGGTGTTGCAAACTTCTCGGTGTCAGAACCCTTTATTTTTGTAGCTGCCCATGTAGGTAAGGTCACACTGTCCCTACAAAATCTCCAAGACACAAGCCGCTCTCTGTCCTGCAAACTTCAGTCTCCACACGAACAGACCCCCCCGGCTCTGAGCCCTGAGAAGGGGCGCCCCTGCCGCTTCAGGCTGCAGCCGCGTGCTGTCACAGAAGGTGCGGACAGCGGGGCTCAGCCCAGGAAGAGGATCAGCGCTGAGACGGAGGCAGATGCGCTCTGCCCGGTCACACCTCCTGTCCGTCACGTGCGTGGTGCCACATTTGAGTGTACGGTGAAGTGTGCCTACGAGAACAGCGCGCGGTGGAAATCTGACTTCTTCGCTTAGACGCCTCCTGCTCATCAGTCCCGTTGCACCGCAGTTCACTCCTGCCCCAGGGCTGGTCCCGCTGCCTCCTGCGTCTGGAGATGGGGTTTGACTGGGACACAGCCCCGCCGACTCCTCACGTGTTGTCCGTGGCCCCGTTGGTGCTACTGGGGCAGACTGGAGTGTCCATGCAGAGTCTGGGAGAATTCCGCGCATCTGGGGGTAAGTGTACACCCATGAGGCCACCACCAGTGTCAAGGGCTTAGATACTCCACCTCCTTTGGAGGCTCCCTCCCACCACTGACATTATCCACATTGTTCTCATCTGTATGTGAGCATGGGGTGAGAACACCTGACACAAGTTCCACCCTGAGCAAAAGCTGAGTGTACAAGGCAGTAATGTGAGCGAGAGGCGTTGTGCGCTGCTGGGGTTGACTCAGCTTGCACGACTGAAACTTTGTGCCCTTTGACCCTCACCAACACATGCCCCCACCCTCCACGGCAAACAATGTTCTACTCTCAGCTTCTGTGAGTTTGACTATTTTAGATTCCACATGTAAGTGAGATTATATATTATTTGTCTTTACAATATGTCTATACAATATGCATATGTCTATACAATATGTACAATATTCAATATTTATATACAAATATCTATACAATATTTGTCTATACAATATGTATAATATACCATATGTGTATACAAGTGTCTGTACAATATTTGTCTTTCTGTGTCTGATTTATTTCCCTTAGCATAATGCCCTCCAAGTCCATCCGCGTTGCTGCAAATGTCCGCATTTCGTTTTTGCTTATGGCTGAGTAATATTCCGCTGTGTGTATAGAACACATTTTCTTTATCCATTCTTCCATCAGGGGACGTTTAGGTTATTTCCATAACTTGGATATTGTGAATGATGGTGCAATGAGCGTGGGGGTGCAGAGATCGCTTTGAGAGCCTCGTTGCATCTCCTCCAAATAAACACCCAGGAGAGGGGTTACTGGATCTTACGGTAGCACCTCTCTAAATTTTGAGGAACCTCCATGGGGTTTCCCACAGTAGCTGCTCCAGCTTGCATTCCCACCAACAGTGCACTGGAGATCCTTGCTCTCTACATCCTTGTCAACACTCGCTATCTTTTTTTAAAAAAATAAGAATAGGCATGCTAACAGAAGTAGGGTGATTTGCCATTGTGGTTTTGATTTGTTTTTCCCTGAGGATTAGTGGTGTTGAACATGTACATGTTGGCCATCTGTATGTCCTCTTTTGAGAAATATTGCCCTTATACTTAACCTTTACCAGTGGGATCTATACTTTCATGCGCTTCCGTGTTGTTTTCTAATATCCTTCTGTTTCAATTTGAAGAACTCCCTTGTAGCGCAGGTCTAGTGGCAATGAACTCCCATAGCTTTTGTCTGAAAGTCTTTATCTCTATTTCATTTCTGAAGCACAGCTTTGCTGAGTAAAGCGTTCTTGGTTGGCCTGGGTGCTTTAACTTCGTACTATTTGTTTTGTTGCTGTTGTGGCTTTAGTGCTTTGAGCATATCATTGCACTCTTTCACGTCCACAAGACTTCTGCTGAGAAACACACTGATAGTCAGTCTTATGTAGGTGACAAACCATTCTTCTCTTCTTGCTTTCAAAATTGTCTCTGTTATGGACTTTTGGCAACATGAATAAAATGTATCTCAGTAAAGACCTCTCCATATTCAATCTATTTGGAGTTATTTGGGCTTCAAGGATCCGGTTATTCATTTCCTTCCCTCAGTTTGGAAAGTTTTCTGTCATTGTTTCTTTAAGTAAGTTTTCCAGCTCTTTCTCCTGCTCCGCAACATCTGGACCCCCACATTCTTAAGTGATTCCTTGGTGGGACCCTGTAAGTCCTGTAGGCTGTCTTCATTCTTTTTCATTGCTTTTTCTCTTTGTTCCCTTGACTAGATCACTTCAAATGATCTAATTTTGAGTTCACTGATTCTTTTTTCTGCTTGATCACCCCTGATGTTGAAGCTGTCTGTTGAGTGTTTTGTTTTGTTTTTTTTTAGTTAAGTCATAGTCTTCAGCTTTAAAACTTGCTTGGTTCCTTTATTGAACATCTCGTTTTGTTTTTGGGTTGTTTTCTTAATTTTCTTTATTTATCTCTGTGTATTCTCTCATAGCTCACTGAGCTTCTGTAAGATGATTCTGTTGAAATTTTTGTCAGACCTCTCTGGAATATCAGCTACAGGAACTTGATTTGTTTCTTCTTTGGTGTCCTGTTTTCTTAATTTTTTTTCTGTTCCTCAAAGACGTGTGTTGCTGCCAACACATTTGAAGAGACAATTATCTCCTCCATGCTTTACTTACTGGCTTTGGGAGAGAAAGACCAGTCAGTCTGGCTAGAAATTCCGAGGATCTCTAAACTTTTCAGTGGATGTGCCCACTTCTTTCTGCTTGTTTTCTGTTGGGGGGGAGTCTTCTGATTGCTTTCTTCTCTGAATGTCAAAAAGGCAGGCTGCGGGCTGAGAGCCTCTCATTTATTTTCCCAGGGGATGTGCCTTGAGTGTTCGTTTCTGCACCTCCTCCCCATGTATCACCTCCAAGCTGGCGGCTGCCATCTCTGCGCCGTGTGCAAAGGCTTGTGCATGTCATTCGTGGGGGGTCAGGGCACCAGCTACAGGGCGGGAACGTGGGGGTCTGGAGCACATGGCAGCCGGTTTGGGATCAGCAGGCACATGTCTTGTGCGGTTCTTGGTAGAGTCTGAGCTCGGTTAGCCGGATCCACAGCGGCTTCAGATCTGCGCCCTGGGGCTATGAGCCTGACCCCTCCCTCCTCTGCCCCCAGATGGCTCACCCGCGATGGTCATCTCGGCGTTCCAGGGGAGGGTGAGACAGAAGTGGGCACCTGGGCGGATCCCACAGGGATGGGGAAGCCAGGCACTCACTGTGTCCTCACGTTCCTCTGTGGGAGAACCTGGACGGAGGGGGCCTCTCGGGGAGCTTCCACCTGGGGCGGGGAGGTGGTGGCGTGAATCAGGTTTCTCATCTTCAGTGTGAGATTGTTTTGCTCTCTAGGCTGCCGGAAGCTCTCAGCTGTACTCCTGATTTCCTGTGAAGGTGGTCCTGTTCATGGCTGGTTGTTAAAATTCGTCTGTCTCTGGGGGAATGAGGGCTGGAAACTCCTACTCCTCCATCTTGTTGGTAACATCCTAAAATATTTTCGGCTTGTTTCTTTACTTTTATGCAAAGTTTGCAGATAACCTCAGGTTGTTCCTAAGTTTTGCTGCCATGACGAATATGTGGGTGCTCGTGTATGTGTCTCCCGGTCCATGTTCAAGAGGCTCCTTCAGACAAATTCCTAGAAAGGTGACTGTGAGTCACGTGCAGGTGATGCTTGATGCTGGAAAAGGATGCCTGAGAGATTTCCCAATGTTTCTTACAAGTTTGTGCTTCTAAAAATAAAGTGAGAGATCCTGGAAATTCTCCTTCTCTCCAACAATCACTATTGCTGGCCATTTTATTACCAATTGAATATGTGTGAACATACTTTATTCACTAGTCGTGGTGGGCATTTCAGTAGGGGGCTGATGCCAGCAGTCTCCTGTAAGTCAGTCTGTCCCAGGAAGCAGAGTCAGAGTCTGTCTGCTCCTGCTGTTTCGGTCCTGTGGCCCCTGAGATGCAGTCTCTGGTGAGGCTTCTGGGGAGGCTTGGTGAGCGCCTGGGGACATTACAGTGAAGCCAGGAGGGCAACTGATAACTTCATGCTTGCCTTAGGAGCAGTTCCCAGAGTTGAGGGAGCTTCAGGCCAGTCTCCCATGTCTTGGAGATGTTCTTGGGAGTGGCCCTGAGGGTTTGGAAGGCTTGCATTTGCTGGTGGTACATCTCTGCAATTGCTCCTTCTGCTCAGAAAGAAGGAGCGTTGAGACTTCAGACTCTGCAAGCTGACCCCATGTGGGGTCTGCCAGGGCCAGAAGCCGCTGTCCAGCCATAAGTTGGGAACACTGGGGCTTTGCTGTCGGCCAGCTCCGGAGAGGGCAGGGGAGCAGGCCTGAAACCCCACCCCCACCCCCCGTGGTGTGGTCATCATGCACTGACCTGGCAGTGGATGGGATCGTCACACCCGGGCCAGAAAGGCCACATTCTCCCGCCCGCCCTGCCTCGGCCAAACCTGCAGCGTGCCCTCCCCTCTGACCCCTGGTGTTAACTGAATGAGTGAGTGACCAGGAGCTCGGGGTGGGGCCTGCCCTGAGAAGAGTGACTGACATGGTGACAGGAGTAGGCCACTGGTACTGCCTGGGGCACCATGGGGGCCTGGGGTGTCATCCAGAGGAGGGTCTCGGGTGAGAGCCTCACGGTGACCACAGAAGAGCCCCTGAAAGCAGAGGACCGGGTTTCTCCACGACCCTGGTGGGGAGCACGCTGGCCACCAGCGCTGCACCATGGGACACGGGTCAGCGGGGTGAGGAGGACGTGGACGTGGGTCACGCTGGCCACCAGCGCTGCACCATGGGACACGGGTCAGCGGGGTGAGGAGGCCCGGCTGGGGGATGCGGGTCAGCGGGGTGAGGAGGCCATGGATGCGGGTCAGCAGGTGAGGAAGCCGTGGACGCGGGTGAGCGGGGTGAGGGGGCCGTGGACGCGGGTGAGCGGGGTGAGGAGGCCGTGGACGCGGGTGAGCGGGGTGAGGGGGCCGTGGACACGGGTCAGCGGGTGAGGGGGCCGTGGACGCGGGTCAGCGGGGTGAGGGGGCCGTGGACGCGGGTCAGCGGGTGTAGGGGGCATGGGACGCGGGTCACGGGGTGAGGGGCCGTGGACCAGGGACGTCAGTCACGATCAGAGGGTGAGGGGCCGTGGGCGGGAGGCCGGGGTGATTTGGGGGCGTGGACGCGGGCGAGGGTGAGGGGCCGTTGGACGCGGGGAGCGGGGTGAGGGGGCCGTGGACGGGGTCAGCGGTGAGGGGCCGTGAACGCGGTCACGGTGAGGGGGCCGTGGACGCGGTTCACGCGGGGTGAGGGGCGTGAGCGGGTGAGCGGGGTGAGGGGGCCGTGACACGGGTCAACGGGTGAGGGGTGCGTGGACGCGGGTCAGCGGGGTGAGGGGCCGTGACGCGGGGTCAGCGGGTGAGGGGGCCGTGGACGCGGGTCAGCGGGGTGAGGGGGCCGTGGACGCGGGTCAGCGGGTGAGGGGGCCGTGGACGCGGGTCAGCGGGTGAGGGGGACGTGGACGCGGGTCAGCGGGGTGAGGGGGCCGTGGACGCGGGTCAGCGGGTGAGGCGGCCGTCGGACCGGGTTGAACGGGTGAGGGGGCCGTGGACGGGTGACGGGTGAGGGCCGTGGAGCGGGTCAGCGTGAGGGGGCCGTGGACGCGGTTCGCGGTGAGGGGGACGTGGGACGCGGGTCAGCGGGTGAGGGGGATGTGGACACGGGTCAGCGGGGTGAGGAGGCCGTGGACGCGGGTCAGCAGGTGAGGGGGACGTGGACGCGGGTGAGCGGGGTGAGGGGGCCGTGGACGCGGGTGAGCGGGGTGAGGGGGCCGTGGACGCGGGTCAGCAGGTGAGGGGGACGTGGACGCAGGTCAGCGGGGTGAGGGGGACGTGGACGCGGGTCAGCGGGGTGAGGGGGCTGCGCCTCCCAGCTGTCACAGGCTGGCTCCATGGCATCACCACCCTCATCCTTCAACCTGGGACCCTGACGGGGACTTTATGGGTCAACCTGACTGGGTCCAGCATGATTCTGGGTGTGTCTGTGGCGAGGGGGGTCGGGCGTCTGGACAAGGTGAGCATTTGAAAGGAGAAATGGAGTAAGGATGCAGGGGAGCCTCATCTGATCCTCTGAGGGTCTGAACAGAGCTAAGAAAGGAAAGGAAGTCACTTTCTCTGCCTCACTGCTGAGCTGGGACGTTGGCCCACTGCCCTCAGGCCGGGTGTTCACCTCTGCATCCCCTGGGTCTCAGGCCTTTGGAAGCAGACTGGAGCTGCACCCCTAGCTGTCCTGGGGCTCCAGCTGGAAGATGACAGACCACAGACCTCCTCAGACTCCACGGTGATGACAGCAAGTTCCTCACAGTGAATCTCTTTGTTGTTGTTCAGTCGCTCAGTCGTGTCTGACTCTTTGTGACCCCATGAATCGCAGCACGCCAGGCCTCACGCTCCATCACCAACTCCTGGAGTTCACCCAAACCCATGCCCATTGAGTCGGTGATGCCATCCACCATCTCATCCTCTGTTGTCCCCGTCTCCTCCTGCCCTCAATCTTTCCCAGCTTCAGGGTCTTTTCAAATGAGTCAGCTCTTCCCATCAGGTGGCCAAAGTATTGGAGCTTCAGCTTCAGCATCAGTCCTTCCAATGAACACCCAGGAGTTATCTCCTTTAGGATGGACTGGTTGGATCTCCTCGCACCACAGTTCAAAAGCATCAATTCTTCGGTGCTCAGCTTTCTTTATAGTCCAACTCTCACATCCATACAAGACTACTGGAAAAACCATAGCCTTGACTAGATGGACCTTTGTTGGCAAAGTAATGTCTCTGCTTTTCAATATGCTGTCTAGGTTGGTCATAACTTTCCTTCCAAGGAGTAAGCGTCTTTTAATTTCATGGCTGCAATCACCATCTGCAGTGATTTTGGAGCCAAAAAAAGTCTCTCGCTATTTCCGCTGTTTCCCCATCTATTTGCCATGAAGTGATGGGACCAGATGCCATGATCTTAGTTTTCTGAATGTTGAGTTTTAAGCCAGCTTTTTCACTCTCCTCTTTCACTTTCATCAAGAAGCTCTTTAGTTCCTCTTCACTTTCTGCCACAAAGGTGGTGTCATCTCCATATCTGAGGTTATTGATATTTCTCCCAGCAATCTTGATTCCAGCTTGTGCTTCATCCAGTCCAGCACTTTGCATGATGTACTCTGCATATAAGTTGAATAAGCAGGGAGACAATATACAGCCTTGATGGCCTCCTTTCCTAATTTGGGACCAACCTGTTGTTCCATGTCTGGTTCTGACAGTTGCTTCCTGACCTGCACACAGGTTTCTCAGGAGGCAGGTGAGGTGGTCTGGGATGCCCATCGCTTACATCCCTTGATGCATCTCAGTCTCTGTCTCCATGTCTGTCATCTATCTGTCAGTTATCTATTACCTACTTACCTATATCTGATGCTGAAGCTGAAACTCCAGTATTTTGGCCATCTCATGTGAAGAGTTGACTCATTGGAAAAAACCCTGATGCTGGGAGGGGTTGGGGGCAGGAGGAGAAGGGGATGACAGAGGATGAGATGGCTGGATAGCATCACCGACTCAATGGGCATGAGTTTGAGTAAACTTCGGGAGTTTGTGATGGACCGGGAGGCCTGGTGTGCTGCGATTCATGGGGTCACAAAGAGTCAGACACGACTGAGTGACTGAAGTGAACTGAGCTGACTTACCTGTATCTATCTATCGTATATCTGTCATCTATCAATTATCTATCAATTATCTATTCTATGTCCTATCATCATCTATTATGTATCTCTAACTATCAATTACCTATCTATCATCTATCATCAATCTATCATCTGTCATCATCATCTATTATCTACCTATCTATCATCATTCTGTTATCTATCTGTCTGTCATCATCATCTGTCTATTATCTCTCTATCCATCTCCCACTGGTTCCGTTTCTCTGGAGAACCCTGACAAACATGGTGCCTCACCCTCCTCTGGATAAAGCGGTGGGTCAGGGCTGTGGTCGCGGGCAGCAGCAGGCGAGGCTCAGGGCTGTGGTCGCGGCAGCAGCAGGCGAGGCTCAGGGCTGTGGTCGCGGCAGCAGCAGGCGAGGATCAGGGCTGTGGTCGCGGCAGCAGCAGGCGTGGGTCAGGGCTGTGGTCGCGGCAGCAGCTGGCGTGGCCAGGAGCCTGCGTCCAGCCCCCGCTCCCTGGGCCGGGCGAGGCTGGGCCCGCACCATGCGCGTCCCTCCACGTCCTTCTGCAGCCCTGAGCTGAGATCCAGGGACCTTTCTGCCTTCATGTTTCTCTCCTTCAGGTGGCTCCCCCGTGACCCTGGGTTCTTACGAGGTCAGCTCCCTTGGGAAAGTCTTCAGACTGAGGCCCCAGCTCTGAGAGCCTCTCAGAGACTCCAAACCCCTGTGCCCCCGGCAGAGCGGTCTGTCAGCAGACACCAGCAGAGGAGTAGCCAGAGGCGGGAAGGAAGGGCCCCGAGCCTGGTGAACCATGTCTGACTTTCACAGCAGGGTCAGCACAGCCCCCATCTCACCTCCGTCCCCTGGCCCGGAGCTCTGCGACTCTGAACGGGGGGACACCCTCAGGCACCTGCGAGGGAGGTGGGTGTCCTCGGCGTGGACGGCTCTGCCCCCGGATGGCGCGGGCTCGTGTGCGTGAGCATGGCAGGCACGTGAGCATGGCAGGCATGAGAAAGTGATGTGGCAGGTGTGTGTGCGTGAGTGTGGCAGGCGCGTGTGCATGGCAGGCACGTGTGTGTGAGCATAGCAGGTGCGTGAGCGTGGCAGGTGTGTGTGCGTGAGCGTGGCAGGTGTGTGAGCGTGGCATGCGTGTGTGCGTGAGCATGGCAGGCACATGTGCATGGCAGGCACGTGTGCGTGAGCGTGGCAGGCATGTAAGTGTGGTAGGTGTGTGTGCATTAGCGTGGCAGGCACGTGAGCATGATGTGGCAGGTGCATGTGTGTGAGCGTGGCAGGTGTGTGAGCGTGGCAGGCACGTGAGCATGGCAGGCATGAGAAAGTGATGTGGCAAGTGTGTGTGCGTGAGTGTGGCAGGCGCGTGTATGTGGCAGGCATGTGAGCATGGAAGGTGTGTGTGCATGTGCATGGCAGGCATGTGTGCGTGAGTGTGGCAGGCATGTAAGTGTGGCAGGTGTGTGTGCATTAGCGTGGCAGGCACGTGAGCATGATGTGGCAGGTGCGTGTGCGTGAGCGTGGCAGGTGTATAAGTGTGGCAGGTGCATGTGTGTGAGCGTGGCAGGCACGTGTGTGTGAGCATGGCAGGCACATGTGCATGGCAGGCGTGTGAACATGAGTGTGGCAGGCGTGTGAGCGTGGCAGGCGTGTGTGTGAGCATGGCAGGCACGTGTGCATGCGTGTGGCAGGCATGTAAGTGTGGCAGGTGCGTGTGTGTGAGTGTGGCAGGCACATGTGCATGGCAGGCACGTGTGCGTGAGCACGGCAGGGTGTAAGTGTGGCAGGTGCATGTGTGTGAGCATGGCAGGCACGTGGAGAGCGCGCTGCGTCCCACGACATGAGCACTCCCGATTCTTTACCAGGCGATCATCCGGGGGGTGACAGGCCCCAGAGCCCCGCAGAGGTTAGAAAGGCCTCGTGGGAGCTGCCAGGCCTTGCGTCCCAGCTGTGGGGGGAGCGTCCTGGAGGCCCACGGTCCACGAGCAGACCAAAGCGGGCCCCGAGGACGGCTGTGCTGGCCGCTCCACCCCGCGGTTCTCTGCACAGGGTTTCAAATCGCCCTGAGCAGCACTTGACTGTCCTGTGCATTCCTCTCTCCATGTGTTCACTCGTGAAGGCCACGTTGGAACCAATGCCGTCTATGAAGTGGGCATGATGCCCCTGGGAGGGTCAGGAGGGAGGCCAGGGTGGGGGCAGGGAGCCCACCTGGCCGAGACAGAGGGTGCTGACCGGGGGAGGGGGGAGAGACCCCCAGAGTCCAGCGATGCTGGCTTCTCTGTGCCGTGAGAGCCCATGCCCCAGGACCTGAGAGCCCCACGACTGCCCCTTGGGGGGCTGAACGGGCACATCACGGCGGGGCGGGGCTGTGGACCAAGTTCGCTTTCATAAGCCTCCGTGTGGGCCCGGGGGTGTGCCCAGGCAGGGCTCCGGTCCCAGCCTTTGAGGTCACTAGTGGGGCAGGGCAGTTCCCCCCCTGACACCCGTGGCTGCCGAATCTCTGCCACCTCAGCTCTCCTCCGGGTGCCCCCGTGACACCTGAGCGGCTTCATTCTCCACAGCCCAGCATCTGGGAGTGGGGGATGCTGTGTGTTCCTCCCCACAAACCAGAGAGCTGCCTCCTGCCAACACAGAGACCCCAGGAAATCAATTAGGCCGCTTCCGGACGCCTCGGAGGTGGAGTGTGCCTGCTTGCGGTCCTCAGCCCGGCGGCTGCAGTGACGGTCCTCGCCGGCTGTCTGCAGATATAATTACAGAGAGAATGCGCTTAATGCTTCAGTGGGCAGCTTGGTATAACAGTTTAATTTTTCACTGAAATCTAAATTTGCTCCCAGACTGTATATTTTTCTATCACATTAAATAATCAATCTGAGCAGAAATCCAATTTTAAGTCAATCAACACTCCTCTGAGAAGGTTCTGCAAATGAGCAGCCCCTCCCCCAGGTCGCCCAAGGCTGGCCCGCAGGGCCAGGTGGGGAGTGGTCCCCAGGTTGACCTGAGCCTCTCCACGACCGGCCGGGGGTCCCTGGGGAGCCAGGACCCACGGCAGAGGTGGGGGCTCCCTGGGGTCCCAGGTACTGGGGTCCCAGCTCCTCGCTGTCTGAGCCCCGCCCCAAGGAGGAGGCCAGTCTGCAGGGAAGTGGCTGGACAGTGGGACCTCGGGGTCGTTCAAAGGTCCTGTGTCTCCTGGGTTATCTTTTATTGTAGCCTCGTCCGCAGAAAACACCAGAACAGCCTTGAGGATGTTAGACCCTCATGCCCAGGATCCCCAGCCCCTGGCCACTCCCCACTCGTGGAGAACTTGGGTCCCCAAGAAGCCCCGGTGGCCAGGTGCCTGGCCTTGGCCCCAAGTCTTCCTGAGTAATCTGTGACAGGCCGGACGCATCCCCCGGGCCTTCTCCCCGTCCTCTCTGCCCCTCCTCCCCGCAGGGGAGGAGTGTAGTCTGGGGGGGGAGCTGGTCCCTGTCACCTGCCCAGGGGCCCTGGGACTGACACACCCGGCCGTAATTAACGGCAAAGAAGTGCAGCCAGGCGTGAAAGGCAATTTTTCTTCCGTAAACAGGGAAGTCTTGCTAATTAGTCCAGATGAGAGGGAGTCTGCTGCAGCTGATAAAAATCTTTCAGTTTTGACTCCATGGAGGGCTGGAGGCTCCCCGGCGTGCAGGTCGGGGCAGAGCCTTGGGGGCCCCGCTCGGGCATGGTCTGGCCCCCGGGCGCCCACAGGGCAACGGCTCCGTCTGCGGTCTGTGTCCCCGGAGTGGACGGGCTCCTGCAGATGCACACGGGTGATGGAGATGGGAGGACCTGCCCGGCTGCCAGCATGGGCTTCCTGAGCTGGGGCGGGGGGTAGCAGGAGCCGCCAGAGGGCCCACCGCACCACTGTGCTAGCCTCATGGCCCGTTTCTGCATCTGAGGCTGTGATCCGGGGCCTTGCTGTCTAGGGAGGACGGCCCCTCTCAGAGCTCCCAGCCCCTGGAAAGAGCCGACCCCCCTCCCGTGAGCCCACACTCAAAGGAATGGGCCGAGCCCACAGCCCACCCCTCCCTGCTCCCACCAGCCGCTTTGACGGGCACGTCCCCACAGCTGCCTCCCTCTCGGCCCGGGGTGACCTGTGCACCCGTCCCCGTGGCCCCAGGGCATGGCAGCCCCTTCTCTGGAGCCGTGGGCACTGAGCCATCTTCTCGGGGGCCGCTGTCTCCCGAGCCGTGGGCCTTGCACACCCGAATGTACACACATGCATGGAGAGGGCTCTCTGGGCAGCGCTGGGGCAGGAGGTCGGGTCGGGGAGGCCCGAGCAGGCGGGAAGTGTGAGCCGTCCCTGGGGATCAGAGGGGACCCCGAGCTGTCAGCAGGAAAAGGAAATGTTTAAGTGGACCCCAGACCAGCAGGATGGGCAGCAGCAATCAGAGATGCCTCGGGACCGCAAGACCAGGGCACAGCTCCATCCGTCCCAGGTCCTCACTCGGCCTGGGACAGGGCTCAGCCTGCCCATCCCTGGAGGACAAAGATGAGCAGGCCTGACCTCCTCTGTCACTTGTGTGTGTCCGCAGGGGTGCTCAGGGCAGGGGCCAGCTGGGTCTGGGGGATGCCAGCCCCCCTCTGAGAAGGACCACACGCCCCTCATGTTATATCACTCAGCATTTGTACTAAGGGCCCCCCGATGGCCCAGAGAACAGCCCAGTGTGTGTGTCTGGCACGGAAGATGAATGAGACATGCTGAAAGTGGGGAAAACAAACCCGCCATCAGCAGGCAGGCACAGCGGATGGGGTGATGTGACCCGATCCATGTGGTTTCGGAGCCGTCTCTGTGGTTCACACGGGCATGCAGCGAACGCGTCCGAAGCAGGGGCACTGCAGGGAAGGGTCTCTCTCCCCCGAGATGCCAGCCAGACCTCCCTGCCCGACTCCATGTCAGA
Organism: Cervus canadensis; assembly: GCF_019320065.1. Classification (NCBI taxonomy): domain Eukaryota; kingdom Metazoa; phylum Chordata; class Mammalia; order Artiodactyla; family Cervidae; genus Cervus; species Cervus canadensis. The sequence continues at coordinate 1,277,608 of NC_057406.1, read as the reverse complement.
CACCTGTCCTGGCTCCGGGACCCACGAGGCCACAAGGCATAAAGGGCCTCTGAGATGACGAAGGGGTCCAAGGCCACGGCTGACCCCAGGCCAGCGCTCAGGTGGACATGAAGGGTCAGGACAGCTGGGCACGCTGGGCTGAGAAGCTGCAAACACAGCAGATGGCCCTGCAGAAGGTGATACCCCCGCGGCCCACAGGTGACACCCTCACAGCCACACAGAGGGGGGCTTCTGGGTGGGCCTGAGGGTGGGCCGGCCTCTCTCCCCCTGAGCTGGGGCCCAGGGGCACATCTGTGCAGAAGGGGTCACGGGGGTGGCGTGACCCCTCCACCCCATCTCAGGCTACAGAGCACGGGCGCAGAGTCCTCCTCTATCATGTGTCTATATCGTCTGTTTCCGGTTGTTCAATCGAAGCCATTTGTGGGGAAAAAGGGAAAGCATTCTCGGAGCCGCAGTCCTCACATCCGGAGAAGAGGGGGCCCACCCTCTCTCTACCTGAGGCTGTCAGGGGATGACACCCCAACACCGATTCAGGCTGGCAATGTTCCCGCAAAGGGGAACAAATCATTGTGCACGAATGTCGGGAGATGCTGAGAGATGAGCTGTAATCATGGAACAAGCTAGGTTTTCTGAACCAAAACCTGAAACCCAGAAGTCATGAAAATAATGCTGGCTACGTCACACAGTTGCAACAGTGTTACAACAAAAACCACCATACATGAAGCGGGAAACACAGGTTACCTGCAGGGAAAAATATCTCAGATATAAGACAGAAGCGAGATTAATATTCAGAGCAAATTTTGTAAAAGCCTCCTAGAAATCAATGAGAGGAAGCCCAGCCACGTGCAGAGACGTCTGCAGAGAAGACGGGGCTCCACGGCCACGGACACGGGCCGCTCGGCCTCCCTGAATGAAGCGGCGCATCCTGAGCGCCCGCACGTCCTCGGGGCTTGCTGACTCCGGGTAATTAAGTTGGGGGAGCTTCCAGGGGAACCGAGCAGTGAGAAGCATTTGGCGTAAGTAGCGATTGGCAAAGTTATCTTGGAAACCGTCAGTGTTGATGTAGAAAGTGACAACACGAGGGCTAATTCCTCTCAGAGCCGAATGAGGAGGCGGGAGGTGCAGCTGCGGGCTCGGCGGACGTCTGCGGGCCACGCGCGCGAGAGCTGATGGAAAGCGACAGCAGCCCTCCGCAAAGACGCAGCCCAACGAGCTTAAACCGGACAAGTCCCTTCCAGGGACTGCCAGGCTTATTTACATAAGGCACACACGCAGAGGGGAAAACGTTTGTCCCAAAAGGCCCCATAGACACCTCCCAGGAGAGAAAGCCCATCGCACAGCTGAGCATCGGACAACTGGAGGAGGCCTGGTGGGCACCCCCATGGGTGCGTGCGTGTGTGCACCTGTGTCTGTGCTGTGTGCGTGATGTGCATGTATACACGCCTTTGCGTACACACACAGAGAATCCTGCCGAGGGGGCTGAGCATCCTCGGGCAGGCCGCCATGGGGATGTGGACCCCTGCAGGGTCAGGGCAATGAAGGGGGGGCGCTGCTCAGAATTTGTTTAAAAGTTTTACCAATTTCTTTGTCCAATTCCCCAAATAGCGGGCAAGACGAGTGACTGCAGTGACAAGAAGGGCCTCTGCGGGAAGCCCAGGGCTGTGGGCACCAGACGCCCAGCAGAGGTGGGGCAGGGAAAGGCCCAAAGAGCAGTGCCCGAGGGCCGGGGGTCCCTGAGGCGACTCTGGAGGGCCCAGGGGAGGCTGCCAAGGCGAAGAGGGTGAAAGCCCCAGAGGCACCAGCAGGGGCAGGGATGGACAAGGCCCCCTCAGGCCGCATCCTGGCCCCACCCCCTCGGTGGCTGAGTCCCGGGCGTCGGGAGCAGAGGCCTGGCCGCCTGCCCTCAGGGGCCTGCAGGGGCCAAAGGGTAAGTCCGGGCTCAGAGGCCCCTGCCCATGAGGTTCCCGCCCATCTGTTTTGGGGGCTTCCTCCCTCGTCCCCTTTCCGGTCCGCTCCTTAGCCCCCTCCCATGCCCCTACGCCCAGAGCCAAACCTGAGATGCATGCCCTGCCCCCTGAACTATGTACTGAGCCCGTGGGGGGGGCGGATGCACGCTGACCATCCTAAGGGGAGAGTCCTAAGTCCACGGATGTGCAGGCGTCCCCTGAGGGATCATGATGGTCCTAGTGGAGCAGGGTCCCGGGAGCCCGGCATCTGCAGGATGAACGGGGTCTGTTGGCCGAGAGGAAGCAAGGAGCCCTTAAGGAGTTCAAGGCACTTACTGGCATTATAAACGGAAAGAACAGCGGGAAAAGAGAAAGACCAGCTGAGAAAACCCAAAATAGCCTTCTGAGGAAGGCAACGCGATTCTAACTCGTGCCTTGGCTCCGGGTCTGGAAATCTGCTGGTTCATCTATGATGCTGGCACAACACCTGAGTTCTGACTCAGCCCCACTGAAAGCTTAATAACACAGAACAGAGGAGGGCTAGGCTGACAGCCAGCCGGGGCCCCCAGGGAGGGGCATCGAGGGGGTGGAGGACGGCTGTTAGATTGTCCATCTGAGTCCACGACCCAGGAAATAAGGGTGCACCATCCACAGAGGAGATGGCTATGAGGGTTTAGAGACTTGTAACCTAATCTCACAGAGAGGGGACTAAGTGAGCAGAGTTACTTTGTAGCAGAAAGTCAATATTCCATATCAGAGCTGGTAAATGAGAAATCAGCCCAGACCTGTTCCCTAAACAGATGGAAGTGATCGCAGGATGTCGGCAGGATGAATGGGGTCCTCGGGCTGAGCGGAGGGGAGGTTACTCTGAGGGGTGGGTCTGGGATGCACTGGCCTATTGGAAAGTCTAAGATAATTATATGCATTATTTTGATAAAGATAAAACATGTAACGAATAACAATAACTACGGATCTCTGAAAAGCACAGACTCTGTAACGCCGGGGTTAGGGAGCACAGCCCCAGCCCCGCCCCGCCAGGCACCCCTGATGGGTCCTCACATGCTGGGTCCTGGGTCCCCTCCTGCCCTCCCCCTCCCCCCAAAGCATCCTTGCGCAGTGGAGTTACTCCAGGGCCTGCCCAGGGCCCTGGCGCCCCGTCCAGGAGCCACGGGCCTCCCCGCAGGGCTGCACAGAGTCGCATCCTCTCGAGGAACACTCAGACAGCTCTGGGCCTGCGGATGGGGGGACACTCTCTCCAGAGACTGGATCTTCCAATCCCAGCAGAGGGTCTGAGAGGTCCGCGTGGGGAGCCTGGCATCCGTGTGGGGAACCTGCTGGGTGGGCGTCCCCCATGCTCGATTCTCCTGTGAACTGTTTCCATAGCTTCAGCTTCCATAACCTGGAGACGCTTCCCTCCACAGCCCGAGTGTCCTCAAGAGCAAGGAACCAAATGTCCACGGATGGTGACATCCTCACCCAGTCTGCTTGCCCCTTGGCAGATCAGGGGCTATCCAGACTGGACCTCTTGGTCTTTCTCTCCACCCCACATTTCCAGGAAGGCAGGACAGAGCTGCTCCCTCCCCTGGGTCCCAGGCCCATCACACCCACCTCCCACCTTCAAGACCCATCTCCAAGTCCCCCCAACCCTGACTGCCCCGGATTCTTCCAGCTCCACCCACAGGCCCCTCCAGTCTCTCTGAGAAGATAGTCTTCCTCCGGCACCCCCGACCCCACCTGCTGGGGCCGGTCCTGACCACAGCAGTCTCAGAGACCCTTACAGGCCTCAGACCACAGGCACCCCTCCTGCTGGGAGACCCCCAGCACAGCCCCCCAGGGCCCCCGTCCTGTGGCGGGCCTCACCTGCGGAGTCCCCACACCCTGCGATCTGCTCTGCTGGGCACGCAGACGGAGGCCGCCCTGAGCCCACGCAGACAGAACTCCTCCCAGGTGAGCCCGGGGCCCCGCGGGTGTCACCGGGGTCACTGGGCGGGTGTCTGGGTCAGCTGCCCCCGGGCCAGGATGGACGCCTGATAGGCAGACCCCCTCGCTCTGCACCTGCTCTGTCCCAGTGCTCGGCATGAGCCACCTTACCTGGCGGTTTGCTTCATAAATACAGACTGAAGGCGCATCGTGGACACACCGGCCCAGCCGCGCATAACCGCCGGCCCCAGGCCCCCTCCCTCACCGGCTGGGGATGTCGCAGAGCAGCCCCGCCGGTCCTCCTGGACCTCAAGCCCTCCTTCTACAGCCCAAGGCTGCTCAGAGAGGGTGGCGACCGCTCTGGTAGCTGCCAGCCGCAACACCCACTCCACGAGGGGGCACACAGCCCCCGGGGCCGCCAGTGTGCAGGGCGGCATGCTCCTTGGAAACCGCAGGCCGGGGGTGGGTGGCCGACAGGTCCATGCATGTGATTCCACCCTCCGGGACCCTGGGTGACCGCGGGGCCCCCCACACCCCCGGCCCCTCCCTGAGGAACCACCCCGGCCCCCCCATGGCTCTCTGAGCCCCGCGAGGTCCTCTCACATTTGACATCCTGTATGTGCCCCACACGCGGTTGAGAATCTTTATGCAGTTTCACTCTCCTGCTGATAGATCGACGCTTCCCCGATGGATCTGTAGAAATCTCCCGTCTGCCCCTCCCTGTGGCTTCTCCGAGGCGTCTGTGAACTCTCAGTAAATACTTGTGGGCACGTGACAGCTGCCACTTGAAGAAAGCCTCTGTGTGTCCTCTTTCAAGCATAGATTTTATAGATTTTCCTGCTCTTTTGCAGATAAATAATGTCCCTAAATGCATCTCCTTTGTAACCCAGGTTCCCATACATCACGTGCTCCTGGACTGTGGCTTGGAGATAAGTACATGGTCCTTACTCCTCCTCTCTTCCTCAAAGAGGATGCTCTAAGAAGGAAATACATCTTTTGAAGAAGGAGAACCATTTACAACCACGCAGGCAAGGGCTTTTAGTTCCCCTCCTGATATGACCCAGACATGGCCCCGAACAAAGACTGTATCGGGAACGCTGCGGGGACCAGCGCCCCCTGGCACGCTGACTGTCTCCGCCTGCTTTCCCTTTTAAATCCTTCCGTCCGTGGGACCCCTGAGTCCTGCCACACAGACCTTGGAGACCTCAGACCTGTCGCCTAGAGAAAGGGAGCCAGGGAGGCCCTAAAAGGTCCCCAAACCACCCTGTGCCGGCAACAAACCGCAGCCACATCTGCGCTGCCCAGGAGGCAAACGGGGGTCCTGGCAGGAGCCGTGACCTGACAGGCAGGGGGCGATGGAGCCCACCCCCGAGCTTCCCAGCGGCCAGGGTCAGCCTCGAACATCCTCGGCGTGGGACTTAGCTTCCCCAACTGTAAACAGAGGTTTTAGTGAGACTAATAATTCAGGGGGTTAGTACAGACCCCTTGTGTGGACACCCTCTTCACTAGGCTCTGCTTGCCTCTCTGGAAGCTGCAGGAACTGAAAACAGGCTTTGGGTAAACGCGGCCCTAAGCAGAATCCGGCACGGGGCCTGGACAGTGGCCTGGACGCTCGGGTCTGGGGAGACGGGGCAGGTCCCCCAACGGCCCCGCACAGGACCTCGGAGCCCACACCCCACATCCAGACCACCAAGATACCATCCAGTCTTGATGCACTCTGGTTTTTAAATCAAAATGCGGTTGATTTGCAGAGTTGTGTTAGTTAGTTTCAGGTATACAACAAAATGATTCAGTTTTATAGACAGAGAGATAGATAGTCTTTTCAGATTCATTTCCCTTATAGATTGTTACAAAATATGGAGCAGAGTCCCCTATGCTATTCAATAGGACCTTGTTTATCTATTTTGTGTGTGTGTGTGTGTGTGTGTGTGTGTGTGTGTGTGTGTGTGAAAGTCACTCCATCCTGTCTTTGTGGCCCCATGGACTGTAGCCCGCTGGGCTGCTCTGTCCATGAGAGCCCCCAGGCAAGAATACTGCGGTGGGTAGCCATGCTCTTTTCCAGGGGATCGTCCCCACCCAGGGATCAAGCCCTGTATCACAGGCAGATTCTTTACCGTCTGAACCACCAGGAAGCCCATTTAATATATGGTTAGTGTGTATATGTTAACACCAAACTTCTAATTCACTAAAATTAAAAAAAAAGATACAAATGAACTTATATGTATGAAACAGAAACAGACGCACAGACATAGAAAAGGAACTCTCGGTTACCAGAGGGGTACAGGGGATGCTATGGTTTCAAGGCTCCTTGCCATTGCCTCTCAAAACCAGGGACGGAGGCCCCCTGCCACAGGAAGCATCCGGAGGACACAGCTGGCTTCCTCCAGAGGGGCCTGTGTGGTCCAGCTCGGAGCCCACACGCCAGCCCATCTGCTGCAGGAGAGCTTTTGTTGGAAGAGCTCTCTTCACAGGAGAGACGCAGAGCGGGCCTGCCCCACTGCCTTCCCGTGACAGATGGGACCCCTGGAAAGAAAGCCCGCAGCCCCCCACCGCAGGGCCCACACAGTAATTAATAGCCAGCTGAAGGAACTTGATTGCTGTTCCTGGGTCTGAAAATGGATAAACAACCATTATTGCCAGAAAGGTCCAAACCGTATTCATCACCATTATGGCGCGCAGTCCGGCTGGGCACGCTCATCCATCACTGCCCTTGCTGGGGCTCCGGCCCTGCTGGTCCCCGTGCGTGGACAGCCATCACTGGAAAGCGGGGCCCGGGCCAAGCGTGATGGATGGCAGCTGCCGGGGGCTCCAGTCTGGACGGGCTCGTGGGGGAGCCGGACGGCTGTCCACAGGCTCCAGCCCCCGACGCAAGTTTGCAAATTATGCACTAGTCAGGAGGTCCGCACGGGCTCCAGGAGTCCGAGACGGGAGGCCCATGTGCCCGGCGGTGGGGCCCTGGAGACGCGCCTGCCTGGGCCCAGTGGGCCCTCCCACCGTAACTGCAGCCCCAGGTCTGGGGTGTGAGCTGGCTTCAGGTTTGATGGTCACGAGGCTGTACGCTGACTTGAAATCACTGTGTTTATGGATGAAGCAACATCTTCACCGTGTGACTTCTGCCGTCTTGCAGGAGGAGGGAATTCGTTCAGAGGTGGGGTGGGGGGAGGGCAGGAAGGTGAGACAAGCCCTCGGACCCTGGAAAGAGGTGCAAGAGCGTGTGCAGGAGGGGCCGCGGCCACCCGGCCTCTGGCTCCAGCCGAGTCTCTCTGCCTGTTGGCCTTGGTGTCATCATGTCACACTTCCCCCGCCCCAGGAGCAGGGGTCCCGGACGCCCGTTTGGACCCTGGCCTGCATGGTGGGCCCGGGCCCAGGCCCCGCAGCCTCCAGGCATCACCCCCCGGCCGAGGCCTCCAGGCCCTGCAGAGCCCCGTCCAGGGTGGCAGCCCCCTGGCTGGACGTCCGCCCTGACTAGGGTGCCCGTGCCCTCACGGGTGTGTGACGCACACACGGGACACAGGGGAGCAGGATCCGTCCCCTTAAAGTTCTGCCCGAATGCCATGGTCACCTCCCACCTCCTGGTCCACATCCCCTGGAGAAGTTCCCAGGGCCTGGGGCGGGCTGGCTCCAGCCTCCTCATCCCTGAGATCGTGGGTCTAACAGTTACTCCCAGTCACCCTCATGCCCTTGCCCGCCAGGCCCACCATGATGATCCCGACAGGTCTAATCCCGGGCCCGGAGCCCCTCACGGTGAGCCCCGCCCCAGGGGTGCAGCCCAGGAGCCCAGAGGCCCCCACACCCTGAGCCCAGCATGGGGCTGTAGGGAGCAGCCGTCCATCCAGTGGCGTCCTTGGAGCTTTATAGACCCTGATGGAGCTGCATAGCTCCATTATCGGGGTGAAGAGCAGAGACCTGGAGCGGCTGCCCTGCCCACGCTCAGCCCTGGCATCAGCTGGTGGTCCTCCGCGCACAGCAGGACCATCTCATCTAAGAGCATCATTGTGCAGCCGGCTTCAAGGTCGAGGTAGGACGTTACATTCTGCAGGCCGGGACCGCTGCCCTCTCCAGATTGCACATTTCTGACCACTGCAGGCCCCATCAGCAAGCCCTATGGGTACAGCCGGTCAGCGGACACAGCTGAGCCGCTCACCCCGCCTGCTGTCCAGGCCACGCCCACCCGCGGATCTGTGAGCCAAGGGGACACGGGCGCATCCTCTCTCCATGTGCACTCGGGGCTTCCTGCAGCAAACGCGGGCCCAATGCACCAAGAGAGCATCCCTGTTTATTTAGAAAAACCCAGTCACCCCGTATTCTGATCTCTGTAGCCTGTGAAAGAATAAAGCCAACAAGAACTTAGTGAGAGAAAAGGAAAGAAGAAGGAAAGGTGGGAGAGAGTCAGGGGGAGAGAGGGGGAGAGTGGGGGGAGGGGGAGAGTGGGGGAGGGGGAGGGAGGGGAGGGAGGGGAGAGTGGTGTGGACGTTAGGAAGGGCAGGCTGCACCGTCTGCGCCCCCTCCAGCACTGAGGGTCCCTGAGTCCTCTCCCCGGGTGTTCACGGCTCGCCAGGAGGACCTCTCAGCCTCCCCGCTGGGACGTGGGCGGAGGCCTGGCCTAACTCCGGCCTGGGGGCAGCTCTGGGTTTCCTTGCTGCCAGGCGTATGAGTCACTCCTCCAGGCCTGATTGACATTAATTAGATATTTCAATATTTGTATCAGAGAGAGTATTGGAGCAGACCTCAGCTATTTCTGATTAAATTACCCAAGAAGGGCTGCTCGGCGACTCCTATAAATGAATACATTTTCAACGTTTTTTTTTTTCCTGTTGAAGGTAATTTTCATGGCTGGTTTAACTTGTAAGGATGATAGAAAATATTAATAAAACATTTGATGTCTAAGTTTGGGTGGAAGTTTAATAAATTAGATGGGCATATTTCACTCCTGTTCATGTGATGGTAATTGTTTTAAAAGGGCTTGTTGGAGGCAGGCAGAGGCGCCTGGTGAGGGTCTGTAGTCCTGGGATGCTGAATGGAGGAGGGAGCCCCCTGCACCCCCTCACAGCTCGGGGTCCTGGGGACGAGGCCCGCATGCCCGCGGCCTTGGCGGAGGGCCTCCAAGTGTGGTGACCACGAGCCCAGCCCCTCACCTGGGCTGGAAACCAAGGCTCAGCCATGCCAGGGCTGGCCCTCGTCCCCAGGATGCGTCAGCGGCAGGCCTGGTCCCCACTTCCCCTCCCAGCCCTGACCTTCCCAACGCCCTGAGGGTGCGCAAGGGCTCCAGCAGCGTCTGTTGCGGTGTGGCCAGCGGGGGTGCACAGGGTCCCCCTCATCCAGGTGAGGTGCCCCCTCCCCTCCCAGCAGGAGGAGACAGCTGTGGAATCCACTGCCCCCTCCCCAGACCCTGAACTTGGAGAGGGATCTCAGTCCTGGTGGGGTCCGCAGGAGGCAGACAGCTGAGGAGTAGTCATGAAGGTCTGCTTTTCAAACGAGGCACTGACCTTGAGAAACAAGCCATGTGAAAAGAGAAGTCCTGGAACCAGGGGCCCCCAAGAATCAGTGGGGGCCAAGAAGCCCAGTGACGGAGGGGGGCTCCCTTGAAAGCTGGCTGCATCCGGGGGGCTCAGGTCCAGGTGGGACCAGCGGGGCCTGGGGACAGTGTCCAGAAGGAAGCTCCTCAATGTGAGGTGACCTTGGGGTGTGGATGATGTGGCTACTTCAACAGGCATGCACACACTCAGCTCACACTCAACTCACAGTGAGCCCACATGTGTAGGCACACTCAGAGCGCACACACTCAGCTCACACTCACGTGAGCCCACGTGAGTGGACACACTCAGAGTGTGCCCACACTCAATTCATACTCATGTGAGCCTGCATGTGTGGGCACACTCAGATGTGTGTGCCTGCACACCTGTGCACACACTGAGGCACACACACATGCACACACATGTGTGCACACACAGACATATGTACACACGCATGCACGCAAACACAAGGACAGACTTCACAGGAATTCTGTCCAACAACCTGCACGGCCACTTGGGCCTCACGGGGTGAAGCCTCGCGGCCGGGAGACTGGGCAACGGCGACACCCTCGGGCTACCCCCGGCCGGCGTCAGGAGGCCTGAGCCGCAGCGCTCAGGCTCACAGCCCGGCTCGGGGGCCCGCTCTCTCTCAGCTGGGTACTGGCGCACCCCAGAGGCTTCCTCGCCTTTGGACAAGAGCGCCACATGTTCCGTTCTCCCATGGCCCCACAACTAATCTGTCTCTCCTGCTGCTGCAGAAAGGTAAGCGGGAAGTGTCCAGGGCCTTCCTGCCGGCAGACCCAGGGGTCCTGTGCTCCTGGGAAGGAGCCCACCCTCCCCGGAGGAAAGCCAGTCTGTGCTCGTCTGAGGCGGTTGGTCTCAGACCATGGGGTTCTCATCCCAGCTTCTCCCATCTGAGTGATGCTGTTGTGACAGTAGCTTCCTGACACGCAGTCTTACGTGATGAGTGATTTTATGGAACATCTTCACTCACTTGAAAAACGTCCTGCCGTCTCTTGGCTGTGAAGCACAGGACAATGAGACTCAAGAGTTAAATAGTCAGCTTTCTCGGTGCGGCAGTGAAATGTCACAGTTTACAAAGCATTTTCAATTATTTGAAAAAGTTACATGCCAGTGAGTACATTTGTGCAACTAAAAATAACACCCACATGTGTGTTTTGCCATGATGTGGACGTTAAAGCTTGATTACAAGGTTTGCACTTTCCACGCCTCGAGTTCCCAGCACACAGGGCACCAAGGCAGCAAAAAAGCACTGCTCGGGCTCAGACGCGGCCTCTGCCCAGCACGTCCGCGGCGTCTGCCCTGGACTGCGGATGGAGCCTGTTCTCAGCAGGCTGACTCCTTTCCTTCCCCAGAGGGGGCCTGGCCCTGCTGCTCCCCGAGCAGGAGGTCTCCCCGAGAGTGTTCAGGTCTAACACCCTCTGTGTTTGGGGCAGCCACCCCCAGACTTACTGCACCTCCATGACCGAGGCCGGGGTCAGTCGAGGCCGGGGTGCTGGGCAGAAGGAGCCCTGGGCCCCGCGCTCCGTGTAGATGAGCAGGGAGCTGAACCTGGGGGTTTATTGGGAGGCCCCATTCCTGGACTCAGGGAGGCCTTACCCCCCACACGATCTCCCAGCAGCACTGCTTCTGACCAAGGAGACCACAGCGGGGCAACGGAGGTGGGCGCAGGCCCGTGGTCGAGGGGCCCGCTGTCTGCCGCGTCCCCACCCCGTGTGCACCGGGCGACCAGCAGGCTGCCCAGTGCTGTGGGGGCCGCGGGGCGAGGGGCGCAAGCTCACCTGCGACCTGCCTCCCGTCAGCCTGTCTCGCGGGCAGCAGGGCCTGAGGCGCTCGGAGGCCCTCCCTGCTCCGTGTGAAATTACTCCCCCTCGCTTCTCTCACCTGTGCTGTGGTTACCTGGGGGCCAACAGTGATTTCACCCCCGGTGGCTCCCACACCTGACTGGAGGAGATGGGGCCAGGTGAACCCAGTCCAGCCTGCTGGGAGCAGGAAGGCTCATTTAGAGGAACCCGGGAGGAGGGGGGAACCCAGGGAGGTGGGAGGAACCCGGGAGGAGGGGGGAGCCCAGGGAGGTGGGAGGAACCTGGGAGGAGGGGGCAGCCCAGGGAGGTGGGCATCTACTCAGGACGAGTGGGTCTAAAGCCAGCCCTGAGCTGGCAGGACCATGTCATTCAATCATCGCCCATCTCCAAACCAAGGACAGCATTGGACTGTTGTGTTTTGTTGATTTTTTTGCACTTAATTCGTATGTTAATTTGGTTTAACGGTTGCATCAAAGCTGTAAGCCTATGGGATTTATGCTTAATTCATACAATGAGAATCACTGAGGTCAACACTGGTGTTTGGCAGTAATTATTTGCTCCTCTGAGGAAGGTCTGCCTGTGAGATCCCGTCAGGATGAGGTCGACCACGTTCCCTGGAGGTGAGGGCGCTGCTGAAGTCCTCAGGGGCCGCCACTGCGGGGGTAGCGGGACAGTGGGGGCCTGGGCGCTTCCCTCGCCGCGGGTCTAGGGGCACCGAGGCCCAGCAGAGCCCCTCAGCGGGGACCCAGGAGTCACCCCGCCCCCTGCATCTCCCCAGAGCCTGCCTGAACCGAGTGCCACTGTCCCCAAGATCGGGGGCATTAATTTAAAACAGCTGATTGCCAGCGAAAGGTCTCATCAAAGATTAAATAAGCATAATTTAACTGAGGGAATGATAATAGATTTAGTTAAGAAGGGGGAAAAAAGGAAAATTGAATTAGAATGCATATTTGAAGGAAAATTAGAGTTTAATATAATTACACTTAGAGATGAGACAGATTACAATTACCATGTTTCAGAGGTGGAGTTTTTAATTGGATTATTTAAAATCAAGGCCGGATCTCCGCCACAGGTCAGCGGCGGGGTCTGCAGGCCTCAGGGGTGGATCTGTGCTGCCCCACCACCTGGGGCAGCTGCACGGTCATCTTTCGGGGGTCAGGGTGCCTGTCCCCCATCCCCACTGCCGTCCAAACGCTCCAAGCAGGGGACCCCCACTCAGGCCTTGGGGACCCACAGGCCTGCAGGAATCAGAGCCGCCGGCTGACAAATGTCCTCCCCGATTAGATTATCCTGAGAGCTGATCCGATCGCCTGGGCAGAAATGAGCTGTTTACTGCAGCCAAAACCCTCAATTCCGCCCCAAATCGGGTTTCCCAGATGGCGCTTTCACTCTGCGGTCCTGAGATCCTGAGCGGCTCACCTTCACAGGAGGCGCCTTGCTGCCCTTGAAGGTGTCGGTGACGGGAAGGGTGCGTCTGCACGGGCAGGCAGGGGGACGGACGCCCCAGCCTGTGCCCTGCGCCCCGGGCACCTTCACGCCAGGCATCGGGTGACCCAGCACAGCTGAGACTGCCTGTGACCCTGGACTGGCTGCCCGGGACTTGGGGCCGAGTCGTTTATGGGCTGGACTGTGCCCCCAGATTCACATGCTGAGTGCTCATGGCCAGTGTGAGTGTGACCCGTGGTGGGGAGGGCCTGGGGAGAGGCGACGGTGGTCAAGGGAGGTCACACGGGTGGGCCTGGTTCAACCCAAGAAGAGGGTGTGGGGACACAGAACGCGGGGGGCGGGTGTGCAGACGGACGGCCTGGAGCGGCCGCTCCCGCAGCAGGAGCCCGCCCTGCGACCCCTGGGTCTGGGCGTCCAGCCTCCAGAGGGAAGGTCTGGGAAGGTCCGCTCTGTAAGCCGCCGGCCCGTGGGCTGGGCTCGGCAGACGCGGAAACAAACAAAGCTGTCTTTTAATTCCATGAAATATAAAGGTTCCAAAATGAACAGGAACTTGGCCGAAAAAGATACACAAGCGGCCGGTAAGCCTGTGAAAAGACGCTCACACCTTCAGTCACTGGAGGTTTGCAGATTAAACCCCAAGGAAGGAGCGTCAGGCACCAAGTTGAACAGCAAAATTTTTAAAAAAGGACCGTTCCAGGTGTGGGCAAAACTGGTCTGGACTGCCCAGGCCACCCGCCCACAGTGGGAGGGAAGGGAAGTGGGGTGGTCAGTGAAGGTGGGCGTGCCGCCTCCCCCAGGACCAGCGTCCCCGACCAGGAGCAGCGGAGGGCCCGCCCCCTCGCAGCCCCATCTGGAAGTGTCCGCGCGGCTTCATTGGTAAGAGGGAGACTCTGCCAGGTCCCCGCACAGGGGAGTGAGGCGGGCGTGCCGTCAGAGCCGCGAGCGAGATGGGGCCGGGTGCTGCTGACCGGGGCGGGCCGGGGCTCAGCGCATCTTTCGGCCAAGGCGGGCGCGTGGGCAAGCACATCCTCCTAGGTCACCAGCCGCCCTCTTGCGAGGCTGCCCTCGCGGCCTGTGAGTGGATGGAGGCGCCCTCGGCGCCCAAGCACAGCTGAGGCCCGCGCCCTGTGACCGCCCGGCCAGGCCTGCCCCGCCCCCTCCCCGCACCCCGCCCGGCGCCCGCTGGCCTGACCCTCGAACCGGGGTCTCGGCTCCCACCTGGGCCGCGGTCTGCAGACAAGGAGCAGATGCTGCTGCAGCCCTGCCTCCGTCTGCGTCCTGCCGCGGCCCCGGGCAGCAGGCCGCGCTGCGGACGTCTGGACGAGGAGGCGGTCAGAGTCCGCGACCCTGCAGGCTGGGGCCCCAGGGCTGCACCCGGCTCCTCCGGCAGCGGCACCTCTAGGACCCCGGGCCTGGGGATCGGCTCTCATCAGGAAGGCTCCGGCACCCTGGAGGACGGGTCGTGCGCCGGGGTCCTGCAGGTCGGCAGTCCCATGTGAATTCCCAGGTAGACACTCCCATCCCTCCCTTTCTGGGACACTGTCCGCTTCTGCTCAGGTCATGTCTCACACACCCGCAGACCTCAGAGGGGACCCCCGGACCCCCACACACCCAACGGTTCCCAGTGACGGGAGGGCCAGGGGCGGGAATTCCGCTAGGAGCACAAATGACCCTCAGACGAGGCCGTTCCAGAACCTGCTCCCGTTTCCCAGGGACGGGGAGAGCAGAGAGTGAGGAGATTTCATAACAAGAAGGACGATGCACCCGCAGGGCCCCCCTCTCTGCTCCTGGGGCCAGGTCTCCATCCAACCACCCTGACCTGGGGTGGGGGCGCTGTCCCTGGGCAGAGGGCTCCCGCTGCCTGCCTGGCCTTGGAATTATCCCGTGAGCCCACCACGTCCTCCTCCGAGTGACCCCGTGTGGTGGGCAGAGTCCTCCTCGCGGGCAGTGAGTGTGTGTGACCCATAACCCACTGTCAACCTCGTCTGCCCAGGGTCTGGTCCCTGCCACCCCCCCTCGCGTTTCAGGGAGACGATCAGAATAGGAGTCCTCATGCCGTGAAGACAGGGGGCTGGGATGCTCGGCGGCCTCATCCACCGACATCAGGGCAGCTGGTTCCCACCCGGAATCACCTGGACCTGAGGTTAGAGTCCCCCCCAAGGCTGCCGCGTGGCGAGGAGTCAGGCATCGCCAGAGACTCCACCTGCTCCGGGTCAGGACCCTCGTCAGGACCCTCGGCTCAAACGCCGCCTCCACTCGGACGGCCATCCACTCCTCACCGCCTCTCCCAGCGAGTGTGAGGAGGTCAGGGGCTGTATGCGGGGGATTCGGCTCTGGGTGAGGGCTCTGTTTGGCTAATTCGGCGAGGTTTTCCCAGGCAGGGTTAGAGTTCCCGCCCCTGGAAAGACAGGGAGTTGCCAGATGCATGTGTCAGGGTACCCTAAGTCTTCAGGGAAATTTTCAAATGTAATCTCCTGATGATTTTAGTCCGAGACTGGCTTGGTTTACTAATCAGCTGGCTTAGGAGGAGCAGCTGTAAATACAAATGTGGTCACCTTGTCATAGGAAACCAAGCCAGCCCCGAAGAGAGGGGCGGATGCTACAGCCCCCATGTCGGGATGAAAGAGGAAGGGATTCACGCAGGGCATCTGGGGGCCACGCTGTTTAAGCTCAGGTTCCTACGGACACAGCGGGGGAACAGAAAGGGGTACCGTTGGACGTGAGGAAGACCCGAGTGCCCCGGCAGAGCAGAGACCGCACGTCCGCTGAGTCAGCCACGAGACACTAACCTCCTGTGAGCCTGCCCCCTGCGGGCAGCCCATCCCCTTGAAGGCTCCCATGAGCCCCTGGTCCCGCTGTGCCAAAGGATGGCCGTGGACCTCACCGAGAGCCTCCCGGGGCTGGGGGGTGCCAGTGACAAGCGCCTCGGCCCTTTCTGCTGTTATTACCCAGACGGTCTCTCAGGCGTGGCCACCCCTCTGACCCCACTCCACCCCCAGGAGTGCCGGGGTGACCCCAGGCCCCTCCAGGGGCCGCAGCTGCACTCTGTAGGAGAGGACTTTCTAACACGCAGGATCTGAATCTGTACTGCCAAGATAAAGCTCAGCTTCCTAACAGCTGGGCAGGGGGTGACCTTCATCTCGCTCAGGGTTCTGAGGTCCATCTGGGACGTCTTGCTCCACTCTTGGCGGCATCTGCCCGGGCGACTCATGGGGCAGGAGCTGGCCCCCGAAGCCTGGCTCCCTCGGGTCTGGAGGGGTGCTGGGGGTCCTCACCGTGCGACCCTGGACCCTAAGTATGGTCGGGGGTCTCAGAAGTCACCCGTGTTGTCTGTGCTGTGTTCACGGACACCATCAAAACCCTCCGCTGTCTGCAGGCTCCAGGGGAGGATGAAGGACAGCATCTTCCTGACGGCGGTTGTGAGCTTCTGGAAGGCGCACCATGCCGCTCATGTCGCCATGGAGATTTTAGAAGCCTTCAGCCAGGTGCAGCAAGCGTTTGCTGCTGACTGCTCTGAGTGAAGCGCTGTGCCAGCTCACTGTCTGGCAAGCAGTTTTCTCCCGAACGGACCTCCTCCGCAAAGCCCCGCCGTGGAGACGCGTTCAAGGCTGCCCCCGGGAGGCTGCTCTAAGGCACAGCAGAGGGCCGCGTGCCCAGGCTGTGCAGAAGGCCCACACGTTCTGGGGCCCTGCGGAGCCACGGCAGCTCCCATAGCGGAAACGCTGGGGGGAGCAGCTGAAGCAGACCAGAACATGCCGGGGCGGGGGGGGGGCAGCTGGGGGCAGATACGGGCCGGGGGCGTCCTGAGTCTGGAGGCTGACAGGTAAGGATGCAAAGGTCAACAGCCCTGGATGAGCAGAGTCTGTCTTTAAAAGTATCATTGAAAGAAGGAAACATTGCCGAGATCAAGAAGAGGACGCTCAGGACTCACGTCACGATTAATCCGTGTAAACGCTGTGCCACTTTTGCTCCCAGCATGTTTTTTGAAATAAAGAAAACACCAGGGACTGGGCCCCTGCCTGCCCCAGCCCAGCCGCCTCCCTCAGTCCCCAG
The DNA here is from genome assembly GCF_019320065.1 of Cervus canadensis. Lineage (NCBI taxonomy): Eukaryota > Metazoa > Chordata > Mammalia > Artiodactyla > Cervidae > Cervus > Cervus canadensis. The sequence goes on along the minus strand of NC_057406.1, from coordinate 1,260,904 downwards.
ACAGACCACCGCCCCACCGCCTTTGCTTCTGCACCCTGCCCTGGGTGGAGCTGGTACAGAAGCCCTGCCCCGCCTTCTGCTCGAAGGAAGAACTCTGTAGATCTGTCTACTCCCACGTTACTCTTGTCATGGGGACTTTAGAGTAAGGTCATCAAGTCCAGGAAAAACAGCGGGGACTGTGTTTTGATTTTACAGCTTTAAAATATCGAGATTTCTAATCTGCCAACTGCTTCTGTCTCCATGCTTCCAGACCTTCTTTTCTGTCTGTCATCAATTTTCCTTTTATTTTCTTAGAAATTGCATACATTTTGGGGGGTAGGTTTATTCCTGGGCCTGGGTCCTTTATTGATACCGATTTGCTATTGTTCATCAGCTGCAAACATGGTGATTCAGTGCTTTCAAGTCAAAGTTTTTCTTGTCACTGCAGCCAGGACCTCCCTCCCCTCCACTGCCCTGTGAAATTCAGGAGCTCATAGCAAGCAGCCTTATGCTGTTCTTAACATAAACGGAAACGCTTCTTTAGTCCCTTCTTTACGTGTGACGTCTTATGTTTCTGATTGCTCCCAGCTTTGTCACCACTTGTGAGTGTTGAATTTTGTCACACACTTCTAACCCGCACGTACCGAGAAGCTAATGACTTTTCTGTTCTGATCTTGGTTTATTTTCTGATTCTGAGACAAACATATTTATTTCATAATCTAAAGTCATTCACAGTACTCTTTTTTGAGTTTTAAATATCTCTATTTTTTTAAGTCATATTCACTTTTTCTTATTAGTGTATGTTTCTTATCAATCATATTAAGAAGGTTTGTTTCCTTGAATTAAAAAATGCGTTTGTAGAACCTCATTATTTTCTCTTTATAGGGTGTTGTACTGATTCATTCTCTTGTCTTTATTATTTCTTTTCACTTCCTTTAGATTTATATTCATTTTACTCTACCCTGGAGTTGAACATTTGTTTCTTTTCATTAATAAATCCGTGTAAGACTGACTTCCCCTCGAAATATGTTCAGCGGGAACCATGTGTGTTGATACGGTGAACACGCCGGGTCTCTCAGGTCCAGTGATAGTGCTTTTCCTTCCCATCTGTACCATTTAGAAGCATGTTTTTAAGTTTCAAAAGTTATGCTTTCCTAGACTTGAGTTTTATTCATTTATAGTAAGCAGAGAAAAATTATGTCAATTAAAATATTCAGATTTCATTAGTATGTATTACAGTGTTAATTTTATATGTTTCATATACATTTTATGCATTAATTACACATGTGTATATACATTATATATAATTTATTTCTGCAGACATAATCCTATATATAAATATACACATATATGCACAAAATAGATAAATATGTATTTTGTCAAATGTATTGATTTTGTCATATAAATCTTTAGAGGCACAATTAATTTTTATTTATCCTAAAAAATTAATGTGTGTTAAGCTCATCTTTTATCATACTGGGTACACCTGTTTCTTCTTATAATTCTTTTAGGTTTTCGTGTATATTTTGAAGCTTTTATTAAGTGAACATGAGTTTACAATTCTTATATCTTCTTATATTTTACTTCATTTTTTCATTACCTAATATACCTCCTTAACTCTAGTACTATATATCTTAAACTTGGATTTGTCTAATATTAATATTACTACTTTAATATTTACCTGGCACATCTTTTCAATCTCTTTGTTTTTCAACTGTTTGTAGCTTTGCTTTTCTCATGCTTTGTATAAAGTTTTGAAAACATTCAATCATGTTAACATCTATTTAGAGTTTGATTATATTCATGGTGAATACTAATGAGCTTATTTTGTATTTTCTGATTATTATTCTTTATCTTTCCTTGATTTATAAAAAATTTACACTGTTCCTTCTGCATTCACGTTTGCGATGTTTCTTTTAAAGAACATCTTTTTGATAGTTCTTTTTTTTTTTTTTTGATAGTTCTTTTTAATAAAGCTATAAGGTAGTAGTAAATTCTTCAGTCCTGAAGGACCAGCACTGACCTAATTTTGCCTCAAATAAAAACTACAACCTGGGTGGGTCTAAATCTTAGGGCAACGGGTACTTCCCCCAATGCTTAGAAGCCGTTGCCCACCACCCCGTCTTCTGTGACTTGTGGAAAGAGGCTCCATCGGCCTCCTCCCGGCCCCTCAAGCTCCATCTGCCTTTTCCACTCCAGCGCGTTTGAGGTGGTGCTTCTGCCTCTGGCTCTGTAGTCACCCTCACGGGGGTCAGGGCGCCTGTGCTGTTTGTCCTCACGCTTACACGGGGCTCCCTCTCCATCTGAAGAGCCACGCCCATCTTCAATTTCATAACGTGCCAGCCACTCCCTCTGCAAACGTTACTTGTCCACCATCCCCCCCTTCGTCTCTTGAACAGCTCGTCAGAAGAACTCCGGGCTCGGCACACTTGTCCTTGGTGCATCGTAACTGTCTTCTTTCACCCTTCAGGCTCCATTCTGCGCAGACGCCGTGTCAGAGGAAAGGGGACTCCCGCCCTCCTTCCCCGTCCGACTCCCGAGGCCACGTCTGGCCTGCAGGTTCTTCCCCATCAATGTCTATATTCCGTTTCTAATACTTTGAATTTCTAATTTTTCTAATATTTCCAATTGCAACTTCTTCATAAGATACCTTGTTGGTTTTCATTCTTTTAAATAAAAGTTTTGCTTTCATCAGCCTCTTTGAACATCCTGAATACAGTTATTTTAAATGTTTGACAGATGGTTCTGAAAACCACTTGCAGCTGAAGTCTTTTAATGTGTTGATGATGGATTTGTTTTGTTGACTCTTTCTCAATATTAGTTTTTCTTTATGTATTTTGGAAATTTAGGATGAAACCACATTTGGAGGGAAGGGTATTGATTTGTTTTATTTCTCTCTCTTTCCTCTTCTTTCTTTCTTGCTCCCCACCCCCCACCCTCGGAGCCCCTGACCCAGATCCCAAGGAAGACAGCGGGCCTGCCTGGGAGGGCCTGCCTGGTAGGTGGGGCGAGACACAACGGCCGAGATGGCCAGTGGCTGGGCTCCACACGTGGCCCAGGCAGTGCTGGCAGCAGATGGTGAGTCCCCGTGGGCGGGGCATCCTCGCCCCTCACCCGCACTCCTCGGGCACTTCCAGGGCTAAAGTCTCATCTGCCCCGAACAGTGGGCCAGCTGGGCAGTCTCATTCTGGGAGGGCTGGTGAGAGCAGGTGGCCCGATGCCGGGTCATCAAACCATTTCTGTAAACGACTAGATGGTAAATATTTTCTGCTTCGTGGTCGGTGGGGGTCTCTGTAGCCACTGCAGTGTGGCACGCTGTTCCCACGAGTGTGCATGTCCACACTCCAGGGAATCTCGCTGACGAAGCAGGCAGGGGCTGACTCCAGCTGAGAGACGTGGTCTGCCAAGGCCTGTCCTCACGCATCTGACTCTGAATGCCAGCCTGAGCTTGAGCAGGAAGTCACAGACGGCTTTGCGCACGGACCGTGTGCATATGAGGCAAGAGTTCAACGTCATTTCCTAGCAACATCTGGAATGTCTCAAAAACAGACTTCTATTTGGTTAATTTTACACAAAGTCAAGTGGAAATAAGAGAGCAAACACCCCAATGCAAAGCTTTTATTTGTTTTACTTATGTCTGTTAAACGCTTTGTATTTCAACGGGCCCATTGAAGTTACTTTTGGAAGGATTTTGAGGGAAATCTGTAATGCAGTGGGTCCATCAGAATCCCAGTGAGGGTGGTAGGACCCAACGTTTGTAATTAGATTTTTCTATTGAGATCATTGTGAATAGGCACACAATTATAAGGAACAATACCATGGAGAAATCCCATGTAACTTTACCCATTTCCCCAAAACTGTAGTCTCATATCACATCCAGGGCATTAATACTGATACAACTCACCAGCTTCATTCAGACCCCCCACATTTACTTGTGTGTGGGTGGGGGGGTGTTGGTTTAGCTCTGTGTCAACACTTTGCTTTTCACTGAGAAGATGCTGGAGTGATGGCCAGTGACCCAGAAGGACGAGGCCCTGGAGGAAGCCTGTCTGCAGCAGGAGGGCTCCCGGGCGACACGGCGCTGCCTTTATCTGCGTGCATCACACCAGGACACAATTATAAAAAACAAACTCACTTAACCTGGGCTAATGACAGCAGGAGAATTGCTCCCATTCTGTATTAATGGAAGTCAAATGGTGCCGAGCTCCGTGGTAATTATGCCGAGGTTAAAAGCTTTCCAAGCAAGCCTTTCAATAACTGACTTTTTCAAAGACCTCTGGGACCTAAACAAACTCCCGATATTTATTCAGGCTGAAATTCTGACTCTCATTTAGATGGCTAAATTAATAAGCGTGGAGGCCGCTCCCCTTCTCCGACTACGCACTGCCTTTCATGTACCCCACAGAGATGCATTAGCATTCTGTAACACCATCCATTATTTGGAATTATTAATTCATCAGCTACTCAGTTGAAAAATCTGATGAGTCAATATGGCGAGAGGCAGGGAACGTGTAAGACCCCAGTGAAAAATTAGCAGATTGCTTAGGAAACAGTATTTAGGGAACACAAAGTGAGAAAAATCCTTCATAAATAATACTGACTCTCTCGGGGGCCCTGCATGAGCTCCCTCGTGAGTGGTGTCCCGTTGTTTCACGATTTAACCTTCACACAGGCCGTAGGCTGAGGCCCCCGGGAGGGGTCTGCAGGAGGCTCCCGGGGCAGACTGCCAGGAGCCGGGGGAATGGCCGTGGGCAGGGTGGAGACAGGTGACGGTCAAACACGACCGCTGGCAACCAGCACAGCACAGGTGCAACAGAGGCGACCTCAGCAGCCCTCCCCTTGCCGCTGGCCGGGGGAGGGGGCCTGCCCAGGAGAAACAGCAGCGATGCCGCCCCCACCCACATGCAAAGAACACAGACACCCAGCACTCCCAGACACCCCCCCAGGAACCACCATGGGGGTCTCTCCAGTTTAGATGGGACACCCCAATCCTCCCAGCCACCTCCCCCAGGAACTGCTGTGGGGGTCTTGCCAGTTTAGACGGGACACCCCAACCCTCCCAGCCGCCTCCCCCAGGAACCGCCGTGGGGGTCTCTCCAGTTTAGACAGGACACCCCAACTCTCCCCAGCCGCCTCCCCCAGGAACCGCGTGGGGGTCTCTCCAGTTTAGACAGGACACCCCAACTCTCCCCAGCCGCCTCCCCCAGGAACCGCCGTGGGGGTCTCGCCAGTTTAGACAGGACACCCCAATCCTCCCAGCCGCCTCCCCCAAGAACCGCATGGGGGTCTCGCCAGTTTAGATGGGACACCCCAACTCTCCCCAGCCGCCTCCCCCAGGAACTGCCGTGGGGGTCTCTCCAGTTTAGACAGGACACCCCAATCCTCCAAGCCGCCTCCCCCAGGAACCGCGTGGGGGTCTCGCCAGTTTAGATGGGACACCCCAACTCTCCCCAGCTGCCTCCCCCAGGAACCGCTGTGGGGGTCTCGCCAGTTTAGACGGGACACCCCAATCCTCCCAGCCGCCTCCCCCAGGAACGGCCGTGGGGGTCTCGCCGGTTCAGACAGCTCTTACAGATGACCACTCACACACGGTGGCAGACGGCCAGTGACAGATTGTGGCCGCTCGCGGTGGCAGCATCTTCCCATCCTCTTGACCCCGTGATTAGCCGGCTGTCTGCAGAGAGACACTTAATTAGCGCTTGTTAAACGGCGCTGCACCACGTCCGGCCTGCTCACGGCTCTCGGGGCTCTGTGCATACAGTCCCGACACCAGCCTCAGCGGGGCTGCTCATGGCCTCAGTGTAGACCCCGCGCCCTCCCCGCGGCCCTCAGCCCTACCCGGCGCCCCTGCCTCCTGACCTCCAGGGAGGAGCGGCCCCTCGCTAATGGCCGAGAGCAGGCAGGGGCTGGGGAGGCGGAGAGCCCCGGTGGTCATCATCTCTGCCTCATGACCCTGGCAGAGCAGGAGGCGTGCTGGGCGGAGCGGACAGGGCCCAGGGCTAATGAACTCCGTCCCCGGCGGACTCATGGGTGGCTCTGCTCCTTGTTCCGCAGACGCCGAGCGACCACAGGCCCGCAGGCCGAGCCTCTGACCGACAGCTGACAACTGGGGCCCAGAGAGTTTTCTTCCATCACTTTTCTCGGGCATTCACACTCACGCAGCACTGCTGACATCAGACACATGGGGCGCCCCCCTCCGTCTGAGTCTGTGAGGCCGGCGGGCGTCCTACCACTGAACTGAGTTCTGACCCCACCCCCCGAGAGTGCTGGGCCCTCAGGGGCCGCGTCCAGCCCCAGAGGCCCTCCTGCCCCTGGCCTGGCCTCAGCCTCACCTAGCCTCCGGTCTGTCCAGCACTCTCAAGAGGGGCAGCAGGACTCAGGGGAGCAGCTGTGGGATCTGCCTGCATCTACAGCTCCCCCCACCCACCTGGAGGAGACGGCCTGGGGGGGTCCAGTAGTCACCCGCCCACACCTGGAGGAGGGGGTCTGGGGGGTCCAGAACTCACCCCCCACCTGGAGGAGATGGCCTGGGGGATCCGGGAGTCACCCTCCCACCTGGAGGAGGGGGTCTGGGGGGTCCAGGAGTCGGCCGCTACCGTGCCCAAGCCTGTAACGGGCCAGGTGCAGCGGTGCTTGGGGACCCTGCAAAGCCAGCACCTCCAGCCCGCAGCCCTGTCCTAACCAGGCTGGTCGGCGGCCTTGTACTGAGGACACGTGGGCAGTGCGGGCCGGGTGGACTGCGAGTGCCCTGCCCCCACCTGAGTAGTGATGGACGTCTACCTCCTTCCATCCGGGGGCTGGCTCCGTGGTCCTGACACCATCCCCCGGCGAGAAGGGCCGGGACACCGATGGGAAGGGCCTGCTGGTGAGATGGAGGAGGATGCGCCCCGGGGGGAGGAGCCCATGCCCTGGGGGGAGGAGCCGACGCCCCGGGGGGAGGAGCGCGTTCCAGCTTCGGGATTGGAAAACATGGCCTGGCTGAAGCCCGTGTGATCGTTTCCATTTACTTTGCTTTTTCATTTTGTTTTGTTTCTGACAAGTGGGGAAATAGTAGCTTCTAGAAATTCATGTGCATGAAGATTGACTAACTGGGGTCCATTCCAGGGAGGTGACCATGTTCTGGACCCTGCGTGCAGGGGACAGCTGTGGAAGGAGGCGGGTGGGTCAGGATGACAAGCCCCTCCCTACCCAGGACTCTGAGGGGCGGCTTCCCGGGACAGCTGTGGAAGGACGGAGGCCCCTGGGCTCCACTGGACGCTGGGCCCGTGGCTGCGGGTGCAGAGGAGACACACGTGTGCACTCAGAAGCCCTTCTTCCTGAGGGGAGCTAGCTGTCCCGAGGGCGGGGTGGGCAGCCAAGCTCAGAGCACAGCAGAGGGGCTCCGGCCGTGGACGGGAGGGTGCAACAGGGGACCTCAGGCCCTTCCCCGCCGGCCACTGCTGCTGTCGTGGACCAAGCCCCTTGGAGTTGGGCGCACGTGGGAGAGCGCTGGCCGGTAGCCTGGGCCTGACCGCAGGGCCACGCAGGGCTGAGGGCTCGGCCTGACCCGCGTGGCGGGTGCAGGAATCCCGAGAGGCCAGGAGGGGGCCCTGGAGGAGGCGGCGGGTGGGGGCGGCCACAGCTGGGCCTCCCAGATCTTCATGCAGTACTGGTGCTGAGTCATCTCTTGTCAAAGTCTCCAGCCGGGGCAGGCCCACAGCTGGGCCCCAGAACTTCCAGGACCACTGGGCTCCTTGCCGCCCAGCGCAGCCACTGTATCTGCTTGGCAGTCCTGCCTGGGGCCCCCACCCCCCAACCTTGCCAAGGCCTGGACTGCAGCTGAGCGGGGGCGGCAGTCCCAGGCCCCAGGACACAGTCCTGCCCAGAGAATGAGGCGGGTCCAGCCAGAAACAGCAACCAAACCTTCTTTCTCACCTGGCCTCTCCTAGAATCAGGGGTGGGAGAGAGACCCCCCCACCCCCAGTCCTGGGAACACTGGAGACGCTCCATCAGGCCGGCTGCAAGTTTAAGATGCAAAGACGCATCCCTCTTCCCAAGAAACTGGGTCACTGAGACTCCCAGCTGCAGGAATTAGACAGAAAAATGTCCTGGAAGAATTGTCTCTGCTTCTGTATTTCACTGACTTACTTTCCTCAATTCAGAATATGGTTATACAGGCTCTTTCTGCTTCTAATTATTCTGCGTTTAACAGGTTTGAAATATTTTAACCATGTAGACTCATGTACATCCTCAGAAAACACAAAATGAAAGGCTGGATCCACAGTGGCTCTGTGGGGCTCCCGGAACACAGGCTCTGGGTCCATCCTGCCATTAAAGGCACCTCCGTCCTGTGTCCCCCCATCCCGCCCCTTCCTCCCCCTGTCCCGCCCCCAGGGTCCCCCTCCCTGCATTCTGTCCCCCGAGACCCATCATCCAGGTGCAAACTCCGCATTTTTTCTTCTCTCCCCACGCCCACTCCCCCTGGAGCTCAGCTCCTCCCGGCTCTACCTATCACGTGCAGACCCGTGTCCAGCTGCCGCCCCCCAGTCCAGCCCCAGGACCCCTGACCCCCCATCTCCCACTTTCCCCTGAGCCCCACGTCCCCCACGGCTCCTCCAGGGCTTCTGAGCAACATGAGAGCCTCCTGGGCTCAGCTCGCCCTCGCCCCCAGCGTCTCCCCGCCCGGCCCAGCTCTGCCCCGGGCATCTCATCAGAGAAGCGCTGGCCGCCCCTCCCCTGATCCTGCTTTACTCTCTCCCCAGACCGGGTGTCACTGCCAGACATCCAATCACATAGTCAGTCCTTCCCCGCTTGGAGTCCAGCTGCGTCCAGCAGGGCCTCGGCTGCCTAGTTTCTGCCCCAGTCCCAGAGCCGGGAGGCGGGCGGGGACAGAGTGGATACTCAGGAAACGGCAGGACTGTGTCCTCAAGGGCGCGGCTGTGGAAGGCACCCTCCAGGGCAGGCGTGAGCCTTCTCTGCCCGGAGGACCCTCCCCAGCCGGCCCCACGGCTTGCTTGCAGGGGCCTTTGGGACCTGCCCGCATCCCACAGCGAGCAGTGCCGGGCCTCCTCCGGGCTGAAACAGGAAGGGCCGCGGCCGCTGTCCCCTGCTCAGGCCGAAGCCCGCCTCTGACAGCTCCTCCGACCATCAGACCTGGAGCCTCATCATCAGCACAGCTCCTCTGCACTCACACCTCACCCCAGCGACTGTTTTCTCACGGGCCTGAGGAGGGTCATGGAGAAGACAGTGGCACCCCACTCCAGGACCCTCCCCTGGAAAATCCCATGGACGGAGGAGCCTGGTAGGCTGCAGTCCACGGGGTCTCTAAGAGTCAGACACGACTGAGCGACTTTACTTTCACTTTTCACTTTCATGTATTGGAGAAGGAAATGGCAACCCACTCCAGTGTTCTTGCCTGGAGAATCCCAGGGATGGGGGAGCCTGGTGGGCTGCTGTCTATGGGGTCACAGAGTCAGACACGACTGAAGCGACTTAGCAGCAGCAAGGAGGTTCAGGGCCAGTTTCTCTGGGCCAGCGGAGCACGGCCCCAGCCCCGCGGCCCCTGCCCTGCCCCCCAGCCCTCCGCCGTCCCCGACCCCTCCTCTGCTTGCAGACCCCTGAGCCTCCCCCTCGGGCCCCCTTTCTGTCTGGACAACCCACCCGGAGTGGCCCATGGCTACTCCCGCCTGAGTCACTCTGCGCATCAGAGTCTGGTTCTCCCCAGATTCGCCCCAGAGATCAGCGTCCTCCGCCCTCATGGCAGCCAAAGTGGTCAGCCGCCCCCGGCCGGGCGTGGGCCGAGCCATCCCAGGGTGAGAGCTGCGGGGTGGGCAGAGGCAGGACGCCGGGCAGGAGCCGGGCTCCCAGAACCCAAGGGCGGCTGCAGGAACAGGTCAGGGGCCGACCGGGAGCCCCTGGGGCCAAACTAGCCTTCGGGGCTTGCGGTCCCGGTGAGGGTCTGCAGCAAAGGCTGCGTTCCCCCGAGAGTCTGAAGTGAGGACCGGGTGCAGCCGCATTCACGCGCTGCTCTCCACCGCCGGGAACAGCTCGGTTCCATCCCGCGCCCCCCACACTCCCTCTGAAACACGCTCTCCGGCATGTGTGTGAGACGCAGGGGCCGCGCTGTGAGTGCGTGTGTGTCTCCTTGGGGACTGCTGTCCGTGAAGCCACCGTGGGCACGTTTGAAGGCGGGTAACAGACGAGGCGAGTTATTCGCAAAGCCTGAACACCCACACAGGAGTGAGAGGAGCCAGACAGAGGCCCTCTGCGAGCAGGGGCGGACAGAGGGGGGCCCAGAGACACACAGGTCAGCCTGCCGTCTAGCTGGGCCCCAAGGGCGGCCGCTGCGTCCCAGGAGCCTGGCCAGCGTGTGATGGGTGACGAGGAGGAGGCGGGGGACAGGACGGGGGACACGGGGGCCTAGGGGCCTGGGGGCCACGGCGCCCCTGCCCACTCTGCACATGTGGCGGGAGGCCAGGCCCCAGGCAGAGAACCGTGTCCAAGGCTTGACTGTGTCACAGGAGGGCCCGGGGCAGGCTTCAGTGTCAGAGCTGCCCACAGAGACGGTAGGAACGGGCTCTAAACAACAACGTAATCACAGCAAATGCAAAATACACATGTAAGAAGAAAGCCTGCCTTAACAGGAGCCCTTGGAACATGTGTGAAGATGTCAGCTTGATGGCCCTGCACGCGGTGGGGGTCGAAGTTGACCCTGGACAAGGGAATCATCGAGGAGAGAGGCCCGTCCAGAGACCGGTGTTCACGAGACACTCGCTTCGCAAGACAGAGAGGAGCAGTTTCCTTTGGGCAGTGCTAATAAAATCTAATCACCCAATAAAAACAACAACAACAAAGCAAGATATACAAGAAACGTCTCAGAAGCCCAGCACTGCAGTAAAGTGACCCTTGAATCAATAAACAGGTTTCCAGTGCAGTGAGCTGGGACCTGACTGAGAAATCCTCACCTGTCTTCTCCTCAATCATGGTAGGATCCCAGGGTGAGGCCACGACAGCCACAGAGGGAACACGGGCTCCCGGCCAGAACCTCGTGTAACGAGAAGGACACTTGACTTTCCAAGTTACTGAAATCCCAACAAAACTATCAGGAAGGTGTCATCCCAGAAAAGTAAAACAGTCCGAGTAAGCAGCTTCAGGATCGGTTTGATCCAGCAGTTCAGTCATTTCATAAAACAAGGTACGTGGTTCTTTCCCTCTGGTGGCAGCTCTGGGATGACATAACAGTTCTTGACCTAAACCCAGAGAGAGAGCAAGAACTTGGTCCCCAAACCTCACACAGGTGAGGCCCGACCAGCGAGGTCTCTCTCAGACGGGCTGGTGGGAAGTGGGGAGGGGGCCTGATATCAATGCCCACCGTAGCCTGTGATGGGAGCCCAGCTCAGGCCCACGCACGGGGCCTCCTGCACTCCGCACAGGGTGTGGTGAGCGGCCTCCTCACTGCTCACCATCATCTGCGGGCAGGAGGCCCCCCGCTTTTGCTCCTCCCCATTCCTGCCAAGCAGGGTCCCAGACCCCACACACGGGGCAGATCCCCGGGCCTGTGTGAGGGGGATGAGTGTGGGGAGGACCCCGGCGAGGTGACGGGACCCTGGGTGCACGTGGAGGGTCAGTGCTGGGCGGACTACAAAGGACAGGGAGGTGGAGGGTGGGGTACGCAGGCGCCCCGACCCTGGCATCTGTCTGCTGAGGGCAGGTTCAAAGAGGGGCCGCCAGTCTGCATCCCGCCTGCAGGCCAGCTGACACCAGGGTCCACAGCCTGTCCCCCGTCCCCGAAGCGGCAGCCAGTCCCCCGTCACCGCTGCCCTGATCCTGCTCCGGGCGCATCTGCCTGACAAGGAGCCAAAGGGGGTCAGCAGGCTGAAGCCGCAGCCCCTCCCGTTTCAACTCTGCACCCGTCAGCTTCCCCTTGTCGAGCGGCGTCGGCCGCGGGGAGGTTACCTGCCCCCTGAAAGGACGGGAGGACAGAGCCTGCCTGTCCCTTCGTCCTCTCCTCCCTGACACACGTGTTAAAGCCGCATGATTAAAACCCACAGCGCAGAGCGGGAGAGTGATCGCCCAGCTCCTCCAGGAGAAGCTGTCTGCTGATCGGAGGCCGCTCTTAACAGACACCAGCCACAGCCTCGGCAGGGTGGAACGTTTCTGCTGTGAAGCTCTGACACCTTTAAGAGAAGAGAAAGCTCTCTGGGCGTGTGGGGTGGACTAAAGCAAGGAAGCAAGCCAGTGACCACGCCTGCGGACGCTCAAGTATGCAGGCGGCGCTCAGTCTGTGAGGCACCTTCCTAGCGCTGGGAATGCGGGGCAAAACCATCCCCCCCAGACTCTGCCCTCGAGGATGTAAGAGTCTAGAGGAAAGACGGAAAATGTCTGATGAAAGCTATACTGACTACCGGATGGCAGGAAGTCCTCCCAGGATAACAGAGCAAAGGTGAGGTGTACAACCTCCCCCCGAGGGAGGGCAGAGCAGTGGGACCTGGAGAGGTTGGGGCAGGAGCCTGTGGCTCCCAGGAGGTGCCAGTGATGTCAGGGTGCCGAGGCCGGGGATGGGGGACGGGGGAGGGGAGGGGAGAGGAGGGGGGAGGGAGGAAAAAGGAAGAAGGTGGATGAGTTGAGCAGGTGTTACATTTTGTCAAATGCAATTATGTAGCAATTGATGTGCTCATATGATTTTTCTTCTTCAGTCTGCCTTGTGGGGATTACACTGATCGATTTTTGAATATCGAACCAGGCTTGCATCCTTGCATAGCTCTCCTTACACACCACTGGATTCAATTTGCTGGTGTTTGTGGAAGACTTACACCCAAGTTAAAGAGACACATTGGTCTCTAGTTTTCTTTCTTATTTTTTATACTATCTTTGTCTGGTTTGACATCAGGTGACATGGACTCAGTTTTTAATTTAAACAAACTAGATGAGTGTCAAGGCCACAGTCTCGCATGTCAGAATCTCCTCAAGGGAAGCAAGTGAAAAGTTGCTCAGTCGTGTCCGACTCTGTGCGACCCCATGGACTATACAGTCCATGGAATTCTCCAGGCCAGAATGCTGACGTAGGTAGCTGTTCCCTTCTCCTGGGGATCTTCCCGACCCAGGGATTAAACCCAGGTCTCCTGCATTGCAGGCAGATTCTTCACCTGCTGAGCCACCAGGAAGCCCAAGAGAAGCAAAGCCAGTTTTAATAATGTCTGAATGGGCATGAAGTGATGAACTCAGGGACTCATCCTCCCACCAGTGGAATCCAAGGTGGCAGAAATGAAGTCCTCCTCCTCCGCCTCCCCATCATCACCATCGTCACCTTCGTCCCCGTTGTCGTCAGCAGCAGCATCCCCAATCGTCCTACATCTTCCTGCTGAGCTTGCTCTGTGCGCAGCATGAGCCAGAGTTCTATGTGTGTGAATAACCGCTTCCCTGTCTGAAAGGGGGCTGTCTTGAATGTCTAGTTAGTCATCACGATCCCAGGATTAAATGCGATTCTGCCCGCCGTGTTCACACCTGTACAGTCCGCCAGGTAAGGGGGAGAACTCGTCACCTCATCAGCCTCTGAGGAACCAGGGACCAAGCATCTCACACAAGCCAGTCTCTGCTCCAGGGCGTGAGCGCAGGGCAGACACGGCCCAACCACCCCAAGTCACAGCTCCTTGGAAAGGCCAGACTGGGACCTGTTACTTCCCCAGCGAGGGTCGGAGCGTGCTCCATCGACTGAAGCCCCACGAGGGAGCCAGCCTCTCAGAGCCAGGATGGTTCATTAGCAGCAGGTCATTTCCTGCCACTACACCCAACAGTGAGCCTTGGAGCTGTAGCCTTGCCCTGGCTGGAAAAGTGCTTCAGCTTCAGAGGCACCCTATTATTGGGAGACAGTAAGCTTTCCTGGAAAGAAAAATAAAGTTGCACTGTCTGGCTGGGTGTGTCTTTGAGGTCCCTTCTAGCCGACCAAGGAGGATGAGGCAGGCCATGCAGATGGGGTGGGCCTGTTTGGGCGTTAACTTTGCTTACATTTCTAAATGTTTCACATACAGAACCAGGGATGGTGCAGCAAACACCCACCAGGACAGTGGGGCCCGGTTGCCCAGCAGAGGGGGGCTCGTCCCCTCTGGAGATGGGCTTTGGTGCCCAGGGACTCGGGTGACTGCATTCAGGGCTCTGGAAACAGAAGCAGAGTTGACGATGTGATGATGAGTTTGAGTCAGCGTCCTCCCGGCCAGTCCAAGGCGGCTGGGACGCCCCAGGGGACGCCCCAGGGCCCCTGCTGGCCCCTCCCCATCAGAGCCAGAGGGAGCTGGCTGCCCTGGGGCTGTGGGCTGGGGCTGGGCTGAGCGGGGGCTCACACACCGTCTACACCCCAACCCCCTCGGTGGGAGGGACTGTCTCCTCTCTCACTGTCAGAGGCCATCAGAAGTTGATCCTCTCCTCCCAAACACCAGTTTGGGGTAAAATCACACTTTACTTGGCCTCCCTGCAGATCAGTCCTGGCTGACCCCTTGCCCAGAGCCATGTTCCCCTGGGAGCCCATCTGCGCCCCAGGCTTCCTGGTTCAGCTGGAATCACCAGGGTTGCCTCTGGGGTGCCTGCTCTCAGAGACACCCCCTTCCCGGCCCACAGAAGGGCACCCGTGGGTGGGCCCGGGCTGACATCCGTCCAGAGTCTGGTGAGCCTGAGAACGGCTCTGGGCCTCTGCTGTGGTCCCCCTGCCCCCTTATTTAGTGTCCAGCCTGCCAGCCCCTCTAAGTGGGGCTCCTCGGGGACGCGCCGCCAGAGGGGAGAAAGAGGAGGTGGTGAATGCAAAGGCGCAGCTCACACACGGTGACCAGGTGAACAATTAGAACGTGCCCTCCCAGACGCTCACCTCCTAATCTACCCCTCTGAGCTTCCCAGACAGCCCTCTCTGCTTCTCATAATACAATTTAATTTTTGTGTACAGAGCTTTCTGAAGGGCATAAATGCGTTTTCACTTGATGCCCCAGTAATTCAGCTTTAAACGAAGCATAAAAACTCAATAAACAGCAAAGAGCTAACGGCATGTGCCAGGCTCGTGACCTTTCCCTGTTATTTCTGAATAAATAAGAAAGTGGGTAAAAGTCACATATGAAGTCGATGGCAAATTTTTCCCATCGTCTGTTAGAAAATCAGCCGGAATTGACAATAATTTGATAGTTCATGCTTGAGAGAGCTCCCAAGTGGGGATCTGAGGCCCGGAGATTGACTCTCGCGATGATCCCAGGGAGATGGGGTGGCGGGCAGGCTCTCCTGACCTTGAAACCATCCCCCGCGCCCAGACGCCCGTAATCAATGCAGACTCTCTGCCCCCAGGGGCCCCCACGAGCAAAGGGGAAAATGAAGATTCACAGAGAAGCCGCACACGTGGATTTTTCAATCGGCCTCGCAAATGCCTGCTAAGTGGCAGGCGCGGGCCGCATGCATACTCCATGAGCACAGGACAAGGACAGTCACCAGGCCGGGAGAGCCGGGCCTCCTCCCTGGCCGGCTGCAAGACTGCTGGGGGAGATCTGAGCTGGACCCCCCTTAACCCCCGGCACCTGCCATCTGGACCAAACGCAGAGACTGCAGCCCACCCCCCAGCATCCAGCTCGCTCTCTCCCTGAGTCCAGGGCCCCCACATCCGGCACCCCCGAGTCCAGTGGCGGGACACTGGCCACTTGCAGTGACCATTAGGAGGTGCTCCCTGCCTGGAGTGATTAGGCCCCTCCTCGCCTTGTCCTGGGGCTCTGGCCCCTGCAGGAACACGCCTGCCTCACAGTTCTGTCTTCCGTGAGTCTGGGTCCCAGAAGTTTCCTTGACTTCCGTCTCTCTGTCCTCTAATGTCTGGTGTCCTGGGGCCTCTCGGGGACAGACCTCCTTTCCTCTCCCTCCTCCGTCTCACGCCTTCTTCTTTGGAATGCAAGCTCCGTGCCCTGTGAGTGTGAATCTGTGTGTGCACACGGGTGAGGGCCTGTAGTGTGAATGTCTGGGAGCACTCACGTGTGTGTGTATGACACGTGTGTGTGACACGTGTGTGCATGCACACTCGTGGACAGGCTGGGAGCCAGGTGACCAGGCTTCTCTGATCTGCCACACGCTGAACCCAATTTGCCTTGGGCAGTTTGGGGGGCCTGTCCTGCCTGCCTCTGCACCCCACCCCAGCAGGACATGTCATCGGCATCCAAAATGGGGTGTTATCAGCTGGGCACTTCAGAGCCTCAGCATCTCAGGTAAGACGCAGGTGGTAGGCGGCACCTGCCTGTCCTCTCGGCCCTGGGAGCTCCAGAGAGATGCGCCACCTGCGAGGAGCGAGCCCGGGCCGGGGGGCCCCCGCTGACACTCAGCAGGTGCCGTGGGACCAGGCATTCTGGCCGCAGGACGTGGGACGGGGGAGTCCAGCTGCGGCTCAGCCGGGGCTCTCCGAGGCCTGGCCCCCGCTGTGACGTCAGGGGGATGACGAGTACAGCCTGCCGTGTTGTGACTCCTCTGTGGGAAGCCTGACTCTGACCGCAGAGAGAGCCGCCCAGGGAGGGATGCAGGGCAGCTGCCGGGCAGGGCCAGGCTGAGGACCTGCCCAGGAGAGGTGCCGCCGCCCCCTGACCTGGGTCCCGAGGGCCCTGCTGCTCCGTCCCCCGAGGAGTCAGGTCAGGCCAGGTCGGAGGGCCCGCAGTGAGGCTCCGGCTGAATCACACAGTCCCTCCGGTGACCCTTCCTGGCCCCCTGCTCCCAGCTGGAGTCCGGCTGCTCCCCACCCAGGCAGGCCCCACGCAGACAGCTGCAGGAACATGGCCGTTACCCCCCTCCACCCCCCGCCCCTCAGATTTGGGGACGTAAGGAGTCGGACACGGCTGAGCGGATGAGCTACACTGCGCCCCCCGCCCCTCGGGCCTGCGCTCAGCCTGGCGTCCGCTCCAGTCCGTCCTCCATCCACCCCAGGGCACCCGCAGCCCCGCCATGCTGCAGATAAGACACGGGGGTGGGATGTCTCCACCCTCCCGGCTGCCACCTGCAAATGTCCCCGGACACCTCCTCACTACTCTGTAAATCCAGACTAACAGCCCGAACACGGGAATGAGGTGGGATGAAGTTAGACCATCAATCTGGCCTCAAGGAACACAGACGTTGCTTCTTCTGAAAAGAGGCCGGTCCTCCCGGAACGTTCTATTCACAGAGGCAAGCAGACACACCCCAGGGCTCCACTCAACAGAGCCAGGGTACCTCCTGCGGGCGGGTGGGGAGCTGCAGGACTTGGAAGGGGGACTCTTTCTGCCATTACAGGAAGCAAAATGCTGAGGGTCACCCGGTCTCAAGGAAGGGGCTGTGGACCGCAGTCAGGAGGCCCGTGACTCTCCAGACAAGAACGGTGGGGCCCTGGGTGGGGTACAAGGACAGAGGAGTGAGAAACAGCCTGAACCTCGATGTATGTTGAAGGCAGAGTTGACCTGAGTTTTCTGATAGATTAGATGGGCGGGCAATAGGTGAGAGAAGGTCAAGGAAGGCTCTGAAGACTTTTAACAAAGGTCAAGCTAGCAGTTGGGGTTGGCAGGTCTGAGATGGGGACAGTGACGGGCCAGGGGATGGGCGGGAGCCACAAGTGGAAAGAAGCTCTGAAAAGGCAAAGCAAGCCTCACGTGATGCATCCTGTGTCCAGGGACGCAGCCTCCAAGGGCCATGGCGTCGTCCTCACCCTGAGGAAGGAAGCTGCAGACACGGGACCCTTCTAAGTTCACAATAGACTTGCTTACTGGTTATCTTCACTTCTGAGACTTAAGCAATATTAGCACCATTCGGGGCTTCCCAGTAGCTCAGTGGTAAAGAATCTGACTGCCAAAGCAGGAGGAGAATGAGATGAGGGTTGGATCCCTGGGTCGGGGAGATCCCCTGGAGGAGGAAATGGCAACCCACTCCAGCATTCTTGCCTGGGAGATCCCATGGACAGAGGAGCCTGGCGGGCTGCAGTCCTTGGGTCGCACAGAGTCACACGTGCTGGGCAACTGAGCACACACAGCCCATTTTACAGACGAGGAAGCTGATCCCAGAGGGGTTATGATGTCATCAAATGCTCGTGGCCAGTATTATCGAGGTGAGATCGGACCCAAGCTTTCTCACTTGCATCTTGATGAGTTCAAGGAAGTGGATGAATGAGGGAACTCTGATTTGCTCTTCTGGCTTGATCCCAAAAGCCCTTCAGCTTTGCCCATGACCTCAACAAGGTAGAGAGGCATTTGGGTTTTTGGCAATTGTAATAGAGCTTCTGTGACCATTTGTGCATAGGTTTAGGTATGAAGTCTTTATTTCTCTAGGATAAATGTCCAGGGATGCAATCTTGATAATTATCTAGATAATTATCTAGGATAATTGTACATCCAGTTCTTTAATGAAGCTGAGTTTCCGAGATGGTGGAGTAGAAAGACACTGAATTCACCTCCTCTCACGGACACACAACAAATACACTATTTACAGAACAACTGTTGATGAAAAAGATTGGAAGCTACCGGGACAGATCTTCTACAACTAAAGGTATAAGGAAGGAACCACAGCAAGGCGTGTAGGAGGGGTGGAGTCGCGTTAGAGTCAAGTCCCAGGGCCCTGGGTGAGTGACCACAAATCCAGAGAATAATCACGATTACAGAGGTTCTTCCCTCTGACCAAGGGGTCTGAGCACACTGGGCTCCTCAGCCCTGGGGTCCTGCACTGGGAAGTTGAGCCCCCAGAATGTTTGTCTCTGAACCCAGCAGAGTTTACTTTCAAGAAAGTCGTGGGGTTGTAGGAACTAGAGACCCCATGCTTGAAGGACGCACACAAATCTTCCACATTCCGGGACGCAGGGCAGAAGCAGTAATTTGACGAGAGCTGGGGCCAGCCCCACCTGCTGGTCCTGCAGGGTCTCCGGGAGCGGCCAGGGCAGGGCCAGCTGCAGCGCCCCCGGGGGGCACGGACGCTTGTGGGGGCCCTGCTCGGGAGCTCCTTCAGCTGCAGGGACACTGGGGCTGGGCTGTAAGCAGGAAAATATTTGAATCGCGATGCTGTACCCCTGAAACTAATCTGACAGTGTAAACCAACTGAGCCGCAATAGAAAAGACGCGGAGACCGCCATGCTGCTTCCCGGAGAGGCTGCCCCGTCCCGAACGAACAGCAGCCGTCTGCCCGGGATTCTCGGCGTCCACAGAGCACTTGGGAGGTCTTCAGCCACTCTGACAGATCCGGCATCTCACCGTGGTTTTAACTTGCGTTTCCCTTCTGCTTAATGATGTTGAAAACCCTTTCATGTGCTTACTTGGCATCTGCACATCCTTTCCGGTGAAAGGTCTCCTCATGTCTTTGCCAACATTCTGACTTGATTGGTTTGTGTTTTAGTGTTGAGCTTTAAGAGTTAGTTTATATTCTAGATGCTAGTTCTTCATTAGGTATGTGATTTACAAATATTTTCTCCCAGTCCGTAACTAATGGTTTCATCCTCTTAACAGGGTGTTTCGAGTTGTGAAATTGTAAATCTTGAAGACATCCAATTTGTCAATTTTTTTTTTATAATTGTATTTTTGGTGTCAGTCGAAGAACTCGTTTGCCTAGGAAGCCAGTCCTGTGTTCCAGATACTTTATCTTCTTTTCCCTGAAAGTTTTACAGTTCACACTTTGCTGGTAAATCCACAATGCGTTTGGGCTGCTGTCTTCCTAGTCTCTCAATCATGCCCAGCTCTTTGCGACCCCATGGACCTTAGCCCGCCAGGCTCCTCTGTCCATGGAGATTCTCCAGGCAAGAATACTGAGATGGGTTGCCATTCATTTGAGGTTAATTTTGTACAAAATGTGTATTTTCAGTCAAGTTCATTTTGGGTATCTAGTCATTCATTGCTTCAGCACACTTGTTACAAAGGGAAACCTTCCTCTTGGACTGCTTTGGTTCCTATGTCAGGAATAAGTTGGGGGCACTTTGTTGGGTCTCTTCCCAGGTTGTCTGTTCAGTCCCCTTAACTATGCGTCTGTCTGTCTGTGGGGACCACAGTCTCATGACTGTGACTACAGCCTTGAAGTCGGATCACCTCATTCCTTCCATTTCCCTCTTCTTTTTCAAAATGCTTTTAGCTATGTTACTTGTTTCTTGGTTTTTCTTATCCATTTTGAAATAACATTCTTGGTATCTATTAAAAGTCTTGCTGGGATTTTGATAACACTTTCATTAAAGGTTCTTTAGATACGCAATCATGTGACCAGTGGTCTCCCTTCCCTTCCAGTCTCTGCATTTGTTATTTATTTTTCCTCTGTGTGCATCTCCCACCCTTAGATCCTCAGCACACTGTCCGTGGGGGTCCTGGTCCGTCCGTACATGTGTTCGTCGTCCCCGCTGACGCCGAGCCGGCCGCCTGGTGAGGACACCCTCCTCCTTTCCTGTCGCAGCTGCTTCCCAACAAAGCAGAACAGGAGCCCCATGCAGCGTGAGGCTCAGTCTCACTGTGGTGGATTCCTCTGAGAGCGGCGGGAAGAAACCTTTAAAGTGCCAACACTTTATCCACCCACGTCCCCCAGGTGACAAAGATGGCAGGCTTCAGTCCCCTCCCCTCCACCTCCTTGTCCATCTTCACCCCAAGTTCCGTCTCCATGTCCATCTGCCTCCATCCTTTTCAGACGACCCGTCTTAGAATCAGAACCCATACGCTGGAAGTTTGCCTTGAAAGTCTGACTTGAAGTCAGGTTTTTCTGACGTAAGCTTAGTTTGATTTGCCTGGTAAGTTGGAGAACGATGACTGCCCTTGCCAATTATGATATTTTAATTAAACCCAACAAATGGCCAGCGAGGCTCTGAGAAGGCACGCTGAGAGCACTCACAGGCGCGCCTCTTTATATTGGGCTCTGCTTTATCGTGCTTCACAGACACTGCTTTTGTTAATAAGTTGAAGGCTAGTGGCCACCCTGCACTATGAGACCACGGTTAGCATTTTTCAGTAATAAAGTGTTTTTAATTAAAGAATATACAGTGGTTTTTTTCAGCCTTAATGCTATTACAAAATTCTTAATAGGCTACAGTATAGTGTAAATGTAACTTTTATACAAACTGGGAAGCAAAAGAATTCATGCGACTCAGTTCATTTTAATATTCACTTAATTGCAACAGTCTGGAACCAAAACCATAGTGTCTCTGAGGTTGCCTGTGAGCAAAATCCAGCATCATAGTTTACATTTTATGTAGTTATTAGATATACAGTAACAAATCTGGATTTCAACTTGAAAACTTTGGAGACATTTCATAAATTTTTGAAGTCATTCCAGAGGAAGAAGAACTAAAAATTTGAAGACCACTGATCTAAAAGTATTGTCACAGACAAACAGGATTGCTTCTGGCATAAATACCAGTCCATCCTAAAGGGAATCAACCTTGAATGTTCATTGGAAGGACTGATGTTGAAGCTGAAGCTCTAGTACGTTGGCTACCTGATGCGAAGAGCTGACTCATTAGAAAAGACCCTGATGCTGGGAAAGATTAAAGGCAGGAGGAGAAGGGGAAGACAGATGATGAGATGGCTGGATGGCACCACTGGCTCACAATGGTCATGAATCTGCACCAACTCTGGGAGATAACGAAGGACAGTGAGCCTGACGTGCTGCAGTCCACGGGGTCGCAAAGAGTCGGACACGACTGAGCGACTCAACAACAACGACCAAGAATAGCTGGGAACAAATGCAAGATGGATGAATAAAGGGCTGTTTATCGATATGTGAGATACAGCACAGTGGGATCAAAGCAACCAAACTGACACGTGACGTTTAACAAAAGAGGAAGTCCCAAAGAAGTTATCTTAAAACATGAAGCATTAAGAGATAACAAAAATTGTTTGTAGAGATGTAGTGGAGTATAAAACTCAGAGCAAAAGAATACGAGTCAGCTTCACAGGAGTTTGTTCACTCCAAAAACAGGTCTCATCGTAAGAACCAGAAGCAAATATGACTGAAAGCCTCCCTTGGCCGTGAACACCAACGTACCTGCTACGGTTCTCTTGAGTCTTTCTTGTGCGCGTGAAATAGGTGGAGATTTCTCCCGAAATCCTGACTGCGGTTACAAACAGTGCCGTGAATTCAGAGCTGCTTCTGAGGTCTTTATTCTTGCTTTCCTTGGCCTTCTTCCCTTTTATCCTCTCAGGCCCAGGATCAGGGCTATCGTTTTGTTTTGTTTTTTTCCTGATCTATTTTGAAATTGCTTTTCTTGAGCCGCTGAATACTCTAAGCTGAATGAATATAAGCAAACAGTGAGGTGTTCACAATAAAACGCATTGTGTTTGAGGGCACGCTCTCGAGAGTTCATTAAACAACACTCACTCCTGAGAGCGCTGGGTCAGGCCCAGGGCTGGCGCAGACGTCGGGAGCTGGAGTCTCTCCCTGGCTCACCTTCCAGGAGCTTCTGGGCAAGCTGGGCCTCACCTGCCAGCCTCCCCTGCAAACCTGCTCCCCACGTGGGCCCCCGAGGCTTCCAGTGCCGCCTTCCTCCCGTGACCGAGGCACCAAGCCAGTGAGGGTGTGGGGGGGGGCCAGCGTGGCTGCTTCACCCTTAACCTGCCCTTGTGTGCACACTCACTTACACATGGGCACACATGTGTGTGCACACACACAGGCACCCAGGTTGTTGGGGAAATTTTTTTTAAAAAAATAAAAATCTTCCCCCAACCCAGAAAACCTCTCCAAATAGGTTCTCGAGAAAGGAAGCAGGTTTGCCATTGAATAAGTACTAAACCAGGATGTGCCAAGCGTCTCAGGCCACCTGTTGCCGGGAGACCTGCCTCGGCCACCCAGATACACCCGCTGCATCCACTTCTCAGAAAAAGAGCCAGCAGCAAGCAACAGGATCTCTCTCCTCTTCCCAGTCAGTCCTGATCGATCAGGGTGAGGTGGGCTCCTCAGCTTCGAGATAACTTGATGAACTGGAGTGAGACATCTGCCGAAACGGGCCCCCACGGGGGCCTGGGTGGGGCCCGTGTCCCTGGAGGCTGCATTTTGCAGAGGCAAGGGCCAGGTCCCGGAGGAGAGCTGTGGGAGGCGAGAGGCTCACAGGGCTGTGAGCACTCGGGGTGCGGGCATTGCACCTCTTATTTTTAGGGTGTATCTGCCTCTGCAGCCCACGTCTGCAGGCGTGAGTCCAGGCAGGGCACAGGCCCACACAGGTGTGCACATGCACGCCTGGGCTTCCTGACTGTGCACACAGCCAGCTCTGCAGCCCCCCCCGAGTCCCCAGGGACCAGGACGCGGGCACATGGACGAGACCCGCAGCCCTCGTCCCCCAGGTGGCCTGTGGCCCCCACCCCGGGCCTCCTGGGCTCCCCCATCTTAAGTCACAGCCTGCTCTGTGGCCCCCCCAAGTCCCCAGTGACCAGGACGTGGGCACATGGATGAGACCTGCAGCCCTCGTCCCCCAGGTGACCTGTGGCCCCCACCCCAGGCCTCCTGAGTTCCCTCACCCCCTATCTCGAGGTGCAGCCAGCGGGCCATCTTTAGACCATCCTGCTCCCACTGCTCTGCCTCTGCGGCCAGGTCCAGCCAGGCGACCCCAGGGACCCCTGCTGACCGTCTCCCTGCTGCCTCCAAGCACCTTGGGGAACTAAGAGAACGGCCCACAACCCCCGGTGAGACCTGTGGGGCAGCTCTCTCAGCGCAGCTCTGAGCGCGATTCCAGAAGGTGCTGTGGAAGGAGACTCGGTGTGGGCGGCCGCCCCCCACCACCCGGACCAGCCCCCTGCCTCTCCGCCAGCAGTGAGGACAGCGGGTACCCGCCAAGCTCTGGATGTGACACTCAGTGCTTGCCCCAAACTGTCCTCATCCCGCCTGCCCCGGGCCCCTCACAGGAGCACGGGTGGCCAGGGTGCTGTCTGTCCGGTGGAGGCAGTGACCAGGCTCCATACCAGCCAGGACAGCTGGACCACGAGGCTTGATCTGACTCCCCCTTGTGTGTCTAAATAAACCATCATGGTTTTAACTCAGGAAAACTGGGTCTGGCTACGTTTGCACTGGGACGACCCCCATGGTGGGGTGTTAACGCAGGTGGTGGCCCCGGCCCTGGACCCTCCTCCTCCCTCGGCTTCACATCCTCCCTGCGGCCTCATTGCCCTCCCGCTCCTCCTCCAGCCCGGGGGCTCAGAACATCCTGTCCTCTGAGGCTCCGCCTCTGCTCAGGGGCATTCAGAGCTGAGCACCAGTCATGATGTCACATTGCACTGCGCCCACCTCCAGGCCCAAAAAGAGGACATTCCCAGTTTGTTATGCCTTCCGAAGCCCTTGGTGATCATAGCTGCTGCTGCCTCTTTACAAATATAAAATCTATCCTAAGTGTTGCCTTAATCATCTCGCGTTTGAGATAAGGTTGTTTGACACATGTAACTCGCATCTGTAAATAACATATAATTTAGATTTACCTTGTTTTGAACTTTCTGTAAATGGAATAATACTGAATGTACTCTATGCCTTATTTTGTTGTTCTTCCAAGAGCTTGCTTTTGAGAACCATCCGTGTTCGATGCGCAGCTGAAATTCACTAATTTTCAGCACAGTGTGATGATACGTTTATGGGTGTGCTCCATGTGAGACATCCGCCTCCTGCCGGCAGCAGTGAAAGCCTCTCGGATGTTGGTGCCACAAACAGCACAGCTGTGAGAGTTTCCGCATGCGTCTCTAGTTGTACGTGTGAACACTGCGCAGTTTGGATGCTCCAGTCTGAGAAGTGGGCCTGCCAGCCTGCAGGAGACGCGTGATCCAGGCATTCAGCGAAGCCAGGCTGGCTCGGGGAGCTGACACCTCCCTCCTCTCCGCAGCCTAAGGGAGCTCCACCTACTTACTTATGCCCACAGGTGCCTCCTGGTGTGCGTGGCCACGTGCCTCTGTGTGCACGCGCGTGTGTACCTGTGAGTGCACGTGTGGGTGTGCCTGTGTGTGCATGTGCGTGTGCCTGTGAGTGCATGCGTGGGTGTGCCTGTGTGTGCATGCGTGTGTGTTAGGATCTGATCTCACTGTGCACTTTCCTGCTTTTGTAGAATGGTGAGTGTCGTCTCAGGTGTGTGTGCACCTGTGAATGCACGTGTGTACGCCTGCATGTGCATGCGTGTATGCGCCTGTGAGTGCACCCGTGTGTGTTGGGCTCTGATCTCACTGTGCGCTTTCCTGCTTTTGTGGAATGGTGAGTGTCATCTCGGGCGTGTGTACCTGTGAGTGCACGAGTGTGTGCGCCTGTGTTGCACGCGTGTGTGTTGGGATCTGATCTCACTGTGCAATTTCCTGCTTTTGTAGAATGGTGAGTGTCATCTCGGGCATGTGTGCGCCTATGAGTGCACACGTGTGTGCACCTGTGTTGCATGCGTGTGTGAGCCTGTGTGTGCACGCATGTGTGCACCTGTGAGTGCACGTCTGTGCGCCTGCATGTGTACGCATGTGTGCACCTATGTGTGCACGTGTGTGTGAGCCTGTGTGTGCACCTGTGTTGCACGCGTGTGTGAGCCTGTGTGTGCACACGTGTGCACCTGTGAGTGCACGTGTGTGGACCTGTGACTGCACGTGTGTGTGTTGGGATCTGATCTCACTGTGCGATTTCTTGCTTTTGTAGAATGGTGAATGTCGTCTTGAGCGTGTGTGTACCTGTGAGTGCACGCGTGTGGGGGCCTGTGCATGCACACGTGTGTGGACCTGTGAGTGCACGTGTGTGTGTACCTGTGAGTGCACACGTGTGTGGGCCTGTGAGTGCAAGCGTGTGTGTTGCGATCTGATCTCACTGTGCACTTTCCTGCTTTTGTAGAATATGGTGAGTGTCGTCTCGGGCGTGTTCACCTGTGAGTGCACATGTGTGCGCCTGTGCGTGCACGCGTGTGTGTTGGGATCTGATCTCACTGTGCGATTTCCTGCTTTTGTAGAATGGTGAGTGTCATCTTGAGCATGTGTGCGCCTATGAGTGCACACATGTGTACTTGTGTTGCACGTGTGTGTGTGCCTGTGAGTGCACGCGTGTGTTTTGGGATCTGATCTCACTGTGCACTTTCCTGCTTTTGTAGAATGGTGAATGTCATCTCGGGCGTGTGTGCACCTGTGTTGCACGCATGTGTGTGCCTGTGTGTGCATACTCCAGGCTTTCCCTGCCTGTGCTTTGCCCACCCTCCTCTCGCCTTCCTGCGTGTGGAGGCGCTCACGGTCCGAGCACGAATGCACCAGCGGGCCTGTGTCTTGCGAGGATTTTCGCGCCTTTGCAGCTTGTCTCCTCCCTGACTGTGTGGGAGCAGCCGCTTTGTTTCATCAGAGTTAAAATTGTCAGTCTTTTGCTTCTTCATTGTTGCTTTTTCTGTTTTGTTTAAGAAATACTTTCCTACCTCAAGGGCATAAAATTAGTCCCCTGTATTGACTCCTAAAATGCGCTAGTTTATCTTTGATATTTTGGTCTTTAATTCAAACAGAATTCATTTTTGTACACGGTATGAATTGGGATCAAACTCCACTGTTTTGGGGATGAGAACAACCAGGATTATTTGTTGAAATATCTGACATTTCTATTTCTTCCTTTTATTAAGAGACACACACAGGTTATATTTCTAGACTCTATTTGGTTCCATTAAAAGCAATTGGTCAGGACTCTTCTCCTTACAAAGAAAAGAAAAAGAAAGAATAGAAAAATTTTCCAGGATTTTCACTGAAATTGAATCTATTTTTATAATTTAGTTCCGGGGAAATCAATATTTTTATAATAATATCCCACAGTCTATGTATATGGTTTATCTTTCCTGATTTTTAGCTCTTATTAATTTTTTCAGAGATTTTATAATTTTCTCCAAGAATATCTTATGTGTGTTTTCTTAGATTATTGCTGGTACTATAATTTTTAATATTATTAGATGCTTTTATTATTTAAATATTTAACTTTTCAGACATTTTAACTCAATCAATTGAGAAAAGGTGTCATTTTGCTCCTTTAATTTATTCATGTGAAGAAATACAAAAGCTGATTTCTACAGCTAAAATTCTCTTTCATCCCTGGATAATTTAATAAGTAACATTTTCTTTTTCATATGCTGTTGCATTCTTCTTGTTATTAATTTAGATCTTTGTGTCCATATTTATAGGTGGCTTTGTCCTGTTCATATTTTTCTCACGATTTCTTTGTTTGAGATCAGAGTTTTTCTACTATTAAGATCATTAAAGCCTCTTAAAATGATTTAGTGAATGCCCACTGTGTATGGGATGGAAAATTTGTATTTTGTTCCACAAAAATTTGGTAGGATTTGCCTTTTAAAAAGTTGCATGTCATGCTTTCTTTGATGGAAAAAATTTTCATCTGTGTTCCCTAAATGGCAATATGAGAATTAATGTTTTTTTTCTTTTCTCTGCTTCAATTAGATCTGTTGTCTTTCTTGTAATTTGTCTATTTCACCTAATTTTTAAAATTTATTGGTGCTAAATTATTCATACTATTATCTTTTTAATCTTGGCTGCTTCTTGAAGTTATGATCTTTTTTTCACTCCTAAATGTATACTGTGGTTTAGCCCCTTCGTCTTCATCCGTCTTGATGAAATTTGTAGTCCTAATGAGCTTCTCTAAGAACTGCCATTTGGTTCGTGATTTTCATTTTCAAGTTCATCTATTTCTGTGTCTTATTTCCTTGACACTCCTTCAGTTATCATTCTATTTTTAAATGCATCACTTTCAACAGGGCTTTTTGGTTTGAGTGTGTGCCAAGTCCCTTCAGCCATGTCTGACTCTTTGCGACCCCACGCCAGGTTCCTCTGTCCATGGGGTTCTCCAGGCAAGAACGCTGGAGTGGGTTGCCATGCCCTCCTCCAGGAGATCGTCCCAACTCAGGAATTGAACCTAAACCCACATCTCAGGCAGATTCTTTACTGCTGCGCTATCTGAGAAGCCCCACTTTTTGGTTTACTGACATTTTCATTAAGTTATTAATTTATGTGATGAGATGATATTGAACTGTTCTATGGAGAGCTTGCTCTCTCTTTCGCTTTGTTCAGACTTTTTAAAAACAGTTTGTGGGCCGGTGCTTCTGTTTCATTTTGTTCTTCCTAAAGTTCCCAGACGGTACAATGGACTCGAGAAGGCGTGTGGACAGTCACGAGTTTGACACGTGTTTGGATCCAGTCGGTCTAGCCGGGAGGGAATTCCATCCCCTCCGTGTCCCTCCCGGGAGGCCCCTGGTCAGGCACGCCCCGTCCAGCTCCTGAGCACGCAGCCACTCCCCTGTTCTCCAGCCCCGTGGGCCTGCCTGCCGGACGTCATGAAGAGAGAACCACCGCCGGGCAGCCTGTCGAGGCGGGTTCCTTCCACCCACACGGTCCCTTGGAGGCCTCACCTCCTGGTGTGTGCGACAGGGCTCTATTCGGGTTCACGCCGAGTCCTCTCCCGCGGGGCAGTTCCGCGGCACGGATTCTGTTGTAGTCCGTGCTGCTGTCCTATCGCTCAGCTGCATCCAGTGTGGAGCCCAGGGCTCCTGCCAAAGACGTTTGGATCGCTTCCCGTGTTTGGCTGTGAATAGAGTCAGCATTAACATTAGTGCACACTCTTTACACAGACAGTGAGTTCCATCTCTCTCGGGTGAATACCTGTAAGTACAGGTATTAACTTGATCATTTCCAACATTTAGTGTTTTTTTTTTCATTTATGTATGTGCTCTTGCTGCCAGGTCATAAGATTTCCTGCAATGCTTTCTTTCAAAAATTGTGTAACTTACAATTACATTTAGAACTGAGGCTTGTTTGGGGTTAGCTTTTGCATAAGCAGTGAGATTTAAGCCAAAGTTGACTTTCTTGGTAAATGGAGATCCAGTTTTCCAACCTCTTTTGTGGAAAGACTATTCTCTTTCACGGAATTGTCTTTGTGACCTTGTTAAAAGTCACTTGGCCACCTCTGATAAGTCTTTTTCTGAGTTCTGTGTTCTGGTCCACTGTTGTCGTCGTTTAGGGCGAGGCTATGTCCTGCTCTTTGCGACCCTACGGCCCCCAGTGTGCCAGGCTTTCCTGTCCTTCACTGTCTCCCAGAGTCTGTTCAAATCCATGTCCACCGAGTCAGTGATGCCAGCTAACGTTTCATCCACTACCGCCCCCTCCTCCTTTTGCCCTCAATCACTTCCTGCATGAGAGTCTTTACGATGAGTGGGCTCTGCACGCCAGGTGGCCCATGGATCTACGCATTTATCTCCCCATGAATATAACGTCCTATTTACTGCGGCTTGAAGCTGGCCTTACAATATGTCAGTACAATGCTGCCAAGTTAATTTTGTTTTGTTTAGGCTAGTTCAAGTTTCTTTGTCTTTCTAAGTAAATTTTAGAATCAGCTTCTATATGTCTACAAAACAATTGTGCTGGACTTTTAACTGGACTTAATTTAAATTTGTAGATAAATTCAGGGAAATCTGGCACTTTTCTGAAACGTTCAATCCATTGACATGATATGTCTCTCTGTTTACTAGATCTTCTTTGATTACTATCATCAGCATTTTGCAATTTTCAGCACAAAGATTCTATACGTTTTGTTGACTTTTTCCCTAAGTATCTCATTTTTAAGCTATTGTAAATGGCACTGTTTTATTAATTTTGGATATTGGTTGTTTATTGCCAGAATGCCGAAATATCACTTATTCTTTTTATTTCCTTCATTTTATTGCTTTTGATTCCTTTGCTCATTTTTTTAATAATTTCTTAAAGTAAAAACATTAACATTAGACTGTTTCCTTCTCAGTATAAGTGATTAATTCCATAAATCTCCTCCTAAGAGCTCCTTTAGCTGTATTCTACAAATTGTGATTTGACGTATTTTCACATTTGTTCAATTCAAATATTTTCAAACTTCCACTGGGGCTGTCTCCTGACCTACAGATTACTTAGAAGTGGGTTATTTAGTTTCCAAGCATTCTGATACATTCCTATTACTTTTCTGCTACTGAAACTTTAATCCCTTTATGGTCAGAGAGCATACCTGGTGTGTTTGCCTCTATTTATATCGTGTCAAGGTTTGTTTCGTAAGCCAGGACGTGGTCTGTCGTGGTGAACACTCCGCGCACCCTGGAAGGGAGTGTGTGTTCGGCTGCGGGGAGGGGTCTGTTCAGCAGCCGCCGGCCAAGCCCAGTTGGCTGATGCTGGGACTCAGGTCTCCTTCAGTCCTTCCAGTGCTCTGAGTACAAGATTTGTCGTCACCCTCCCGAGACGGGGATGCTGACGCTTTCGGTTAAAGCTGTGAATGAGTCCATTTGCCCTCTTAGTTCTGTTTATCTCGAGGCGTATTTCCAGGTGCACACACGTTTCACGCCGCCGTCCTTTCCTCCTGGTGAGCTGACCTGCTGCCCCACGTGAGGCCCCTCTTCACTCCCGTCTTGCCTCTGCCTCCTTTGAAGTCTGCCTTGTTTGACGCTAATGGGACGACTTTGTTCGGTTTTCTTTTGGTTCGCTTCCATGTCATACGTTCTCCTTCGTTTCACTTCGGAACTGAATGTGGCATTTTGTTTGACGTGAATGGCTTGTGGATCATGTAGAGTTGGGTCAAACTTTCCTATCCATATCAGTAATGTCTGCCAGGCTGTTTAAACAATTTGCCATTCAAAAAAGTATTTATGTTTGTAGATGTATATCCACCATTTTATTATTTGTTTTCTGTTTGTTCCAGCTTTCTTTCCTGTTTCTCCTTTCCTCCTTCCTTGCAGTTATTTGAGCCATTTTAATTCCATCTCCTTCTGCAGGGTCTCCAGTCCTTTCTGGTTCCCGGCAGTCCAGTGTGCCCTCAGCCCTGAGGTCTGAGGCTGCACACGCCTCCGGCTGTCCCACCTTCAGAACCAAAGTGGGAGGAAGCCTCGGTCTTGTCCTTGCTTCTCTAAGGCTAGGCGACCCCACCCCATCCTTGAAGAAGAATTACAGGATCTGCTGGGCCCTCCGTCAGCACCCGAGCGTCGTCAGCTTCCCACCTGCACTGGGTTCAGGCCTGGAGACCCCGAAGGACACACAGCGTCAGGGAGAGAACTCGCACTGTCTCGGCCGTCCTCTGAATCCTGGCTTCCTTCCCCAGGCTGCCTGCGGACGCGGACGTCCAGAGTCTTCAGGTGGGCTCCAGGCACCGTGCTGGGCTTTTAGAATAGTGTTTAGAGGGATAGACAGGCTGTAGATGACTACTCCACCCAGACCCAGGACCAGGAGCCCCAAATCTTTTCTGTCTTTCCACAAAATTTTAATCTTCATTCCTGCCGGCCCTGTGATACTTTTTCTGAATAGATTCCTGAGGAGTTTTTATTTTCTATTAAATTCTGAATCCGATAAGTTAGCCATTTGTAGAGGCCTGTGTGTATAATCAATTCATGTCATTAGCTTGCCTTCATTCTAGAAGATATTTGTCTATTTTCCTGGTTTTCTAAGCAGACAATTGTAAAACCAGCAAGCATTTTTTTTGTTGCTGCTGTTGTTCAGAGTTCTCCTTTCCTATTGCTTAAAGCTCTCCTAAGACGTACTTCTGGGCTTCCCAGGTGGTGCAGTGGTAAAGAATCTGCCTGCCAAAGCAGGAGACAGAGGAGGTGCGGGTCTGATCCCTGGGTCGGGAAGATCCCCTGGAGAAGGGAATGGCAACCCGCTCCAGCATTCTTGCCTGGAGACTCCCATGGACAGAGGAGCCTGTGG
Source organism: Cervus canadensis (assembly GCF_019320065.1). Classification (NCBI taxonomy): domain Eukaryota; kingdom Metazoa; phylum Chordata; class Mammalia; order Artiodactyla; family Cervidae; genus Cervus; species Cervus canadensis. The sequence goes on along the minus strand of NC_057406.1, from coordinate 1,229,342 downwards.
GATACAGTCCACGGGTGGCCAAGAGTCGACCGTGACATAGCAGCTGAGCACAAACATGCTTCTCCTCACGTGTTCACACTAAACACACTCACAGAGCAACGTGACTACCAGGACTAATAACTGTCTCCTGACGTTTATTGAAGCGATTTTAAGGTTTTTCTGTTAAAATCATATTTGCCATTGCTTTTGGTAAGTACTTTCAATTGCATTTTTAAATTTCTTTGAATTTGTATATTATAGAGCAATTATTAAGGATGCTTTCAGATCTAATAAAATTCTTTAGAAGCCTTTTGGATAAAATTTTATTTTTCCTCTAATTTCTCTACAGAATGGGTGAATTTGATGAGTAGTCTGACATTAAATGATATTTAGTTTCTACAATAAACCCTATGTTGTTACATTGTTCTATTCTTTCCATGCAGTTCCATATTCTATTTGCTAACCCATCGCTTAGAATTTTTGACATCAATATCATAATTAGTATACTATTTTTTAAGGCGTGGGCATTACACTTGTTTTGAAACGTGTAATCTGGCATTTCTTACTATTTCCTATGACATGGTGGTGATTAATAACCAGTGATTAAGTAGATTTCAGCTGCAAAACCATTTGACCCTAGGGCCTTACTTAAAGTGGTATTTTTAAGCAAGTTTCCCAGGTCTCTGCTTGCTTTGTGGGCTGAGGTTGATGGTTCACGTTTGTTTGCAATCCTGTGTTACACAGCAGTTATTAGACTGATGGCGGTTAATAAACCCACTTCGGGATTTCAGGATTCTCAAAGGCAAGTGTTTCCTCAGTGGCTCATGTTTTATCTCACACCACCCTGACCCCTGCACCCCTCCTCCCCACCCCACCCCCGCCCACTGTGGCTCCTCCCACGCCCAGGGACCCCAGGTCACAGCACCTGTCCATCCAGGACTGCGGTGTCCCCCACCTCCCCTCCTCCTCCTATCTTCAATCTCTGTGTGCGTGGAGGAGGTGCCCAGGACCCCAGGGTTCCCAGCAAATGTCCCACTTCTGGGCCTTGGTGGTCTTTGGCGGACTTCTCCAGAGGATGGGCTGAGATACCCAGACCCCCACCCCGAGCCGTTACATGGTCAGAAGGCAGCCACTTGCAGGCTGCAGAGACCCGGGCCTCAGCCCCTGGAGTTCCCGCAGTATCTGGGCAAAGCTCTTGGAGCAGGACAGAGTGTCTGGGCAGAGCCCCTGGGGCAGGACGGAGTGTCTGGGAGGAAGCTGGCTGCCCGCTGGCTGCCCCGCCGTGCATTGGACGGCACTGGGGGGTCTCGGGCACCTGAGCTGAGCCTGTTCTATTTGGCGAGAAGGGGTTTTGTTGAGGGGGGATAGGACTGTGTTTTGTGGTCTGTTCACTTGGCTTATTCCCTAAGAATATTGAATTATATAGCGTGTGTTAGTCACTCAGTCGTGTCCGACTCTTTGCGACCCCATGGGCTGTAACCCTCCAGGCTCCTCTGTCCATGGGATTCTCCAGGCGAGAATCCTGGAGTGGGTTGCCATGCCCTCTTCCAGGGGATCTTCCCGACCCAGGGATCGAACCCACATCTCCTGTGTCTCCTGCATTGGCAGGCAGATTCTTTGCCACTAGTGCCACCTTGGAAGCCCCTCATTACCTGATTTTAACCCCACTGGTTTAGGACTGGACAAAAGGCCTGTGACATCACAACTTGGACACTTCCCGACATCGGCTGTGAAATACGTGATTGATTTTCAAGGTAATCCCCAAACATGAAAAAGCAGGCTGTTAATAAAGCTTCAGTATATATCTGCTGAATTCAGTTAATTTATGGTATAATTCAATTTTTGGTCTGTTTTAGTCTTCATCCAAGATGTGTACTCAGTTTTGGAAAGATGGAATTTCTCACTCACAGTCTCCTTTATTCAGATCTCTTATCTGTAATCATTTTCTGCTGTATTTATTTATTTTGCTGCTGCAGAGTTTTTGATACATAGAAGTTTGAGACTTAAAATTTATTCAGAAATTGCACTTCTTATAATTAAATCTCATAATATGTCTGTGACTGTTTACTACTTTTTATCTCAAATTCTAAAAATTCCACACAGCACATGGATATTAATATGGATGTCTGATTTTTTTTTTTTACATTTGTATTTACCAGGAATTTCTGTTCAGCTTTGGTTTTTCTTGAATATGTTTCATGCAAACTGCAGGTCACTAGTTTTTGGTTTGGGTTCCTGTTTTCCCCTGACTTTTTCAGAGGAGAGTTCAGTCTGCTAACATTTAACGTAAACACAGGACAGACTTGATTTTCCCCCCTTTCTTCACCTTTATTGATAATCCTGGTTTCTTCTGTGCTTTTCCTTATTGTTGTAATTAAATAATGATATTTGTAAGTAATACAATAATTGAATAAAATGAAAATTATAATTTGTTAAGCTTGTAACTGATGCTTTCAAACTGTGGTCTTAGAGAAGACTCTTAAGAGTCCCTTGGACTGCAAGGAGATCCAACCAGTCCATCCTAAAGGAAATTAGTCCTGAATGTTCATTAGAAGGACTGATGCTGAAGCTGAAGCTCCAATACTTTGCCCACCTGATGCAAAGAGCCGACTTGGAAAAGACCCTGATGCTGGGAAAGACTGAAGGCAGGAGAAGGGGATGACAGAGGATGAGATGGTTGGATGGCATCATTGACTCAATGGACATGAATTTGAGCAAACTCTGGGAGATGGTGAAGGACAGGGAGGATTGCGTGCTGCAGTCCATGGGGTTGCAAAGAGCTGGACATGACTGAGCATGTAGTTATTATCTTGTAATTATTTTACTTGTAACTATTATCTCCGTGGGGCCTTCACCCCAACTCATTGCTGCGGGCCGGAGTCCTTTCTCCCATTTCCCCTCCCCCATCCCCGCTCCGCATGGGGCCCTCGCGGTTCCTGGGGCTCCGTCTGTAGGGGGTGCAGACGTCACTCCCTATCAGTCAGCCGTTCCCCCCAGCTATGACTCTGAGGCCCCTGCCCCCGCCTACCCCCGGTTTTCTGTGAGCCTCCGAGATGCTCCATTTATCCTCGGATTCCAGGAACTTTTCCAGAACACGTACAAGTGTTTACCCTCTCTTCAGAGTCCCGCCTGGGACTCAGTGAGAATGAGCCAGCCAGCCAGCTCCCCGTCGGCGGAGGTATTGCCTCTGATTTAATTACTGACTCTGCTCCTCCCCTGGAACCTCTCACCACCTGACTGTTCGGTCTCCTAAATCGGAGTCAGATTTTTCACCTGAGACTTTCTTCCTAGCTTTTTCACTGTTCCCTCCACGGTGTCTCCTAGGACAACCCCCGAGGCTCCACGGGGCCCTGCTGTCTGTCTGACGGGCTGTCAGTAAGAAAACCTTGCTTTGCATCTCCAGGAAGCCATGTTCCTAGTGCACTTGACCCCTGAGTGCTCTCACTGTCTTTTTGTTCCAGCTCCATCTGTCTTCCCAGCTCCTCCATCCCCTCGGAGCCGATGGAGGGTCTGTCTGCCCACCTGCAGAAGCTGTCAGGGAGGGGGGCGCTCAGCCCTGGGAAGCCTTCCACCCCGGGAGCAGTGGAAGGGGCCGTCCTGGCCGAGGGGGTGAGGGGATGGGCAGGAGGCGGGGCGGGGAGGGGGCCGTGCACGCCTGCCCCAGACCCCCTGCGCCCCGTCCCCAGCGTCTTCCCGGCCTGCAGCCCCCGGGCCGAGCCCACACTGCACGAATTGTCCATCACCCCTCCCGCCTCATCCCGTTCCTGCCAGGACTGCCCTCGCTCTCACCCTAACGCTCTGCCCCCACCCCAGCCCCCCTTTCTGCCCCCCACTACCCCCGGACCCTTCTCTCCCAGCCCAGCCATGACCACAGATCCTGTGTGGTTGAGGCGCTGGGAGGGGTGCCGCCAGAGACAGGGAGGTCCCCAAAACAGCAGAGAGGCTGCATCCTGGGCTCCCCGGGGCTGAGGGCAGGACCCCTGCGGGCCGAGGGCTCACCAGCCTGGCGCTCTCAGAGCTCTCCTCACGGCGCGCCGACCTCCCCGCAACCCCCAACCCCCCTCGACAACCTGGGCCTGAAGCAGCCCGTCTGCTCCTCTGGACTCTGTCTACCCCTCTGGAGATCAGGCCCAGGGCCAGCGTGCGCCTCTCATGTGCTGGTGAGGCTGTGAATCTACAGAGCGCGGGGGCCCCAGGAGCAAAGTGAGGGGATGCCTGCCGTGGAGGCCCCTGCAGCGCGTCCCGCTGGGCAGAGCGTGTCTCCACTGTTGGCTCCCAGCCCCCAGCACAGACCGGGATGTTCAGACACGGGCTGCCCTGACCGGACCCCTACCCCAGCCCCACCAATACATTCTGCGTTGACTGAAGGCAGATTTGGCAGAATGAACGAATGAGTGTGTGAGCTGGCCGTGGGGTGACGCTGGGTCTAGCCCAGGGGAGGGCCCATGGAAGACGTCCCCCCAGGCTCTCCTGAGGCAGGTGTTGGTGATCTGGGAGGGGAGACACAGAATCGCCCTCCTTCCAGGGAGAGAAGGTTCCAGGGTTTCTGCCTGCTGCAGGGTCCCCGCCTGGGGCGGGGGGGCAGCCTCCCAGGCAAGTGACGTCTCTGCACCCAGGCCCACCTGGACAGGTGATCTGGTCTCCACAGTGTCCCCACCCACCGCCCCCCCCACGGCTGCCGTCTCCCCAGCGACCTGGAGACCCTGAGTCCCAGCCCGAGGCGGGCTCACCTGGGACCCACGACCCTGCCCTGCAGCCCCTCGCGGTGGAGGGACCCCGTCCTGGAGGAGGTTCTGGGTGAGCCCAGCAATGGCCAGAGTCCAGAGGGAGATGAGGAAGGTAGGCTGGACCCCAGTTACCCGCCACGTCCCCACTTGCTGGGGCACAGAGTGAGCCCCGGTGGCTCCCCCAGGAGAGGCATTGGGGGTGGAACTCATCCCTTCCCAACCACAAGTCTCCACCTCTGCGGGCCTCACCGGGGGACTGACTACCGTGCCTCAGGGCCGCGTGTCCACACTGCTGCCGAGGAGCCAGCAGGGAGCGTGGGGCGCGTGGGCCAAAGCATCAGTGTCGGGAGCGCCTCACGGGCCCTGCTCACCCCCTTGGATCCAGGGACCGCCGCCTTTCGTGGGCACAGTGAGCCCATGAGGCGATTAAGTCCAAAGCCACTTCTAGCTCTGAGAACCTTCGCATCTAAGTTTTATCCATGAAAACAAATCTGTTCACAGTGGGGTCACTTCAGCCCCTTGTTTCTTAAAATAAACTCCTCCCTCCTATCCAGACGGTTCCAGTGGACACACAGAAACCCATCCTCAGCCTCTGCGTCGGGCTCCTTGGGCTCCCCAGGGCGAGGGGGCTGGGGACCCTCTCCAGGAGGCGGGGGTCGTGCCTGGGGGCGCTGGGCCCAGAGCTCTGGCACAGCTGGGACGCTGAGCCTCGACGCTCGGCGGGGCGGTGGAAGGAGGAGGCGGGAAGGGCCTCCGTCATCCATGTGTCCCCCAGTCGTACACCGGGCGGGCCTGTCTGAGCGGGCCTGTCTGAGCGCCCCCGCCCCCCTTGCCAGCCGGCGCTGTGTCAGCGCAGGGGCCCGGCCCTCCCGGGCCAGCTGTGGACAAGCAGGCAGGTGCGACCTGTGATGGTAACTGTCAGGGCAGAGAGGAAGGAGGGGAGCCAGCGGGTGAGACGTGCACTCAGGGCCCGAGGCCTGGAGGGCCCGGGGGAGACCCCAGGTCCCGCGGCTCTCCCGCTGTCTTTCCCAGCTGCAGCAGGACCACAGACAGGGAGACAGAGGCGAGGACGGTGGGCGAGCGGAAGGACAGTGGGCGGATGGGAGGTAAGAAGGAGGGGTGGGTAGCGTGAGTGGGCAGAGGGAGAGATAGACGTGTATGTGAGCTTTCACACTCACAGTTTGTACGCAATCTGGCAGCTCAGTATGTGTGTGTATGTGTATATGTGTGTTTATGTATGTGTGTTATTTGTGTAGCATTTACGTGTTATGTATGTGTGCATGTGTGTATATGCTATGCATGTGTATTATGTGTGTGTCTGTGTGTATGTGTCTGTTATGTATGTGTGCATATGTGTGTGTTATGTATCTGTATGTGTTTATGTGTGCATCTACATGTGTGTGTTATGTGTGTATGTGTGTATGTTATGTATCTCTGTGTGTGCATATATTATGTATGTGTATGTGTGTATTTGTGCATGTGTGTATTTATGCATTTGTGTTTATGTATTATGTGTGTATTTATATGTGTGTATGTGTATGTGTATATTTGTGCATATGTGGTGTTTATGCATTTGTATGTGTTTGTATGTATGTTATGTGTATATTTTATATATCTATGTATCTGTATGTGTGTATATGTATGTATGTGTTTATGTATGTGTGCATGTGTGTATATGTTATATATGTGTGTTATGGGTGTGCATGTGTCTGTCTTATGTGTGATTATGTGTGTGTATGCATGTGTATTATGTGTGTATCTATGTTTGTTTATGCATGTGTATATATGTGTACATGTGTGTGTTGTGTGTGTTGTGTGTGTGTTGTGTGTGTTATATGTGTGTTATGCATGTGTACATTTGTGCATGTTTGTGTTTATGTATTTGTGTTTATATGTGTGTGTTATGTGTGTATCTATATTTGTATCTATGTGTATATCTATATGTGTGTATATGCTTGCGTGTTGTATTAGGTATGTGTGTATACATGTGTGTTAGGTGTGTGTACATATGTGTGCATACATGTGTGTGTTGTATTAGGTGTGTGTATACATGTGTGTTAGGTATATGTGTATACGCGTGCATGCATACATATGTGTGTTATATTAGGTGTGTGTATAAGCATGTGTTAGGTGTGTGTGTGTATACATGTGTGTGCACATGCAAGCACACAGGTATAAACAAGCAGGAGGCAAATGGCCAACAAGCCCTTGCTGGCTGAGGCCCCAGGCAGCACCTGGCCCCCAAAACTCCCCACAGGTGTGGGCGTGCCCGCCCCAGGCTGGGCTTCAGGGAGGCCTGCAGAGCCCTGGGCCCAGACCCCGCCTCCCACCCCGTCCCCCGAGGCGCTGTCTAGTCCAGCCCCCGGGATGCAGGTCCGGAGGCAGTGACTGGCCTCAGGGTTGGTGAGGGTTTCCTGCAGCCTCTCAGCGCACCAGTGGACTGCCCCTGGAGAGGGGAGGTCAGGGGCTTGACTAGTGGACCACAGGACCGCTCAGGACTGGGGCCACAGCACAGCTCCCAGAACCTGGCCGCACATGCCTGGACGCTGACCCTGTTCCCCATCATGGACCCAGAACAACTTCCCCTGTCTCTGCGATGCCCTGCAAGGAGCAGGCGAGGGGCCACTTCATTGTGTTGTGCGGTCCCCACTCTGCCTCACCTCCCTCTGGGCCCTCCAGTGCCCTCTGCCCCCAAGCTGACTCTGGGGACACCTCCTCCAGGAAGGCCCTCTTGACTCCCCTGCCCTTGGTGCCTCTGATTCTGGGCCACTACGTCTCAGAGTCCCTGACAGTGGACGGCCTAGACCTCATGTCTCAATCTCAGGGACGTGTGATCCCCGAGGGCGGGGGCCATGATCAGACTCATCTTGGCAGCAAGCAGTGTCTGCAAGGAGTCATGAGATCCCATACATTTTTTTGTTTAATTTGCCCAGTTTTGTCAAGAAAAAAAGAACTGTTAGCCTGTACCAGTAGTCCCGGTTGAGTTGGCTGCCTGAGATCCGCTCTGGAAGGGAAAACAGACTTTACCTTCTTGGTCTCTGCCGACTACACAACTCAAATGATATAATTAACTTCCCAGCCTCGGAGAGGCTTTGATTTGAGTCCAATTTTGTTATCGTTCAGAATTTCCTCTCAGGTTTTTCTTTAATTCCTCAGCTTCCTTCAAAAATAGCACCAAGACCGTGTCTTGACAGGAGAAGATGTATCATCCACACCCCTGTTATGCCTCAGATTACACTGAACCATTTTCTTGGCACAGGTGCGCCCACCCCACCCCCCACCACAACCCATCCAGCCAGGCTGACGCTTCTCAGATGGAGACGAAGACACTTCTCAGCTCAAGTGTTTGTCAGACACAAGTCATCTCCACAAGAGGGGAGGCTACCGTGCCGGCCTGGGTGCTTCTGTCCTCTTGAAAAACTTGTTTGCAGGGACACCGTGGGAAGAAGCCATGCGACTTTGCTGTTTGTTGATGGCTGCGTGTGCCTTCCCATCAGCGCAGACCCTCTCCAGCTGCTCCGGTCCTGCAGCCTCGCCTCTGGAATCACAAACAGCAGACGCAGAGGACGGGTGGGTGCTTGCAGAACCCGCGGTCCATGCTCTGACGCCAAAACAGGCCAGCGCACACTCACAGCGCATCTGAGCCCCAAGGCAGCCCCTCAGGGACGCGGACCCTACTCCCAAGTCTTGGTGGCACTCGGGACCTGCTTGCGGGCCATGGGACCATCCCTGTCATGATGCTCACTGTAGGTCATGAGCCAAGAACTAAAACCATCATCTGAGACAACATGAGGGATCTTGGGGGGCTCTTCCGTCTTGCAGGTGTTTCCGTGATGCCATTCATCCCCCTGTCTGGCAACCGTGTCAGCATCCTGATGCTGCATCGCTCCCCGATCCCATCCATCAGTGAGTCTTCTCTGTTTCACCTCCTTCACACATCCCAACAGCAGTGATTCCTCTCCATCTCCACGCTTAGCACTGGCCCAAGCCGCCTTCCTCTCTCCTCTGGGACAGAGCAAAAGCTCCACCCGTTTGACCCTTTGCAACCGGTCCGCCTTGGAGGACGGAACCACCATCTCCCTGCTGCTCGGACCAGAAGCTGATTAAATAGGCTCCCTTCCTCCCCTGGTCCTGCCAATTTTGCCTCCCAACTGCTCTTCACCTTGATCATCCCTCCCTGGTGGTGACCGTGATCCACAGTGGCTCTGCCCACACCAGCACCCCACTGGTCTCCATCCCTCATGTCTTGCCTCCTCAGTGACTTTCTAACATGGAAACGTGTATTTCATTGTCCCCAGGGGACCCTCCATGACCCCTCCAGCCACAGGCCGCGGGCGTGAGATGCCCGAACGCCCCGTCCTGGCCTTTGCACCTTCGCTCAGGTGCTGCTCGCCTGCTGATGGCCTGGCTCCTCCTGTCTTCACGCCCGTGTGCCCGGCCATCCAGCCTCAGCTCCACCCACTCCTGCAGGAAGACCTCCCCGACCTGGGCGTCTTCACGCGTGCTCCTGGGGCGCTGCTGGGCCACTCATGACACTCATGCTTTGCTTCCTCCACTGAGTCGGGATCCGGGAAATGAGAATTGAAGAAATGGTCAGAAGACACAAAAACATAAAATGCAATCTGTATATGAAATGAAGATCGCCAGTAAAAGCCGAAAAATAAGCCAAGTGTTCCATCCATGGAGAATCTGGGCAGGGGTTGATAATCACATACAGATCAGAGCATCGTCCAGAAGAAAGGCAATGCGTCAACCCGCTCATGGCAGTGGTCCCTTGGACAGGAAACACGGCCTCAGGGCAGAGAGGGGCTTCTGCTTCTGTGTCTCGCCTGTGGGCGCGGGCGTTCACGCGCATGAGCACCCCGTGCGGGTCTGATGATAGGCAGGTGGCCACTTCACATCATGCTTGGTGGGGAGGCGTCGTGGTAAAGTTCTAGAACATTCATACCTTTTGCCTGAGTCATTTTACCCCAGTAATAAATACTAAGGTTATAACTCTAGAGCCAGCTTAGTCTTTATTCAAAGCTCTATTTAAAGTATAAAAATTGAAATAACCTAAATATCCCCAAAATATAGAAAGCTGATGTGGTATAAACACTCGATTCTGTTTCTCAGGGAGAGGACACTTATCTTTTATTTGACTTTTGCTTCCAATATCTGTAACTCTGATGGGATTCTCCCCTGTGGGTCTTGGTGGGACAAAGTCCTTCCCTTCCCCCCATCGTGTAGAAGGGAGAACCCCAATCTCCCATCCTTGCAGCTGAACAAGGCTGTGGCTCACGCCTATGGAGAGTGGTAAGGTGGGAGACAAAGTTCTCAAGATCAGGGGCATGTTTAAAGGATCATATATTTCTACCAAGTTAACTTTATCCCAGGAATGAAAGATTGGTTTAATATTTTAAAAAATCAACCCATGTAATTCACTACCTTAACAGAATAAAAAAGAAAACCAAAGATGGTACTGAAAAGTGAAAGTGAAAGTGAAGTAGCTCAGTCGTGTCTACGTGGGTTGCCATTTCCTTCTCCAAAAGACTGTGCTAGTATTTCATAAAAACTTGCTCAGTGAAATTCAGTCTATATGACAAAAAGTAGGAACAAACTAGAAAGAGAACTTCTTTAATATCACAAACCGCAGCTACTAAAAAATCAGCGGCAGAGATTATGAAAATGAAAGTGAAAGTCACTCAGTCGTGTCCGACTCTTTGTGACCCCATGGATTATACAGTCCATGGGATTCTCCAGGCCAGAATACGGGAGTGGTTAGCCGTTCCCCTCTCCAGGGGATCTTCCCAACCCAGAGATGGAAGCCAGGTCTCCTGCATTGCAGGCAGATTCTTCACCAGCTGATCCCCCAGGGAAGCCCACTTGCTGGTCAAACATGATTTCCCCCTCAAATCAGGCATGAGAATCAGTGTTCCACCATCACCACTTACGTTTAGATGCTGTCCTGTTACATACAGGCTAGCGAAGGACGAGGCGCTAGTGCAGAGCGCAGGGGGCTATGAATATAGTCAACGTCCTGCGATAAACGTGACGGGAAAGAACAAGAGAGTGTATGTTCGTGAATAACTGAGTCGTGAGTTTCCACAAGTCGTTGCTTTAGAGTAGAGATGAGCACAACATTGTAAGTCAACTATGCTTCAATAAAATAAATCTAAAATAACTCAATAATAATAATAATAAACATTGTCCTGGAGAGCCTCAACAGTGCAAGTAAAAGAAAGAAATACATAGAAATTGAAAATAAGGAAATGCAAACATCTTTATTTGTCGATAATATGATTATGTACAAGAAGAAACTAAAGGAATCTACAAACAAATCATTAGAATTAACTAGTAAATTTAGCAAAGTGCATATGATATTTCCACATGATAATAACAAGTAATTAAGCACTGAATTTTTAAAATACCATTTATAACAGCACCAGCAAATCGAATACTTATGACAGATGTACATGACATCTGCATTGAAAACCACAAAACGTGGCCGGGAGGAATTAGAGAGGGTCTGAGCACATGGGGATGAAGTGTGCTCATGAAGGGGAGACTCCATGTTGCCAGGCCCCCTTGCATTGAACCATAGATTCATCCCAAGTCCATCTCACCTTCTATTGTCATTTCTTATTAAAATGTACAAACTGATGTTAAAATTGATAGAGACGATCAAAGGATACAGAGGGGCAAAGACCACCTCTGGGGGCAGACCCCCCAAACTCCAGGACTTTCCGTAAAACCGCTGTGCTGTGGGCACCAGGCAGTGTGGGCAACCAGGACTAAGGGGCCTACAGACGACACCTGTGGGTCCCCTGACGCCAACAAACCGCAGGACACCATGGAGGAAGAGAACGTCTTTGTTTTATAGGATTTGATCCCTTTGGAGAGGACGAATCTTGTTTCTACCTCACACTGTTGATATAAAGGACCGATTTCCTAAACATAAAAGCAAAATCTACCCATTTTTCAGAAGAAAACTTACAGGATATTGTTATGACCTTTGGTAGGCAACAGTTTCTTAAACAGAACACTAAAATTCTGTGTCCTGGAAATCCTCAACAGAGAAAGAAAAGAAAAAGATACATAGAAATTGAAATAAAGGAAGTAAGAATATCTTTATTTGTAGGTAATGTGATCATGCAAGTTTCTTTGTAGTTGATAAACTGGACTTTATTTTTTTAAAAAGAACTCTGTTCCTCTCATTAAAAATGTGAACCATCTCCCACAAGCTCTGGACAGATTTTCAGTCTACTCAGGATGAAGGGAACACACTCACACCATTCGAAGGAAGCCTGCACGTCTGTGTGAAAAGACAGTCCATTTGAAATTACAGACAAAAGGCCCTACAAGCTCTTCAGAAAGGAAGATATCCACACAGTTGAGGCACATACAGCCAGGTGCTCAGAATTAATACCAATTAGAAAAATTAAAATCATGAGTCACGAGAATGGCTCGATGGCAAGGACAGGGAACGCTGACAAGGTTTTGGAGGCGCCGGGATCCCTCCTCCCCTTTCGCTTTTGGTAGCCATGCATTCGTTTTCTGCGTCTGTGGGTCTATTTCCGCTTTGTCAGTAAGTTCATTTTTTGGATTCCACACGCAGTGTGCCTTTGACTCCCGTCCCTGCTCGAATGGGCTGCAGCTGCTGTCAGGCGCCGAGGGATCGTCTCTAGAACCATCCATGTTGCTGCAAATGGCATTATTCTGCTCTTTTCCTGGCTGAGTAATATTCCGTTGTACATATATACCACATCTTCTTTATCCATTCATCTGTCGATGGACTTTTGCATGGCTTCCATGCCTTTGATATTGTAAAACTGCAATGAACATGGGGTGCAAAACCATACTTTGATTTTAAAAAGAGATGGTAGACTGTAAATGGACGAAAATATTTTCATTGCAGAAGGGTACATGTCAAACATGACTCAAAAGTTAACTGTGACATTAATTGAATTAGCGAAATGTTGTCTTCTATTTCTCTACATCTTCAAATTTTCTTTTTCTTCCCCAATTTTCCTTTAATGATTTCAGTTTGCAGTAAAAAAAAGTACCCTGCCTTTCAAAAACTCCCCTTAACTTCAAAATTAAGAAAAAAGAGTTCAGGTCAGTCTCTCAGTCATGTCGGACTGTTTGCGACCCCATGGACTGCAGCATGCCAGGCTTCCCCATCCTTCACACCAACTCCTGGAGTTTATCCAAACTCATGTTCATCAAGTTGGTGATGCCATCCAACCATCTCATCCTGTCATCCACTCTTCTCCACCTGCCTTCAATCTTTCCCAGCATCACGGTCTTTTCAAATGAGTCAGCTCTTCGCATGAAGTGGTCAAAGTATTGGAGTTTCAGCTTCAACATCAGTCCTTCCAATGAATATTCAGGACTGATTTCCTTTATGATGGACTGGTTGGATCTCCTTGCTGTCCAAGGAACTCTCAAGAGTCTTCTCCAACACCACAGTTCAAAAGCAACAGTTCTTCGGCACTCAGCTTTCTTTATAGTCCAACTCTCATATCCACACATGACTACTGGAAATACCATGGCCTTGACTAGATGGACCTTTGTTGGCAAAGTAATGTCTCTGCTTTTTAATATGCTGTCTAGTTTGGTCATAGATTTTCTTCCAAGGAGCAAGTGTCTTTTAATTTCATGGCTGCAATCACCATCTGCAGTGGTTTTGTAGACCAAGGAAATAAAGTCTGTCACTGTTTCCATTGTTTCCCCATCCATTTGCCATGAAGTGATAGGACCAGATGCCATGATCTTAGTTTTCTGAATGTTGAGTTTTAAGGCTACTTTTTCCCTCTCCTCTTTCACTTTCATCAAGAGGTCTTTATTTCTTCTTTGCTTTCTGACATAAAGGTGGGTCATCTGTGTATCTGAGGTTATTAATATTTCTCCTGGCAATGTTGATCCAGCTTGTGTTTCATCCAGCCCAGCATTTCTCATGATGTACTCTGCATATAAGTTAAATAAGAAGGATGACAATATACAGCCTTGACGTACTCCTTTTCCTATCTGGAACCAGTCTGTTGTTCCATGTCCAGTTCTAACTGTTGCTTCTTGACCTGCATACCAGTGGGTATATATAAATATGCTTATATTTATATGAGTTGATACTTTGTAATCAAGAGCTATTTTCATATTTATGTTTTGAAAAATCAAATTTAATTAAGATAAGTGTGATTCAGGAGCACACATGTCTCCTAAACATGTACTTTCAAAGCAGGTCACCTTGTTAAACAGACACTACACTGGTTTTGCACGCTGTGTAAGGAACCTCCACAAACACAGTGACTTCATTAGCACACTTACTACCCACGACTTCCTAGGTCACAAGGCCAGGGTCTCTGCTGGGGTCTCAAGAGGCTGAAGGCGATGTGTCAGCAGGCTGTGGTCCACCTGCAACCTGGGATCTGCTCTGGGTCCCGTCAGGGATTACAGAGCTCAGCTCCTTGTGAATATAGGGCCCGGTCCCTTCTCTCGCGCTGGCTGCGGGCCAGGGTTTGCTCAGGGCCTGGCCGTAGGCCTCCCTCCCTTCGCGGGCCTGCTGAGCATCTGCGGCTTCACCTTCTTTTAAGTGGCCGCCTGATCAGGCCAGCCCAGGTCACTCCCTTTGATCAACTCAAGTCAGCTTGTCAGAAACCAATCACTGGGGGGACCCCCCACGGTATTCTGGCCCTCCTCTCACAAACACACATGCACGCACACACACACATGGGAAGAGATGATTCAAACGGTGTACACTGGGGGCAGGGATGGGACCTCAGGCATCATCTACAACTTTGCCTGGTGGAGCCGTTATGCTAAAATCTGCTGCTTTCCTATCTGTATACTTACAAAGTATCAAAGCTTCTGCAAAATAGCTGCATCAAAAACAAGGGTCTTGGATAATTACAGCTCTGCTGGGTTCCTTGTACGGGCAGGCTCAGAACTCAGGGGTCCTTGTCCATCTGCTGACTTAACCATTGTCATCCTAGGCCCCTCAGGAGCTGGCCTGGGGTCCACACTGGGCGCCTGTAGGCAGCTGCTGCCCATTTGATCAGAGAGAGGTCATCCAGAGGAAGGATGCCGGACCAGGGTCTGGGCTCCCAAGAGTCCTGGTGGAGAGTGGGTGAGGGATACAGAGGTGGGGAGGGCAAGAGCTGACGTCTGTGGTTTGGGCAGGTCCCCTGGGATGAGGGCCTGGAGGCAGAGGTGGCCTCTGGGCAGAGGGAAAGCATGGAGCCAGCCTTCTGGGGACACAAACGTGGCCAGGGTGTGAGGGGTGTCTGGGCAGGACACTGTGAGCCCCGTCCAGGGAAAGGTGAGTGAGGGGCCGGGTGTACCTTCAGCATCATGAAGCTTGGACACCAGGTGCTCGGCAAACGGGATCCCAGATGGACCCCAGAGCTGGGGACACAGGGTGGGTGTGGAGCCTCAGGCCCGTACCCCAGCACGGGGGAAGCTGGGGGACGAGGTCCACGTTCCTGACCCACCTTGTCCCTTCAGCCCTCAGAAGCTGAGGCCTGAGAAGGGGAGGGCCCCGGGGTAACAAGGTTGGGGGGCTGGCTGTGGGGGGTCATCCTGACCGTGCCTGGATGTCCAGGGACCCAAGCAGGTCAGAAGCACGTCCTCATGGACAGGAGCTCACGGCGAGATGGGGACTTGATTTAGAAATGGAAAGCAGACTTCAAGAAGCAGGAGAAAATGGCCCATTCCTGCTGCCATAGTAACAAAGATGGGGCGGAGGGAAGGGAGCCAGGAGGAGCGTCCGAGGCTGGAGGCAATTACCTGCGGCCTGCATCTTGTCTCCGAAGACCCCAGAGCTCCTGCAGATGGTTTTCACCCACCCCTGTCTGGCTGGAGGGGGCAGGGCGGCTCTGAGCATCCTCTGAGCACCTCCCCTCAGGCCGGCCTGCAACAGTCCAGCCCCATCCTGGGCCACGTGGGCGTCCAGCTCTGCCCCCACTGTGCCAGCCCCTCTGTCCTGGCAGGGGAACCCCATCCGCATCTGCTGACCTGGGGGCAAGTGCCGGGGATGCTCCTGCTCCCCGGGACCCCCCGCCGCGGGAACGGCTCCATGTCCCTCCCAGGGCCAATGCTCGCGTCCAAGGCTGCATCAGGGGATGGGCCTCCCGCAGCCCCCATGGGGACTGGAGGGAAGCTCCTTTCTACAGGGAAATCCACACACTCTGATCAGGTCACAAAACCAGAGTCAGTCATCCACCAGCCAGAGCACAGGCGCCCCGAGGAAGGCCCGGCTTCCAGGCAGGGGGGCGGTCAGCTCTGTGAAGAACGGCGACCTCAGGGTCGAGCCGGGGGCCCTGCCTGGACGGGTCAGGGACAGCATCTGAAGGTGAGGTGGGGTCAGCCAGGGTGTGCAAGGCTCCAGCACGCAGACACGCAGCACCCGGACTGCGAGGCGGGCAGAGCTGGCACCTCGTGGAGAGAGCTCGTCGGCCAGGCCCAGGGCTGCACGCGCCCACCGGGAAGCAGGGTCCGGGCAGGGGATGTGCGGGCGCGGGGGTCTCTCCGCTCTGCTGGGCAGGCAGGAACCGGCGCCAGCACTCGGGGCGGCTCTCGGCCTCTCTGCTACCCCGACGTGCACACACACTTTGTGGCCCGCACGCAGAGGCCTAAGCTACAGAGCTGGGGCTTCCCTGGTGGCTCAGAGGGCAAAGCGCCTGCCTGCAATGCAGGAGACCCAGACTCCAGGCCTAAGAACAACCCAAACGAGGGCTGGCCAGAGAGGCATAGTACAAAAGATGGGCCCCTCAAACACACATGCAAACAAAGAGGAATCTTTAAAAGAAGAAGAAAAGGAAATCGGAGGAGAGCTGGCAGCTCTGGGGCTCCAGCAGGACTCGGCATCAGGGCGTCCCCCTATGAGTCAGAGCGTCTGAGATGCGCCCTGGCGCTGAGCCCTGGCCGCCTGAGCCCCTGGACCTCCAGGTCTTGGTGACAGACCCTGCGTCTCTACCAGGAGCTCACAACTGAAGACAGGAAACCGTCCCAAGGCCAGGGCCGTGGCCCCCCGCCAGCAGGCAGGGGAGGCAGTGGGAGACCCTGTGTCCACGCGGGCCCTGGACGACCCTCCCCACGGCGGCGCAGGCTGAGCGCCCTCGTGGATCCAGCCCCGCCGTGGGGCTGGGGGTCAAGCAGGGCTGCTGCGGTGACTCGCACGGGCACCCCCACCCAGGCCGGGCCAGGTCCACGTCCCGCAGGAGGGGCGGAGCCCGAGGCCTGGGCACGGGAGGACAGAGGTGCCTGGTCCTGGGTCACGTGATCATGTGACGTGACCGTGAGGAAGCAGCGTCCCCCTGGGGAGGAGGAGGTCAGGAGCAGGGATGGCAGAACGCGTCCCCCAGCTCTCCTGAGAACGACCGCAGCGGGAGAGGCGGGGTCCACCTCTGCTGGGCTGGCTCTGGCCTGGCCACCCCATCATTAAAGTTCAAAACTCCAGGCCCCTGGGCAGTTCTTAGAGCCGTCTGTGCATCATCGGGCGGCCGGCACGGGGGACAGGGCCGCCTCCCAGGCTGGGGTCAGGGTCCCGGGATGCAGCGGGGCAGGGTCACTTCCCCACCACGGGTGGAGAAAGCCACGTCCGGCCCGAGGGCCGTCCTCCTCCAGCCGGGCTCTTCCTGGCTTGTCCTTTAGCTTCGGGGACAGGACCAACCTCCCCGAGGTGCCTGGATGGCATGGTGCCCGCGGCCCTGTCCTGCCCCGCCCGAGCGCTCTCCCAGCTCGCCGGGGACCACGGCAGGCGGCGGGGACGCGCACGGCAGCAAATGCAGATGTCAGGCGGCACGCAGCTAATTACCGGCAATGTGCAGGAGCAAATTGAGAAATGATGGATTTAATAAATCCCTACATTTTTTGTTTACACCAACAGCGATTTGGGTGCGGGGCGGGGGGCGGGGAGACGTGCTTGGCATGCAGAGTCGCACCTGCCTCCCTGCCTCCCCGCCGCCTGGCGCCTTGGGGCGAGCAGACGGGGGGCAAGTGGATAATTGCTTCCTTCTCCCCGTGTGTGCGGCCGTGGGGACCATTTTAAGGAGGAGGCCATGGCGAATCCTGTTTAACCTCCGACGGCCGTGCAGCGCTGAGGGAGGCCACTCGGTACATAAGAAACCACCCGTGTCCAGGCCCCCCGGAGTCTCCCGGGGCCCAGCTCTGTCCAGGGAAGAAGCTGAGCCCCTTTAAGGACGTGTGGGAGACCCCTCGTGTGTTACTGCTCTGAGCACTGAACGAAGAGGACCACGCGTCTGGGAAGACCCCCTCCAGCCCAGCCCCTCTCTCCGTCCAACCGTGTGATGCTGGACACAGATGTGAAAAGTCTCCCATGCGCACTGCTGAGCCTCCAGCTGGGATGTGGAGAGAGGATCCCAGAGGGCAACTCCTGCCGAGGAGCCACCTGGCTGGCCAGGGAGAAAGTGCACTGAGGACTGTCCCCTGAGCCTCCCAAGCGGGAGAGTCAGGACCCCCACCCGCACTGCCGGGAGCCCCGCACGCCCCAGGGCCGGCTGTGATCCGGGCCCTTCCCCCCAGGCTCTCCCTCGCTGGCTCCCACCAGAGCTCCTGGTGTCGGGTCCGGATGTCCGGGCCGTCCGTGTGACCTCTTGGTCTCGGGGGACTTTGCATGCGTCCCCCTCTACCTCCAGCCCCCGACCCACTTCCCCTGGGGGCACACGGAACCCCCCACAGCCTGCCGGGCACAGACACTGCTTCACCCACAGGCGGTCCTGCTGTGCCACCTGAGGGACCCACAATCTCACCTCCAGCCTGTGAGGCGGGGATGGAGCCCTGGTCCCCGCCCTCTGCGGGGGGTGAGAGCCGGCAGGACCATTAGCATCTGGGGCGCAGGCCCCTGCTGACAGCAGTAACTCAGCACAATTTACAGCTTTATTTCCTGTTACAAACTCGCCCAGAGATGATGAATTGGGCCTGCAGAGCCCCGCCAGGGACGCCACGCTGCAGGGGGCCTTGCACGTCTTCCCGCTGAGCCTCGGCGTCCTGAGCAGCGGCCCGCAGTCATGGGCCCTCGGGGGGCCTGGCTCCCCAGCACCGTCACCCACTGCACCCAGCCCGGGGCTCAGGGAACCTTTCTAGGACAACGAGGCACACGGCCTGTGCTGCCTCCATCCAGCCGTCCTTCTCTGACCCTCCCGGGTAGGGACTCCCACCCCCACATTTAGAGACAAGGACACCCCGGAGTGTGAGGCTGGAAGCAGAGACCCAGACGGGGAGGCCTCATCTGGGATGTAACCGTGGTGACGGTGGGGGCCTCCGGTCCCGTCTGTCCGCCGGCCCCTTGTCTGCACACAGTGGGTCAGCAGCAGCTGCTTGTCACAGTCCAGGATCAATACACACTCACAGATCAGGACAGAGACCTTTAACCCTGGGCTTCCCAGGTGGCGCTGGCTGGAGAGAGTCCACCTGCCAATGCAGGAGACATAAGAGATACAGGTTCCATCCCTGGGTCAGGAGGATCCCCTGGAGGAGGAAACGGCAGCCCTCTCCCGAGGACGGAGGAGCCAGGCGGGCTGCAATCCATGGGGTCACAGAGACTCAGACACGGCAGGAGCGACTGAGCCCTGTCAACCCTGAAATGTGAGACCAGCACTTCCTGTGGGTCTCCTGGGAGCCAGGCATGGGACACTGGGGGGAATGGTGGGGAGTGGGGAGCAGCCACACGGTACCGCCCTGGTGGGGGCGGGAGGGGACCAGGGACTCAGCCAGATCTGTAGTCAGACGGGACCGTGGGGGGCCTCAGAGAGTGTCAGCACGTCCTCTGGTGGAGGAGGCTTTGGTGTGGAACTAGGGGAGCCGGGGGGTGTGGGGAGCAGGTCTGAAGGGCCCCGGGGCGGGGAAGGAGAGGGCGGAGGGCAGCCTGGAGGAGGAGGTGCCTGGGGCCTGCAGACCATTAGGGCCTGAGGCCGAGCCCCGCTGGTGCGATATGGCCTGGACCCCACGTCCTAGGGGCACAGAGGGCCATCTGCCCCGTCAGTCCTGCTGCCTGACGGTCGGCAGCCCGAGGGGACACGGGGCAGAGAACATCAGGGAGTAATGGGGCAACCCAACGCAGCCGGCTTCCTCCCCCACTCTCCGCACACATCCGGCGGGGGCAGCTGGAGGGCTGGGCAGGACACGGGCTCCCTGGACTCTCCTCCCTGGTCCAGGTCCGGCTCGTCACCCCAGGGGCTGCCGGCCTGGGAGGCTGCACCCGAGCTCCATGGCCTCACCTCCCGAGGGCTCTGCCCACATGACCGCTGCTGTCCGGGTAAAGCTGACCATGTGCTGCCAGCCCCCGACCACTCCTCTCTCAGGGAGGGTCAGGTCGTCGGGGAGGCCACTGGGGTACAGGGTACTCGGGAGTGGGCGGCTGGGCCCTGACCCCGACCCCAGGAGGACTGGTTCCCAAGTGCAGCGCCCACAGTACAGCCTGGAACCTGGACGGGGGACCAGGCCAGGGACACAGGCGGTGGGTCCGCGGCTCATGGGGCGGCCTCCTCCTCCTGCCCTCGGCGTCCGCTCTCACAGATCCAGAAACTGTGGTCGAAGCCTGGAAGAAGGAAGGGTCACAGGCCCGCGAGGCCGACCCCAGGCTGAGCTCCTCGGCCGAGCCCCCCGCAGGTCCTCACACCCCCACCCTCCAGTGCCATCAGGAGCAGAGCCATCCGTCTGAGTTTTAATTTGGAAATTAGACAGTGCTCACATTCCATTATGTGGCAGAATGAGTCGCCTGAGCCAGGGAGCAGGGTGAGCTATGGCTTCATTAATCAGGGGAGACAGCAGTGGGGCCGGAAGGCCAGAAAGGTCACCAAAGGGGTGGCCGCAGGCTGCTGCAGAGCCTGGTGCCCCCGGACGCTTGCTGAGCTGTGGGCTTCTGCCCCCAGAAACGCCCGTCTCACCTGCTTCCAGCTGCCTGGCCCCTGGGCACCAAGGGACCTCTGCCTCCTGGATGTTCCCCGAGCCCAGGCCTCCCCAGAAGGGGCAGGCAGGTCCCAGCAGAGGAGAGGCTGCCCTGGACCATGGGCGAGGTGCAGGGTCTCAGGCTCAGCGGTCATCTCCTCCCCCAGCTACTGCCAGGACGGTGCTGCAGATGGAGGCCGCATGGGGCTGCGCTGGGGACAGAAGGGAGACTCAGGCTCAGAGGGGGCAGGTGGCCTCTCTGGAGGAGGCGGCCCAGAGGAGACAGGGCAGAGATGGACCACGCGGCCTCGAGACCAGGAGCCCAGGGCCACCAGGGGCATCTTCCTCTCTGCCCCCAGCTTCAGGCTTCTGGGCTCCTGACGGTGAGAGGGTGAGTGTCTGGCATCCTAAGCCCGCAGTTCAGTTCAGTCGCTCGGCCGTGTCTGACTCTTTGCGACCCCATGAACCGCAGTACACCAGGCCTCCCTGTCCATCGCCAACTCCTGGAGCTTACTCAAACCCATGTCCATCGAGTTGGTGATCCCATCCAACCATCTCATCCTCTGTCCTCCCCTTCTCCTGCCTTCAGTCTTTCCCTGCATCAGGGTCTTTTCCAGTGAGTCAGTTTTTTGCATCAGGTGGCCAAAGTATTGGAGGCTTCAGCTTCAGCATCAGTCCTTCCACTGAACATTTGAGACTGATCTCCTGTGCAGCCCACAGTAATTAACTGGCAGCCCCAGGAAGCTCACCCCTGGCCCCCGGGTTCTGCTATCCACACGCTGACTGTCCTACGGAAGATCCCCCACATGGGCCAGGCCAGCCTGAGACTCAGTTGCTGAGCCCAGACAGGCGGGCTCCCCCAAACGTCAAGCCCGTGTAGGGAGGGGGAGGCTGCCTGCAGGGACCACGGCCTGGTCCTCACCAGCCGCCTCGGGTCACGAGCCCACATGTGATCAAACGCCGGGGTGAAGTCCCCCGTCAAAGCCGCATGGCTGAGCGTGAAGTGGCTCAGAGGAGTCCTTCGGTGCACAGGGGTCCCTGTGTCTCCTGGGAGCGCCAACACCTACCCGCTTCAGGGGCCAAGGGCTGCTCTTCTCTTTCACGGCAACTCTCATTTCTCCTTTAAAATTGATGCAAGGTTCTGTGTGACTTGAGGAGGGAGCTCCAGAGACAATGGTGGAGAGGGTGCGTGGCACCGTGGGCAGACTCAGGGCCCGCAGACCGGACACCTCGGGGCTGAAGTGCGAGCGCTCTGCCCTGCGTCCTGTATCTTGGTAAGAGATGCGTCGAGGTCGTGTATGCGTGAGGCCAAACCGAACTGCTGACAGGGCTCCGTGTAACTCGGCCGCCCCCGCCCCCAGGCAAGGGCTGCGTCGCGTGGGGGCCCCGCGCCTCTCTCGGGGCTCTTTGTTGATAAAGCTTTATTCGCAGCCTCGTTTCTCCTCCGCCGACTGCTTTCAGAGCCACTGCTGCCAAGTCAAGGGTCTGGATGCAGACACGGGGCCGTCCGGCCTCAGGAGCCCCCTGGCCAGGCCCTCCTGTCTGGGGGCGGGGCGGGGGTCTTGACAGGTGCTGACTGGGGAGCAGGCACCGAGCCCCGAGCCCCCACTGTGGGCTCCAGGGGAGGGGGCTGTGTCTACACGCCCACCCGCCCCCCGGGCAGCCCTGCCCCCAGCTGCGGGTGGTTTTGCATCCCCGTGACCTTACGTCCCAGGGCCTGGCCGGTTTCTCTCCCTGGGTCCCAGGGAGACTCAGCCCTCAAGGCCTCCCCCGGGGGAGGGCCACTCGTTGCCCACGAGCCTCAAGTCAGCCGGCCAGTGGCCTCAGCTCCACCTTCAGGGCCTCGCCCCTGCACCCTGGACCTGCATGCAGCCCTCGGCCGTGACAGGAGTGGGGGGCATTTGCGGGGGGAGGGAGGCTGCTCATCCTGAGACCTTAATCCCGAACGAGCTCAGCTCAGCTACCCCAGGGTGAACCCAGGCACGAGCCAGGAGCCGGGGTCAGGGGGCACCCAGACGGCAGGGGGGGGGCGTCCTCTGCTCCCAGCCCCACCCTGACCACCAGCCTCAGATTCCGGGTGCTGGGACAGTGGCTGTGATCAGGGGGCCGGGCCCAGAGTGGGGCCCCCAGCATCCAGGAGGAGTCTGCCTGCAAAGGGGTCACGGGCCCCACAGGGGAGCCCCAGAGCCAAGGCACGGCCTGGCCCCCGGGACCGCCAGGCTCCCCGCCCCACTGGCTGGATGGACCCCAGGGATCCCCTTTGCTGGACGCCAGGAAGGGGGTGGGCTCAGCATCGGGGTCGGGGTCTCAGGAGACACTCAGGTGGACACCACCCTCACTGACCCTGCCCACTCACTGTCCCCGGGGGAACCTGTGGCCCAGAAGGACCCCAGGGAGCGGGAGCCCGAGCCCCCCAGGAAGGCAGGAGGGCTCACAGCAAGCTCACCATCCTTGGCCGTCTGCCCCTCCCTCTTCTGTGCCCTCTGCAGAACCGGGGAGCAGTGCCCCCAGGGGGCACCTCCCGAGGGGGCTCGCTTCTCGGGGGGCGTCTGCCGTGGAGCAGGGAGCAGCTCAGGGCTAAAGGGACACGTGTCACCGCGGTTCAGCTGGTGGGAAGCTACAGCCAGGGGTGGGGTCACTGCTGGGGGTCTTGGCAGCCTCTGCAAGCAGGAGCCCCAGGTGCTTTCTGGCGGGGGGAGGGTCCACAGAGGTGGGGTGCTCACGACCTTAGTGGGGTCCTGAGCACCCATGGGGTCAGAGTGGAGCCCCCTGCCTCTCAGATGCCCCTGGACAGAGCCCGAGATCCCCCTGCACTCGGAGTCTCGCAGGCCAAGTCAGAAGACGTCATCCTCAATTATCCCTGAAACGAGGCCAGAGGCACCTCTCAACTCAACACCCCCATTAGCCGATAATTCAGCACAGATTCTCATCTAATGTGACTATATTTTATACAAATTATTTCGGACAAGAATTCAGTCCCTAATAACATTGATCTTCATAAAATCGTCGCCGAGCATCTTGTCTTGGGCCCCGCACTTCACTGGAGGCTGCAAATCAAAGAGGGAGACAGGCTTCCGATGACCTTGTGTACGGAGCCGGGGCGCCCCCCGCCCCGGGTCGTCGGCAGGGCCCCCGCAAGGAGCCGCGTCCAGCAACACCACTGAGGTCTGCGTGGCCTGGTGGGGCAGCGGGGCCCTCGGGGCGACTGAGCCCCCTGCACACCGATGTCTAGCTCCCAGGACACGTCGGAGACAGATCAACGGGCTTCTCAAAGGGCCAGCGCACGTGCGAGTGTGGCTGACGGGCACCCGCGGGCGTTTGACGGGAGATTTATCGCCGGACACTGCGACGCGGGTCGGCCAGTGCCCTAATACGTTATCAGGCTTGTTGAAATATCAATTTTGCACATGGCTTCACACGGCTGCCTGCAGCCCTGCTCAGGCCTATTACTTAATTCTTCTGTCATTAAGAAATCCAATCTCTGATTCCAGTGGAATTGAGCGGGTGGGGGGAGGCGCAGGCTAATAGGGCTCAACTGTCTGCCAACTGTGGTTCTTACATCCCCGAGGGGAGCACGGGCTAGTCTAGGGAGTCCCGGGGCAGCTACACCACAGGAGCAGAGTCAGGCAGATGTGGGGGCCAGACGGCCGCTCTCCCTCTGGCCATGACTGGCCACCTGTCCAAACCCCAGGAGAGAACCAGCAGGCCAGGGGCGATGTCCAGGCGCCTCCGGGGAGGCCCCTCCCTCCAAGATTCTCGGCCATGATGCCCTGCAAGGGTCAAGAGCAGCTCTGACTGTGGCGGGGGCCCCCTGCTGCCCTTTCCACTTGGCCAGGCGTGTCCCCACACCCTCCGCAGCCTCAGCTCTGAGGCCGAGGTCACCCACGGCCCTTTCCCATGTCCAGGATGCCCTTGGAGTGATGGATGACTTTATAAAGCTCCGTCCTCCTCCTCCTCCAGGGAGGTCTGTTGACAAGTTTTCTATATCACAAGCCCCTTTGTAATTGAGGACATTAATTTATTTCTCCGTCCTGTTAGCTCCATGCTAAGCAGGTCCCGGTCCTCACCCTTCCAAGTTTGTGTTTGCCAACCATTAATCATCTCCATCTCCCGCGGGCCCTTTCCAATAAAAGGATTCGTTTGGTGCACCTGGAGGAAGGTGTCCACTGTCTCACCAACATCTATTCACAGACAAACGAAACAAGGGCAGATTTTTTAAAGAATCATTCCCAGCCTAAATGACCGTAAACAACTAATTTTCCCTGCCATCCAGCATGCGGCTCCCACTGCGTCCCTGCAGGGGCGGCCGTGGCAGCATCTCACACCCAGCCCTTTGTTCCCAGCTGCTGCTTAGAACAGTCTGGCCTGCGTCCAAACCCAGGTACCTGCTTCGGCTCCAACTTAAAGTTCCCATTTGCATTGTGGGTAGTTTTTGAGTAAATGAATGCAAGCTGAGGAGGTGACTGGCTGGTAAGCTGGCTCACGGCTGGCCGGCATCCCCACCCCATCCCCGGGAAGCCAGCCCTTCATCACCTGGATCTCAATGAAGCCTGAGGCTCCAGCTGCCCCCGCTGTGCCCACGGCCTGGACAAGCTCCTTCTTCCCAAGTGAGACACACCCTCAGGTCTTCAGCATCACCCAGCGGCACCAGGAGAGGGGCCCCAATGCAAAGTGCTTGGCAGGCAGTGAAGACAGCAAAGTGTGCTGGGTCCTCACTCTCAGGATCCAGAAGGCAGGCAGACCGTGCCCAGGGTGCCCAAGACTTCTGTCTGTTCACAGAATCAAAAGTTCCAGGAAAAGCCACGAAAAAGAATCTGCTTACTGAGAGGTTTTTTATCAATTGTTGTTTCTAAGGCCAAAAGAGTAGGAGAGATCGATTGAAACCCAGTTAACTTGGACCACGACAAAACATACCAACGTATGGAAGGTCAGTATAGGAAAGGTGGCCTGTGTGGTTGGCCTTCATTCATTCCCCAAATTTTATTGTTAGCTCATCCATCCATCCACCTGTTCATCCATCCATCCATCCACCCATCCACCCATCATCCATCCATCCACCCATCCATCCACCCACCCACCCATCCACCCATTCATCCATCCACCCACCCACCCATCCATCCTTTCTCCCAACCATCCATCCACCCATCCATCCATCCACCCATCCATTCACCCACCCATCTACCCATCCATCCACCCACCCATCCACCCATCCATTCACCCATCCACCCGCCCATCCACCCATCCATCCACCCATCCATCCACTCATCCATCCATCCACACTTCCATCCACCCACCCTTCCACCACCCATGCACATACATACACACACCCAATCCTCTCTTCCTCCCTCCCTCCCTCCCCTTCTCCCTCATCCCTCCTCCCTGCTTCCTTCCCTCTTCCCTCACTCCCTCCCTGGTGCCTCCTCACTGTCAACCTCCAGCCACCCAAGGGCCTTGTGGTTTGGAATGCTCTGGATCCCCCAGTTTTCTCTAGACCTCACATTGGGGGCCCCCACCTAAGGTCTGGGGACTGAGAGGGCCATTCTGCTGCCTCCGCCTGGTGCCCCGACTCCCAACCCTGCTGTGGAGCTCTCCAGGGTGCTGGAGTGAGTTTGCTGGGACGAGGGGTTGAGAAGTCTGGGAGAGGAGGTGGTGCCTGGGACCAGTTGGCAGGATGGCGGGGGGCGGCAGAGAGACTTGCAGAGACCCATCGGAGCCCAGGTGAGTGGACACCGGACGGCTCCAGTGCTGGGCTTGGAAGAGCGGAGGATGCAGACCCTCGGCAGGAGTGGGGAACAGAAAGAGCTGCTGATTTCATGGGAAGGTGGCTGACTCTCCTTGGGCTGTATGTGCGTGAGCTCAGGGACTGTGTCTGCCTTGTCTCCCGTGTACTCTGATGTTGGCTGTACATGACAAGAGGCAACCTTTGAAATGAGGAAATGCAGCCGGGTTTGTGCTGAACCTGGGGGCCCACGAGCCTCCCAACCAAGCAGCTGTGTGGCCAATGAGCATGCCCACCTGGGCTCACAGCAGAGGCTGCTCTGCCGGTAGCATCAGATCTGTGGCTGCACCCCCAGGGTGGGACACAGCCCGTGCACTCCCTCTCCAAACCCGAGGACCGTCCCCTGCAGCTTCCTGGTGAGAGGAGGGTCCCTTTCTTGTAGAATATCCCCAGATCAAAGCACATGCTCTCCACCCCAAGGGAGAGGGGGTCACACCCACCGTGTGGACACACAAATTCTACAGGCAGTGGTACTCCTGCCCTGGATTCCTGGTTCCACCGCCTCAGACTCGAAGCCTCAGTTTCTGGACCTGAAATTCGGGAAGAGCCCTAACTGCCTCGCAAAGTAGCCGTGAGGCTTAGATGGAACGGCGCGATGTGTGTCACATGCCTGGACCACATGTGGCTGAGCGGGGCCTCAAAATGCCTGAGGGAGCTGCTGTGGGAACCAGCTCATTGACCAGGATGGTACCTACCTCATGGCTTGGTCATTGGGGTCTCCACATGCTTCTGTCCTGGACAGACAGAGAACATCCCAGGGTGGGCCCGTGGGCCTCCCACCTGCCACAGGGCCTCCCAGGTTAACCTGGCTGATGGGCCAACTTGAGGGATGCAGAGGCTTGGGGGGTAAGACCAGAGCAGGAACTGGGGGGCTAGTGGTCAATGGGAGAGGAGCTGACCGTCGGGTCCTGCCTGGTCTTGTTTGGCCACCACGTCAATTAGACATCACGGTAACCAGACAAGAGAGGCTGCTGTCCACGCAGACAACGGACCTGGGGTCACAGAGTTTGGACCACCTCCCTATCCATCTGCCCCTCGAGGGACCCAGGGAGGGCTGAGGCCAGGACTTCCTGACCCCAGAGCCCAGGTGGTCTTCAAAAGGTCAAGGATGTCCAGCTGCCCCAGGTGGGTGGGCCCCCAGAGTGTCCCTCGAAGGGCCAGCGGGAAGCCCCACCCACTGTGACTGCCAAGCCCTCGCCACTCAGCGCCAGCCTTGGGTGTCATCTGGCAGACGCTCAGGTGTGAGAGGGGCCGGCACTCAGGCCGCTGTTCCCGAACCGGGGACCACCGTCAAGGTGGGCTCCAGCCGACGGAACACGACCACCTCTGGACTTGGCTGGAATTTCAAATGTGACCTGTGACCTGAGCCGGGGAGGGGCACGGGGCTGGGGTTGGCCAGAGGTCAGAGGCCCCAGGCTGCATTTCAGCAGGAAAAATAGGAAGGGCTCCTGAATAATGGAACAGCCTCACATTCTGTGCAGAACTTACTGACCACGTTGGGGGACAGCACTCAGGTGGCAGGCCGCCCGGGTCCTGCACGCAGGGGCCGAATCCAACTGGCAAGGGCGGTTCTCATCAGGCACGTCTCCTGAAGTTTCTCTGTGTTAGCAGAGCTGCAGCCTCGACTAATTAGTCATGTCACCTACGTTCCCTGACCTTTTGTTTAAAAAGAAAAGTGCTGTTTCCTCCCCCTGGATTTATTTTGACTGAGACACGTCACCCCAACCACCTCCTGGCTGGCGGTCACAGTGCCCGCGAGGGCCTCTCAGGCGCCAGGTGTGAGTCACCACGGCCCTGCCCCGCTCCTCCGTCCAGGGCTCCCCAACACTGCTGAGGCCATCAAAATCAACAAGAGACGTCTGAGGAAGAGTCACGGCTCGGAGGAGCCTAAGGAGACATGTCCTCTACATGTGACAGGGGACCCGGATGGGCTCCTGGGCAGGAAAAGACAGCAGGGAGGCATTCAATGAAACAAGCAGGGCCCTTGGGGCCTTCCCGGGGGCAGGAACTGCCCCCACCCCGCATCCCCCTTACCTCTTGTTGTAGAAGAACTTCAGCCTCCCAGGCCTTTCCTGAGTTCCAAAGAGCAAATTTAATCAAAGGAGGGAGAAAATGAAGAAACAAAGGAAAAGCCAAACAAAATTACAGTAGTCCATCCGTAAAAACGAAGTCACGGGCCTTTAATTCCTCCTTCCCAGGTGGCGCTAGTGGTAAAGAACCCAGCTGCCAGTGCAGGAGACATAAGAGACAAGGGTTGGATCCCTGCGTCGGGAAAATCCCCTGGAGGAGGGCATGGCAGCCTGCTCCAGTATTCTCGTCTGGAGAATCCCATGGACAGAGGAGCCTGGTGGGCTACAGTCCATGGGGTCGCAAAGAGTCAGACACGACTGAAGCGACTTAGCACACACACACACAAGGCCTCTAGATAATATCCTGAGCCATGTCCTTGAGCTGTTTTGCAGATACTGAAACTCCCTCCAAGTGGAGAAGTTAACTGCATGCTGCCCAGCAACACGTAGACCCCAGACCTGCTGGAACCAGCAGGCTGATGTCCAAGATTCCTGAGACATCACCAGTTACCTTCCTACCACCCAATCAGAGCACTGTCCAGGAGCTGACCCTCTCCCTCACCAGGTCTTTAAGAGCCCTTCTGAAAGCCCCGGGGAGTCTGGGTCTTCTGAGCGTGAGCTGCCCTTCTCCTTCTTGGCCCAGCAATAAACGCTGCACTTGACCTTCACCACCACCTGGGGTCGGTGGATGGGCTTTGCTCTGGCAGGAACCCAGGTTTGGTAACAAAAGTAATACACGGGCTTCTTTGGTTAACCACTGTATAAACATTGTTCATTAACTGTAACAAGTGTACCTTATTAGTGCAGCATGTTAATAACAGGGGAAACCAGGTGGCGTACAGGGGAACTCTGTACTCACAATTTTTCCTGTAAGTCTAAAACTGTTTTAAAACAAAATGTTAATTTTAAGACGTCCATGCACAGATATGGCTACTGAAATGTCACTCCTGACAAGGGGATGGCTCTGTAAAGGATGAGACATCCATGCAATGAAATACTACACAGTCCTGGAAAAGGATGGCTAGGAGCTCAGCTACAACCAAAAAAGGTCAGACTTTACTACTAGCTGGAAACACAGAGAATTAAATTCTGTGAAGACAGGATCACAGCTCTACAAAAATACCGCAGGGAAAATGGTTGGAAGAGGAGTCCCAGCAAGTGCCCAGAGCCCTTTCCTGGAGGTGGGGCCATGGGCTCTCCAGGGACCAGGAGTTGCTTTGCTGAGAAGCGGGCACACACAGGAGCATGGTAGGCCAGCCTGGGCAGAGCGCACGGCGATTCCTGGACGGGACTTACTATTTCAGGAGCTCGGCAGGCATGATACCAGGAACTGAGCTACAGCAGCCTCTGTATTTATGGCCCTTGCCACTGAAGCTGTAAATCCTCTGGCCTCATTTTGCTAAACACGCAGCCTCTCGAACCGTGGGTGTGCAGAGCAGAGTGTGACCCTCCAGGCCCCGAGAATGGGATTTGGACTGGACACCGTCCAGACGCCGCCCGGCTTTGTCACTCTGCCGGGTGAGGGCAGCGAAGCCGCCGCAGCCGACAATGAGCTGCCCATCATGTTAGGAGGCGCGGCTGCTCTGCCCGGAAGATTAAAAATTTCGGGAGTGAATCCAGGTCTTGTCTGACATGACATGCTGGAAGCCAAAGCTCAGAAACTTCTGTGCTCGGTTGTAACAGGATAACACGCTGCAGCGGCTGCTAATTGCTGAGCCTCCTCCCAGACGCGTGCTCCCAGAGTGCCGCCTCCAGATGGAGCTGCTGGGCGGCCGGGGGAGCCAACGTGGACACCCCTTGGACCAGAGGGGCTCACCCTCCTGGCCCCTCCGTCACCCCTTCAGGAGGCCAGGCCCGGGGCAGGACCCCCGGGCTGCAGGCCCCTCCCCAGCCCAGTGGGGTCATCCCCTCCCCCCGCCTGGTTTTGGGCAGCGGTCTCCTCCCGTCTGAGTGTCGTGGCAGGAGGCGGGTTCACCCTCCGGGTCGCCATCAGGGCATCAGGTCCGCAGAGGGTCAGCCCTGTCCTGGAAGTCTCCCACGGGGCTCCGAGGGCCGCCCAGTGGGCTGGCAGGGGCCCCCAGTGTGAGCACGTGTGGATTCTGAACACTGATGTCGCTACAGGGCATCGGAGTCCAGTCTTCCCCAACATGAAGAGAGTCCAGGGGCCAGGACGGGGCGCCCCCGTGCGGACGATCGCTGGGTTTTCAGATGAAAAGATGGAAGGCGGGTGTGTGTCCAGGTTTGGGGCCAGCACTGGACCCCTCAGGCCGCAGCAGCCTCTCCATATGAGTGAGAACAGACAGGGGCCCCCCTTGTTTGGACACCAAGGACAGAGGCAAGGTGGGCAGGGAGGGGCTCCCACCCCCGCACAGGGAAGATGGGCAGGGGGCTGGGGTCAAGCCTGAAGCCTCCAGAAGGGGCGCCAAGGAAAGCGGAAACCCGGGGAGGGGCCGAGGGAACAGAGTGGGGGCAGAATGGGGCCCGACAGCCGGGTGTGTGGCCTCCAGGAGCCCCTGGGGGCAAGGCACAGGCGGGGACCCCGGCTCTGCCTACTGAGGCACCATTTCCTGTATGTTCTATTTTTTAATTTATTTATTTTAATTGGAGGATAATTACAATGTGATGGTTTTTGCCATACATCAACTTGAATCAGACACATACATACCCTGAATACACATCGTGAAACCCCCTCCCTCCACACCCCATCCCACTGGGCTGTCCCAGAGCACCAGCTTTGGGTGCCTCCTTCAGGCTTCGAACTTGCACTGGTCGTCTGTTTTACGTCTGGTAATATGCACGTTTCAGTGCTGTTCTCTCAACCATGCCACCCTCACCTTCTCCCACTGACCTGTTCATCTGTCTGCCTGCATCCCGCAGACCCGACCCCCACTCTGCCCCGCCCAAGGCCCCTCCCCTTCCACAGGCCCCGCCCCTTCTACAGGCCCCGCCCATTCCACAGGCCCCGCCCCTTCCACAGACCCGGCTCCTTTCATAGATCCTGCCCCTTCCACAGGCCCCGCCCCTTCCACAGGCCCCGCCCCTTCCACAGGCCCCGCCCCTTCCACAGACCCGGCTCCTTTCATAGATCCTGCCCCTTCCACAGCCCCGCCCTTCCCACAGGCCCCACCCCTTCCACACGACCCGGCTTCCTTTCATAGATCCTGCCCCCTTCCACAGCCCGCGCCCCTTCCATCAGACCCCCGGCTCCTTTCTAGATCCTGCCTTCCACAGGCCCCGCCCCTTCCACAGACCGGCCCCGCCCCTTCCACAGGCCCCGCCCCTTCCACAGGCCCCACCCTTCCACAGACCCGGCTCCTTTCATAGATCC
Organism: Cervus canadensis; assembly: GCF_019320065.1. NCBI lineage: Eukaryota > Metazoa > Chordata > Mammalia > Artiodactyla > Cervidae > Cervus > Cervus canadensis. Next base: position 1,197,575 of record NC_057406.1, on the reverse strand, counting down.
TGCCCCTTCCCCAGGCTCCGCCCCTCCCCAGGAAAGATGTGTGAGCAGTTGGGTAGAGACAGAGAGACTGGTAAGAGGAGAGCCTATAGATTAGCAGATGTTGCTGACAGGTTAAATAGATGTAGATAGATGCATCTCTCTACGTGTGCAGATATGGATGTGTCTCTGTGTACATGTATGTATGCATGTATGTATCACGTATTTTTCAGTGTTTGAAGACTATGAGTGAATATTTGTACTTCTCTTTGCTGAGACTTTCAAAATTTGCTTTGGACTGAAAAACAGAAAGTGCTATTTAAGGTAAGTGACAAAGACGGAGCACAGCCTCATGTTGATCAGGTGCAAACATGTAGGTCTTAGGGCCCAGGACACAGGACACGCTCCAGACCGACAAAGCAGAGACGCAGGCTGGAGCCTTCCAAGGCGAGGCCCGCACACATTTCCGGGTGAAGACGGAACAGCCTCGGCTCCAAGGATCACCCAGCTCCACGCAGTGTCTGGGACTTGATCCAGGGCTCCCGCTGCCTCTCCAAGTTCCCCAGGAAGCTGCTTCCAGAACCCTGCTTCCATCCCTCAGGGAACAGTCCTCGGACCTGCTGTGGGGGCTTCTCTGGGATCCCTTCTGTGTGCCTGGCAGCTCCTCCCATGTCCGAGAGCAGATCACGCAACCCCTGGGGTCACCCACAGCACTCTCGATGTAAAGCCATGCATTTGTCTTCTTGGACCTTCCGGGAGCAGGCAGGCTTATCTGGGATGGGGGCCACACGTCTCCCCGTGTCATGCTGTGTCTTGTGAGAAAACGCGGGGCCTCAGGGGAGGCTGCCTGGAGGCTCGTGATGGAGCAGGCCCCCTCCTGCTTATGGATCCACCCCCAGAGAGAGCCCTGGCCCCCACAGACAGCACCCCATCCTGGAGAGAGGGCCCTGCCTGAGGCCACACGCCCACAAAGCTCCTTTCTCCTGCTCTCTCTGGCTGGGGGTGTCAGCATGGAGACACCCCAAAGGAGGGGAGGAAGCAGGCTGCCTGAGTCCCTCACAGCCAGCAGGGCTCAGGCCGGGCTCTGCCTTCTCAGCGACCGATGGCCTCACCCAGCTGTGGTCCCCCCAGCAGCTGTGGCCTTGAAGGACTCACCCTCTGGGCCTGGCAGGCTGGAAGCCAACCCTTTGCATATGGCCACGAGTTAGGACCAGAGCTTTGGACGAAGGACCCACACTCACAGCACCAGCTTGTCCTTTCCTGCGTGTGTACAAGGCCGCCCGCGCAGCAGGGATCCCCCGGTGTAACCCACAGGCCGGGCCATTTGCCTGCAAACTTAAGGGATCATAACAGGTTTCCGAGTGAGGCCAGGCCCGGACAATGCTCAGGTGGTGGAATGAACATCCAACGTGGAAACTCGGGCTTAGACAGACCTCAGCTTGCACCCGGCACCCGGCAAGGCTCCTGACCCCCTAGCGGACCGGGGGTGCTGCCTCCCTTGTGGGGCATCCTGATTGTCCACCGAGGCCAACCCTGGAGCTGCCACAGCCCAGGCAGGAAGGGAGCTGGAGGCAGGAGGCAGGGCACTCACATCCCAGCCAAGCACTAAGCCAGACCACGCGGGTCCCTCTGGCCCCAAGACCAGCCCCCTTCTTCCCTCTGGACCCTCCAGCGCTGGCTGCCTGACCCCCCACGTTGGCACCGTTTACTGACCAGCAGCCAGAGCGCAGCTGGACACACGGTCAGGGCCGTGCTGGAGGGAGCGCAGACCGAGCTTGGCAAGGCTTTGGGCAGGGAGCAGCGTCGGGAGGAGCGGGGCGCAGGGGACTCGAAGCCCACTCGCTCAAGGGGGGTCAGGAGGGGGGGCCAGGCCGCCGGGAGTGACACTCTCTGGCCTCACCAGCACCAGATGTGGGCTTCTGACAAACCGCCGTCTGAGCGCACAGACTCGGACGGCCCCACCTTCCCGCGGGGACCTGGTTCCCGCCCACCGTCCACGCTGAAGCCGGCCCAGCCCCTCTGTGACGGCTGACCCCACAGCCAGGCCTTGGGCAGGACTACAGCCGCCTGGGTGCGGGGTCGAGGACCCCTCCTGCTTGAGGAGATGCCCCAGTGGGCATGGTCAGAGGCCCCCAGGCAGCGTCCACGCCTTGCCCAGCCAGTGGCACGGGCACTCTGCTGAGGCACAGCGGCGCCCGTGGTCTGGGTCATCCGATGGCATCCTGGAGGAGGCGGGTGCAGTTGGACTTTGGGGGACAGAAAGAGGAGAGAAGGAAGGGGCAGGGTGCGGGTTCCGCCATCTCTCCCTACCCCACGGCAGAGCGCCCTTCAGAGGATGCTAGCAAAGCATGGAGGAAAGCTTAGAAAAGAAACACAGATCAATTCACATGTGCATACATAAATAAGAAAGCTGGGAGATGACTTGTTAGAGAAAGAAGGGGTCAGAGGTCCCCACACCTAACTGGCTCCTCCTGGCTCACCTCCCCAAGAAGCGCAGTCCTGGACGGTACAGCCCCTGGGTTCTCACCTGAGTCTTCAAATCAGAGGGAAGGGTCTGGTCGCCCCAGTTCTCCTCGAAGGCCCGTGTCTCTGCCCAGACTCAGTAGCTGGGGTGAGAGTTGGTGTCAAACATCATGATGAGCACTTCCCCAGGGACCCCAGGCTTGTGAACTGGGAGAGTGGTGTGAGCGTGACTGTCCTCATCCAAGCAAGGGGATGCCACCTGCAGGGTTTCCCAAGCAACTGAGTCACACCCCTCTGAGCTCCAGGAAGCCACCCGCCCCCGCTTTCGTTCCCAGTAAACTACCTGGGGCAGGACGAAATGAAACTGTGTGTGCAGTGAATGACCTTTTACTGAAGACTGCCCCGTCTGCTGCAATGGTGATTTTTTTTCTCCATAAACGAAGAAATGGGCTTCCCTGGTGGCTCAGACGGTCAAGCTTCTGTCTGCAATGCAGGAGACCTGGGTTTGATCCCTGGGTCAGGAAGATCCCCTGGAGAAGGAAACAGCAACCCACTCCAGTGTTCTTGCCTGGAGAATCCCATGGATGGAGGAGCCTGGTGGGCTACAGTCCATGGGGTCGCAGAGAGTCGGACACGACTGAGCGACTTCACTTCCACTTTCTCCATAAACGCGTCTGCTTCTGGGCTAGCTTGCGACCCGCTGGTTGAGGTGTGCATCTTTGCCCCGCGGTTGTGCCGTCTCTTTCCTTCAGGTTCACGGTGATGATGATGTAATAGCGCAGGCATGCAGCCCCCGCGTCTGCAGGGTCACCCTCAGCTCTGTCCTTCCAGTCGGTAGATCGTCAGGCGATTCAGAACCTGCTTATCGACCTCTGGGGGAGGAAACTCCCCAGTGTACCATGGAGGCTGGACCAGAACGTGTGTGTTGCGTGAGGGAGAGCTGGCCTGCGTCACTGGGGCGAGCCTCCCGTGGGCTCGCCTTTCCGTCTGGCCGCCCCTCGGGGTCCTCAGCGGGGCAGCCGCTGTGCCATCTGCACGGCCCAGACTCTCAGACTTGGTCCCGGGCTCTGATCGTCAGGGCTAGCAGCGCCCTAAACAATCCTGTCTGTCTGTCTGCTCTTCTAAAGAAACGGCCTTGGGTCCCGTGACTGCAGTGAAACCACTAGTTAAACTGAACAGTTTGCAGATCTTTCTGGATTTTCCAGGTCTGCGTTCATGTCATCAGAAACAGTCGCTGTGTTTCTTTCTTTCCAACCCGACATTCACTTTGACTTTCCTTTTGTGAGGCCTGCACGGGCCCGGCCATGCAGGCCGTGTCCCGTGGAGGGGAGGTGACTGACAGGGGCACCTGATTCCATCCAGCGCATCCCCAGGGGCCCGCAGGCAGCTGCTGGGCTCAAATAAACAGTCTTCAGTGCCGGCTCTCTTTTCCTTTTCAACGATGCACCTTTGGGCTTCTCTGGCGGCTCAGATGGTGAAGAAGCCACCCACCGTGCAGAAGACCCAGGTTCAATTCCTGGGTCAGAAAAACCCCTGGAGAAGGGAATGGCTGCCCACTCCCATATTCTTGCCTCCAGAATCCCATGGACGGAGGAGCCTGGTGAGCTCCAGTCCAGGGGGTCGCAAAGAGTCAGACATGATGAGCAACTAACACACTTAGTTTTCTGAAAAAGGAAAATACAGATAGGATCATTCACTATAAAGTAAAGAGAGAAACCCAGCTTGTTCCCCAGCTTTGCAGGGGATCGAATCCCATGGGTGAGATGGAGAACAGGCACGTTTAGATGGAATGTTCTGGTCTTCCCACAGATTCACTGGCCCCAAAGGTGCCACAGCCTCGGGGAGTGCACACGGGGGGCCCAGCGCCCTCTGGGCCAGGGGCTCGGGAGCCCACCCTGGCTGGCCTTCCCCAAGCCCTTTGCCCTTGAGCCCACCAAGGTCAAGGAGCAGCCCCCCGGCTGTCACCCTTCGGTAGAGCATGGGTGAGGCTGTACCCTCCCGTCAAGAGCAGCTCCTGTTCCCAGGGGTCAGGCATTTCTGCAGAGATCTTGTGCGGTGGGTGTGGGCTGGGCGGCCCCCACTCAGCGCTGACAGGCAGGCGGGCCCCCGAGGGGTCGGCCCCCATGTAGAAGCCTCCCCTAAGGAGCTGGATATGCCATATTGTGAAAGGGACACATCTATTCTTCAGCTGCTTGGTAAATTATTAAAAAATCAGCCTTCCATTTCAAAAGTGATCTAGAATGATGAGCTCAGTGGGGGAAAAATGCTGCCAAATGTTTTCTTGTTAAAAACCCTGATGTTTTTTTAAAAAAAAATGCTGTAATATCTTTACGAAGAGCTGAAGTGGTCTGACCGGGTCTCCAGAGTAATCTTCTTAAAAGGTTTTCGATAATTTTAGACTTTTATTTGCTACGCATTTGAGTCACTTTGGAAGCTCAGCATGGTTTTTGGTTTGGGATTTTATGAGTTTGTTTAATGCCCACTGTCTGAGCATTTCCAGCCATTAATTCGGCCACTTCCAGGGGCCACTGCAGCCCATTACCTCCGCCTCCCCTCCCAGCAGCCGCTGCCCCTCCCATCTGCCCACCGGGGACCTCAGGACTCACAGAGAGGACCCCTGGCCTTGCTTCCAACTTGCACCCCTGCAGGGGCCGGGCCCCCACCGGCTCCCAAGGTTACCCTCTGCCCCGGGCACCTGCTAGGACCCCACTATCGATGGCCCGGCATCCTGGGACCTCCTGGCCGTCTTCACTGTTGGGTGAAGCCCAGAGCACCGGGGACCCTGTGGGCCTGGTTCTCCCGCTCCTGGGGGCACTCGGAGGTGCTGGGGAGGCTGGGGGGCAGGGATGTGCAGGCCGGGAGCCCCCTTGTCTGGCCCTGCGTGAGGCCAGGGCCTCCCATCCCCAGGACCGGGCAGGTGAGGAGCTCTGCCCCCCTCCCTCTCCCCTCTCGGCCTCCCTGCCTGGCCAGCCCCTGAAAGACACAGCAGGTGGACCACGCAGCCCCTCACAGTGGGCTACACTTCCTGGCCACTCACAGGCCGGGGGCTGGCCCAAGTCACTCAGAATGAAAGCCTTGGGCCCCAGAGCCCTGAGACAGTGAACATCTGCTGTTTAAGCCACGGCTGGGGGCCCGGACACAGCCAACCCTGTGCAGGGCAGACCTGCCTCCCTCTGGGTTATTGTGTGGGCGGCCCTGGCCTCGGCTTGCCCCTCTCTCCTCCATGGCAAGGGCGGCAGACCCTTCCAGGGGTGGCCGGCTGGATGGGAACCAGCCCCGTGCCAACCTGTGCAGGCGGGACCCTGAGGCAGCAGCTGTCCTGGGCCCACCGGCCAGGTCAGCACAGAGCACGGGCTCAGCCCAGGCCCCCAGGCAGCTCAGAGGCTGCATCACCAGCCTCCCCCAGACCCAGGTCTTCAGAGATCTATCTGGGGCCAGTAGGCCCCTCTTCCCGGAGAAGTCCGGTCTGACCGCTGGAAGTTCAGTGAACCCACGGCCACGGAAGAGGTGCTGAGGGCACCCTGACGGAGCGCCTGAGCGCTGGGCACTGTGGGCACCTGGGAGACACGGCAGTGAGACAGGGCTGCCCCTCCTCTACGGGCGCTCAGGGCTGCCCTGACCGGACCGGGGGCTTCTGGGAGGAGGCAGCTCGGGAGCAGCCGTGAGGGGCTCGGAGGGGCTTGCCGGGGGTCTCAGGGGGAGGAGAGGGTCCCAGCCCTGAGAAGGCAGAGGGTGTGCAGGCCCCCAGCTCTCAGAGAGGGTGCGACCCCACACCAGGTGTCGGGAGAGCCGGGGAAGGGATGGGGGAGACCCCACAACCACGGCCAGGGTTCCACGTGGGTCTCCCAGGCAGGCTCTCGTCCCGGTCAGATGGTGGAGGCAGGGGGGTGGGAGGAGCCAGGTCAGGAGACTGTATGCAGGCTGGGACCACCCCGAGGCCACACTGTCCTTGATGTGGACCTCTCACCGGAACTTCCTTCAAAACCACCCCACCCCTCGACCCCTTTTCAGTCTTGCTTCTGGGGATGTTGCCCGGCCGGGAATTCAGGGGGGCAGCCCCGGAGCCCCAGCCAGGCTCCCGCTGTCCCGGGCAGATGGGCCTCCTATTGGGGGGGGCAGCCCCACAGCCAGACGCCCACACCCCACACGGGGGGTGGGGACCGAGCTATGCGCCGGCCAGCGGACGCCCTCCCCCACCCTGATGCGGCCGGCCTGGCAGCTCCCTGTCCTCTCAGCACCGAGTCCGCCGGGGAACCCGCTCCCCCAGGCATGGCCTTCACCAGCCAAGGGACAGCTCAGAGGAGAAAAGCCACAGCCCAGGGAGGAGCCTGGGGCCGCGGCTGCCCCAACGAGCCTTTGAAGGCAGAAATTTGCACTGGTTGGCGTTTGTTCTCAGCAGCAGGCAGCAACATCGGAGATGCTAACTGCTCTCAGATCTGCTTCAAGCAAAGGGACCGAACTGACTTAAAAGCACCCTGGAGCCCCCGGCAGTGGGTGGGTGGTTTCAGCGGGGAGGGGTCTCCGGGGCGTGCCCTCCTACACACCAGCACTTCCAGCCTCTGTTCCCAGGCGGCAGCGCGGCCCGGGGGTGTTTGCCTTCTTCCCTGCTCTGCCGTGCAGGGAGCCGTGCTCCGGGTGAGGTGCGCCAGGAGTCCCGGCCGCCATGCACGCGTGCGTTCAGGTAGCAGCTGGACGAGCAGACAGGACGGAGGAGAGATGCCGTCTCAGGCTGCTCGGGCCACAGGGAGCCTGAGATCAGGGTGCCGGGTGGTGCTGCCCTGAGACAGTCTCTCCTGGGTGTAGACGCGGCCTTCCTCAACGTCCTCACCTGGGGGTGGGGGCTGTGGTCCCTCCTCTTCTTAGGAAGCCCTGGTCCCATCACGGGCCCTCTCAACGACCCTGATCACCTCCAGAGGCCCCGCCTCCCGACAGCATCACCTTGGGGCCAAGGCTCCAACACACGACCTTGTGTGGACACGGGAACCACTAGGCCAGCTGCGGCCGGGGTGGCCCCTTCACGCGCTGAGCAGAGCGAGGCGGGCAGCTGAGCAGTGAGGTCAGGGGTCACAGCCACCGCCTCCAGATCTGCCTGTGAAGACCTTCCATCCAGAAGCAGGTTCATTCCCTTTCTTTTGTTTAAAAAGGAATTTGTTGTTGTGTTCAGCTGCTCAGTCATGTCCAGCTCTTCAGGACCCCATGGACTGCAGCCACGCCACGCCTCCCCGTCCATCACTATCTCCTGGACCTTGCTCGAACTCATGTCCATTGAGCTGGTGATGCCATCCAACCATCTCATCCTCTGTCATCCCCTTCTCCTTCCGCCCTCAATCCTTCCCAGCATCAGGGTCTTTTCCAATGAGTCAGCTCTCCGCCTCAAGGTCAAAGCAAACTGTCAGGGCAGGGAGGGCAGGCCTGGAGGGTGTCCCTGGTGGTGTGACTCCCAGGTCTGACCTGCTGATGGGCTCGAAGGCAGCCATGCACACTCTCTCCCAGGCACGGCCCGGCTCAGCCCCCACACTCGGTCTGTGTGTCCACTGGCGGCAACATTCCAGCAGCTCGTTAGCCAGAGGCCACTGTCCTGCAGCTGCGGACACAGGGCAGTGATGTACAGCATCTGGCCGAGGTCAGCTGGTGGGTCGCAGGTGCCTGAGCCGGCTCCTTGCTGACGGCCTCCCTCCCCCGGCCCCCTGGGAGCCGGTGGCGGTGGCCTCTCTGCCTTGTTAACACATCTGGCCCTCAAGGCCCTGCGGCCTGGGTCAGCCGAGGCACCGGGCCAGCCAGGGCCTTGCTGTCCTGCCTCCTCCCAAGACGCAGCCTCCCACCGCGTGCCCGTCTGGACGGCATCTGCCTGCGCTCTGTGCGAGACGTGGACCAGTGTTCTGCAAACTCGTGTTTTTTTTCTCTTAGACGGATGTCGTGGCACACTCCCCGGGGCTCGGGGGGAGCCAGCACCAGAAGCCCAGTCTCCTAGGATGGTGGACCATCCGGCCCGGCAGCCCCTGCTGCCCCAGCCCTCCTCCTGCTCACAGGGCAGGGTCCCCGTGTCCTGGGGCCCCACCTGCAGCCCCATCTCCCAGGGGGAGGCCTTGGGCGCCCCTGAGCTGGGTGCTGACCCTGACCGCTGCTGTCCTTCCCTCCAGCCCCAGGAGGAAGCCTGGACCCAGAGCGCCGCCTCAGCTCCACGTGCTCGGCGCTTTAGTGGGGAGCTGGTGGGCACGCACCCCCCACCTCTTGTGCCCACGGGAGGCACCCAGGCTGGGAAGCCTCTGACCCGCGCAGCTTGTCTGAGCCAGCTTGGCTCCGGCCTCACCCAGACCCCTGACCAGGGACGACTCCATCACCGCCCCCTCCTTTATCCGAGCCTGTTGGTCAGCCTCTGGGGCAGTGGCCCGGCCTCATCCACGTCCACCTCCTCCGCCGCTGCTCACATCCAGGGGATGCCCAGGGCTGCCCTCTGGGGCCCGCCGGGGGCCGATGGGCTCCTTCAACTGAGCCTGGGGCCTCCCAGCTCAGTTCGCAGGAATCTAGTCTCCCCTATGACCGCTGGCTTCTGGAGACAGGAAACAGCACATGTGGGCAGATCCGTGAGCACAGACGCCTGGAGCAGAGGGGCTGAGTGGCCGGCGCTGAGGCTGGAGAGGTGGGAGGTCCCGGAGGGGAGGTCCACGGTTCCAGACCGGACAGAGGCTGCCGGAGCGCCGTGAGCAGAGAGGAAGACGGTTGGCCCAGGACTTTGTGAAGGGTCCCTCTGCTTTCCAGCTTCTCCAGAGGGGAGAGGAGCGGGCAGGGACACGGGGGCTCTGGAGACATCCGTGTCCGGATCCAGGAGGCACCGTGGCCGGGATGGGAGGAGGAGGTGAGGAGGCGGGGACAGCAATTCCCTCCAGGTGAGAGGGGCATGAGCCTCACACTCAGCAACAGCTTTCGCTCTGCCAGATGAGCAGCAGTGAAGGGGCATCTGTCCACTGTGGAAATTTGGGGGTGATGAGCTGTGAGCCCGTCACCCTGAGACAGGGTCGGGACCTGTGGATCCTGCCCCATCACCGTCTCCAGGAACGGGGCATCCAGAACATCTCTGGTTGTACCTGGGACACTGTCGGCGGCCCCCGAGATTCTTCCAGAAGTCTCCTCATCCTGACCTAGAAAGCCCTGCACTGCCAGGACCCCACGTGGTCAGTCACAGCTCTGGTGCAGACCCCAGGACATGACAAGGGTGTCTGGGCGCTTCAGAGCAGCAGGACCGTCCTCTCTGAGACGGGAGCTGGGGGTCACTGGGGACATCCCCCCACCCCGTTCACCACAGGCCTCTCTCCTGCGGCCACACCCGTCCCCTCAGCACAGCCTCCATCAAGCCGCCCAGCCTCACGTCCACCCTAGGAGCGCTTCCTGTCGGAGCTGCTGGTCCAGGCTGGGCTTTGTTGGCTGTTCCCTCTGGAGTCCTGTCGGAGACCATTTCCTTTATCATTAAATGAAAGCACAAAGACAGAGGAGGGAGGTGTTCTCTCCTTATCTCCCTGACTCAGCCCCCCGCTCAGCCCTCGGCCGGAGAGGATGGGCCCCAGGAGCCAACAGAGACGACAAACAGGGGAAACGCAGCCCCTGAGTGTGGACGTGCAGGCCTGGGCGTGCCTCGGGCAGGCGGGCCTGGGGCTGGCGGACGCGCCCGGGAAGCACGCTCCTGGCTGGAGGGGGGTGGGGGGGGGCCCCAGGCAGACGCGTGGCCCATGTGTGCGGTGCCCACGGCTCTCCTGGGCGGCCGGGTGACTGTAGCTGGGCCATCGTCTGAGCAGCCAGAGGGGGAGATGAGCAAGCTCAGGCCCCAGTGCTCGGGAAGGCAGGCTTGCGCGTCGTCCACGGGCAGTGGAGGCCCAGCCAGTCGCAGGCCATGACTCAGGGCGCCAGGCAGAGGTCATCGGGATGGGACGGTGGACCTCCCTGCCACTGCCCCCGGCTGTCAGGAGTTCACACCTGAGCAGTGGGCTCCTCCGAGAGGGTCTCCTGAGAACAAGGATGCGCTCAGTACCCATCAGATAACAGTCTTTCAGGAAAAAGAAAAAGACGCCTTCCACAGCAGCTGAGCCTTCCAGAAGCACAGAAGCACTCATTTGGGTGCTGGTTTGAGAGCCACGCATCAGTGTTAGCTCTGGACATTTCCGAAGTCATTCATTCACCTGTTTATTCATCCATTCAGTCCAACAAGCCCATCACTGTCCACCCGCTGGGCTCTGGCGTTCCCGTCATCCGACTGGCAGGTTTAACGAGGTGTTTCCCTGCTGTCTAGAATTCCAGCCTGAGACAAGACCCTCAGTCAGTCCTCTTCTCCTGAGCCTGGGGGGGTGGGCGCTTAGAAGCCTGGGGGCTCCCCTCTTAGAATCGACCTGAGCACACGTTTCTCTGACATCGCAGCCACTAACCAGAGGCCTGTCTTCCAGTCTGTCGGTTTGCATTCACCGCCGCATCCAGCCTAAGTGTACAAATGCAACTCTCGTCTAGGCTGTGATTATGCTTTAGGCCCCTTTCTGGTTAGACTCCTTAAGAATTTAAAATTTTTAATTTCTGAACTATACAGCATGAGGGATGTTTATAAAGTCTACTCTTTTCCAATTCATATATTTCTTCTTATTTTTCCCTAATGGTGATTGCTCATGCGTTATTCAGGATATTCCATTATTTTCGTAACTTCCTTGGTTGAAACGACACCCATGCTGCTTTAAGGCTGTGGATGCTCAGAAAGCATTGCTTTGGCCTCGTGTCGTGTCTGGAGAGTCGTCAGGATAACTGTTCAGAAGAGCTGGAGTCTGGACACAAAAGCGACAACGGCAAGACCTACTCGGCCAGCGCCATAAGCAAACGTCACTGATACCCCACATCCCAGAGACCAGAGTTCAGTCCGTCTGCCGTCTCTGGGATCGTAACTGACTTCCGGTTTACTTTACTGAGCGTCAGACACGATGGTGAGTCTGTTTGGGTACCGCCTGTAATTGCTGTGGCCGGGTCTACACTTCTGTGAGTGTTCTGTCGGCATCTGACCGCACCTGCTGTGACTGCGGGTGGGAGCCTATGTCTTCATGTGTCCGCGTGTAAACACGGATCCTCACACATTCAGGGGCACGAGTCAGAGGATCACGCCTGTGACGTGACATAAACGTTTACCTGCCCTGCACGTCACGCTCAGATGCCAAGGGCGTTACTACAGTCTCATTGACATTCGTTTTTCCAGGTGGCTTCTCCAGTTGTTCTGTGTGTTTTGATATTTGATCATCTGTTGTGTAATTTTTTTTCACTTTTACAGATTCTGTCTCCCATCAGTGTGAAATAATCAAGGTTTTCCTTTTTGTTTGCTTGAGGTCTACTTGGTCCTGTACTAATCGGATCACACAATTGATCACAAATAACCTTCAGAATATAAACGGCAAACGGCCGCGTCGCCTTGGGCAAGCCGGGCTCTGAGTCCCCCCACAAGGAGCTTATAAAAGGCCCGAGGGCTGTCCCGTGAGAGGAGCCGGAGTGAAAGCCCCCTGCAGCCTGGACGGGCACGCCCACCAGAACCCGCCCTGCCGGCACCTGGTCCCGGACGCCCCGCCCCCAGAGCTGCAGAAGTCGGCCTCTGCGGTTCCGAGCGTCCAGCCTGCAGTGACTTGTCCTGAGGGCCCCTCCCCACCCCCGCCCTGTCCGCGCGGGGGCGTGTATCCCCGGAGCCAGGGCTGACCCTTTACCGAAGGTCACTGCGGGTCACCCCGCTGCCCTCCAAGCTTCACCAGCTCAAGAGACCTTCTCTCCGTGTAATTTCCAAAAGCACAAACGGATGTGTGTTTACGTGAGAGCAGACGGGGCCGCCTAGACTGATGCCTGAAATTGCAAAGGCAGGTCCACACAGGCACCGCCAGCCCCCGTCCCGGGGCCCCCAGTGGAGCAGGAGAGACCCCGATGGGGCTTCGCGGGGGCCTCTGGTCTGGTGTGCCTCCCCCGTCCCAGCTCTAGACTCTGAGACGGTTGAGCACGCAGCCTGGCCTCAGGGCCTCGGTCTGCCTGGCCCCCCAGAGATCCACAGCAGGATGGGACGGACGGAGCGGGCCCAAGACTCTGTGCCTGGAAGGTCAGGCCTCACCGGCCCTGGGCGCCCTCCTGGCTCTGCGTCCCTGCAGCTCACAGGGCCCTCCCCCTTGCCCCCACTCTGTGGGGGGAGCCCCAGGGTTTCCCAGATCCCTGCAGGACGCACCCACCAACCACACATCTCTGGCCGACCCTTTCTGAGCCCTCTGCTTCCTCGTGGCCACACAGGGGTGCCAGGCGGGGCTCAGAGACATGCTGCGCCCCATCCTCAGAGGGAGGATTTAGCAGGTCTCTGACCCGCCTCTCCCGGGCAAGTGATGCCGGGCAAGTCTCCCCTGCTGCCACCGCGCTCCTTCTGTTCTTTTCCTGTTTATGTAACTTGCGGGTCACGTGGTCTGCATGAGCTCCGTGACGATGAGCCCCTGAGAAAGCAAAGATGCCCAAGCTTCACTCCCAAAGGGCAGGTCCACACGCTGTGGGTGGGAGTGCGTGCTGAGCCCGAGCCCCGGTGCCGACAGCACGGAGCCAGGACACCCAGCCTGGAGCCTCGGCCCCTGCGCCCCACCCCGGGCACCCGGGGCCCCTTTGCTGCTGACCGCCCAGACGCATCTCTGCTGCAGGGTAGCTGAAGTCTCTAGCCACCAGGCTTCTCAAAATGCCGAGGGAGGGAGTGGGGAGTTGATCTGAGATAATAAATCACTTTGTGCTGCGGGTTTTACAAGCTTCTGTTTGCTGTCACTGCGGTAAAATGTGATCAAACAGAGTCATACCGTGGGGAAAGAAGCCGGTGATCCCAGGGGGTGGGGCCCGCCTCTGAAAGTCGGCTCGGTGCGAACTCCAGGGGGGCGCCCGTCACTGGCCCTCTGTTTACACCGGCTCTCCTCCTCCTGCCCGGGCCTGCCCTCCCCAGCTGCCTCCTCTGTCTCTCCAGCCATTTCCATTTCACAGGAGCCCGATTTGAGTCATTATCAGCTGCTGACAGTCGCTTCAGCCTCTGCTATCTCCCCGAACAAAAGCAACAATATTCAATTCACCCTGCTCTGGTGTCACAGGGAATCACAGGTGATTAAGCTCCAGGGGCCTCGTTTATGATGGATGAAATGCACACGCCGGCGGTACCGCTGGCGTCAGACACACCCAGCTCTGCTCCAGGCAGACCTGATGAGCCGGAAGCCCTCAGGCGCCAGAAGCGTGCGTGCAGGGGCAGATCGGCGATAAACCAGAGAGCTTGCAAGTGGGGGAAATACCCGCCCCGCCGCCGCAGCGTGCGTGTCCGGCAGAGCTCCCCGCGCGGGGGCCTGCGTGCTCTGCGAGGCCCGGGACAGCGCCCAGGCCCTCAGGCCCCTCCCGAGGAGGAGAAGGGCCGCTCTGCCCACGTCTGTCTGCGGCTATGGCTCTAGAGCCCGGAAGTGCCTTCTTCCTGAATCGGTCTGTCAACAGGAGCGTGCGATAGCGGCGGGGCCGCAAGGGCTCGCCGGGCGGACGGAGCCTGGCGGACTCAGCGCGTGAGCCGGCTGCCCCGGGAAGGGTGCGCCTCTGAGCATGGTGACGGCGACCTCGGCCAGGCCGCTGCCCCGGCGGGGACTCATCTCCTGCTCTGCTCGATGCGGGGCTGGGCCGCTGGACCCGGAGGTCTCTGCGGGCGCTAGGTTTTTCTTATCTTAATTGTGTGCTATTGACCGCTGGCGGGCCGGTCACCGCGGCGCTGCCCACAGCCGATTTTGCGTATTGATCCCGGCCCTTCTTCCCTGGCTGTCAAAGCGAACTTCCCAAAGTGACTTTCGTTCGGCCTAAGACAAGGTGTTGCTGGAGATGAGTTCAGCCTCACGACGCTGCGGCAGCTTTACAGGTCTGGAAAGGCCGCGGAGGGTGAGGAGGGGCGTGCCGGCCCCCTTGCCTCCTGTCTCTTTCCCTCTGGACACAGCGTGAAGGTCAGCGCTGGGCGAGCGGTGGGGGTCCCGAGGTCACTCGTAAGTGGACACCAGCCGCTTCCCGGGTATTTTTCTCAGATGCGCTCAGGAAGGAAAGCTTATAAAGGCCCTTCTCCAGATGTGGTCACAGCGGCGGGACCTCGACCCCTGCCTCTGGGGACATAGCTCAGTCCAGAGGGCGAGGAAGGCCAAGGCTGGGGATGGGGAGCCCGGCTCCCTGTGCAGCTGGGCGCCAAGTCGGAAGGAATCAAGGCTGTTTCTGGGCTGACGGGCTCCTGTCACCGCCCTTGGAGCCGGGGGCGAGGCAGGGTAGACAGGAGGCCATAGGATGAGAGGGAAAGGGAGGTGTCCAGAGCTCAGCAGGAGAGAAGGGTCACGGTGGGGCCACAGAGTCCCCCTGAGGATGGCAAGCTGGGGAACGGGGTGACTGCCGACCAGTGCTGGGACTGTGCCCCCAAACCCACATCAAAGCCCTGACCCGAGGTGACCTAGCTAAATAAGGTCACCAGGGTGGGCCCCAGTCCAGCACGACTGGGGTCCTTAAGGAAGAGATCAGGACACACATGCAGGAGGACCGTGTGGGGACCCGGAGAGGAGGTGGTGTCCTCTTCCCCGGGAGAGAGGCCTCAGGAGGAACCAGCCCTGCAGCAGCTCCATCTCCGACCTCCAGAATGGGAGACAACAAATGCCCGTGCTGCTTCTTACACAGCCTGCGCTGACTGAGACAGCCAGGGAGGACCAGCTTCTGAGTCACCTTTGATTCCCTCATCACCTGTGAGCAGGGCTCCATAAATGCCTGCTGAGCAGAATCCACTCATCCCCTTGTGATGTCACGAGTCACAAAGGTGGCTCTCAAGCTTCAGCAAAGGTCCTCAGCCCCTGCGTCCTCAGTAAGCCCGGCACCTCCAGCACGAAGGGTCTGGAGCACCTGGGGCTATGCAGCAGGCCGTGACCCGAGCCCCTGGGCAGGCACCACCTCCGTTAACCCTCAGCATCCACCGATGTCCGTTTCTCTACATGGAAACGCCCGACTCGTGTTGACCAAGAAGTTCAGCAACAGCTCCCCCTCAGGGAGACGGGCACAAAGGACTTTATGAGAAACAGACAACACTCACAGAGGGTTCCGGTGTGGGTGACGCTTGAGTGTTTACGACAGCCTGGGTGTATTCACTTCCCTCCACTGCCCTGTCGTCTCTCCAGAAGGAATTTACCAGAAGCAGCCATGGAATCCCCAGGGGCAGCCAGTGTAAATGTTAGCAGAGGTTATAAATAGCAAGGCGTCCACAGCATCATCTGGCTGCTTGGGAACAGCCTGGGCACACTGGTGATTAGGAGAGATGCCCGGGGCAGCCTGAGAACGCCACTGTTCTTGGAGAGGAGCCGCAGGTGCCGGGCGGGCAGCAGGGCCTCCTCCCGGGGGAGGTGCCGCTCTCTCTTCCCCACAGCCCGTCAAGGATCAGGAGGAAACGTGATGCACAGCCGGCCAGGCCCTGGACACCCGCGCAGAGGTGGGCGCTCCAGGGAGTGGCCAGCTGTATGGTCAGCAGGCTGCAGTGAGGATGCTGTCCACAGTGGTCTCCCCTGCTCCTGGACCAGTGGCCACTCTGACAACCCAATTCCATCCAGATGTAAAACAGGCCAGATTCCTCAGCCTCCAGCCAAGCCACTACCAGTGAGCTGCCGGCCGTCAAGGGGAGCTCACTCATCCTTCAAGTAACCAAGCATTGGCATCATGAACTGTGGTTCTCCTTGCCTGGAGGAGACTCTGTACCCCAAAGGTGATGTGATTTTCTTCTCCCAAAAGCAGGAGGAGAGAGAAGAGTTTCTCCGGACAGATGGGCTCTCGCAAAAGCAGAGCTGCCATCTGAGGCTGACCTGGGGATGTTATGATTCCAGTGCTCTCAGGCCTCCGGTCAGCTGACGCTGGCCCTGCAAAGAGCCCCGCCACATGGAGGCTCAGCCCCTAGAGCTAGCCGGGGGCAGGACATCCCCCATCCCCTCCGGGGACACTCTTCCTCCTGAGTTGTGTCTCTCTCTTGCTTTCCTCAAACTCCCAGGCTCTCAAGTCTGTGCCAAGCAGCTCTCTGGGGTTTGATCAGTGTGTGGTGATATGGGAGAGCTGCATTATTATCTGATGAATGTATCATGTGTGGCATTGTACTTGTTGGTTATGAAAAATCAGCGGTTGCCTGGTAACCAAAAATTGTCTGTCAGCTCCCAAACCCCAAGGCTGCAGAGCCAGGCTTGCTGGCTTCTCTGGGCTGTAACTAAAGATTCTGGCCAACGATGAGCAAACCTGGGGATGTTGGGGACTTAAGGGCCCTTGTTCAAAGCCGTCCCACTTAGGAAAAGCCTCAGGTAAGCAATGTGGCTGCGGTTTGTGGCCACAGTCAGCTTGGAAGGAGAAGAGGGAACTATTCCAGGCTGATCTCTGCACAAGTGACCCCACGAGGGGAAGACCAGACACACGCAGGTGACAGCCACCATCCAGGGCACCACGAGGTCCTGGGTCCCTTCCGGATGCCCGGGCCCCTTTGCCTTCCCATAGTAACTCCCAGAGTTCCGCTCTGGGCTCTGGTGTCAGTCCAGATCCTGGAACCAGTGGCCTCAACACTGAGGCCTCTGCTCTCCAGCCTCCCTCTGTGTGAATGCTTCTCAGGGGTCTGGCCCCTCTGGGGGCCCCTCAGCCACTCCAAAGGGCCTGCCCCATGGGATGCATCCCAGTTCTGGAATTGTGATTGAGGAGAGGACATTAAAACACCCTGAGACCGAGCACCCAAACCCTGACCCTGAGATGCTCTCCGCCCTGTAATCCATCCTGTCTCCACCCCGTCCCTTTGCCCCGTGTCCACCTCCTGTCTCAAAGTTCTTCTTCCTCCATTTTTCTGCATCCTGATGGAAGATTCTGTCAGGCAAGAGGGACACAGTACAAGCAGGGAGCTGCCACTCAGGGCCCTGGGAGTCCCCAAGGGTATGTCCACCCCATCCACAACAGCAAGAATTGTGGGTGCAGATTTCATTTAAGATTCCATTTTAACTTTTCCAAAATTGGAATAAAAGCAATGTGCATGCCCCAAACTTTTGTCTCTTAAACGTTTACCACGTGTTTTCTCGTCCATTGTTCTTAATTTTGCTGCTGTTGTTCAGTCACGCTGTCTTGTCCAACTCTTTGCAATCCTATGGACTCTAGCCTGCCAGGCGCTTCTGTCCGTGGGATTTCCCGGGTAAGAATACTGGAGTGGGTTGCCATTTCCTTCTCCACCATCTTCCAGAGTTTGCTCAAATTCATGTCCGCTGAGTCTCTGCTGCTCTCTAACCATCTCATCCTCGGCCACCCTCTCCTCCTTTGCCTGCAATCATTCCCAGCATCAGGGTATTTTCTAATGAGTCAACTCTTCACAACAGTTGACCAAAGTATTGGAGCTTCAACTTCAGCATCAATCCTTCCAAAGAATATTCAGGGTTTATTTCCTTGCAGTTTTATCTCCTTGCAGTCCAAAGGGCTCTCAACAGTCTTCTCTAGCACCATAGTTTGAAAGCATCAGTTTTTCAGAATTCAGCCTTCTTTATGGTCCAACTCTCACATTCGTACATGACTACTGGAAAAAACCATAGCTTTGACTACATGAACATTTGTCAGCAAAATGATTGCTCTTTATCTAAAGAGGTTTACAAAATAAAATGGTGTTAATAAAATAATAAAGAAGGCTGAATGCTGAAAAATTGATGCTTTCAAACAGGGCTGTTGTGAGAATTGAGTGGACTAAAGGTCAGGGTTGTGGGAGATATCATTGCAAAGACAGAATCCTGAGCGCGTCTGCCTTCGGGAGATAGTAAACTGTCCTGGGAGCCGCGTGGGTTGGGAGCTGTCCCGGGTGCTGAAGGCACCCTGAGCAGGGCAGGTGCTGAACAGAATCCCAGACAGAGCCCATGGTGCGGGTGTTTGGGAGAACACCCTTGTCTGTCCACTAGGGGGTCGCTCATGGATTTCTCCACTATTCACCACTTGTCCATCACTCGCCCTCCCAGATGCCTCTGGCTCAGCCTCCAGGGCCCCCCATCCTTCCAGGCCTTGCTGTGACCTCACCTCCCCGGTTGCCAGGAAAGCCCACCACAAGGCATCACCAGCAGTGACCCCCTCTGTGCCCCTCTCTGAGTTTCTCCACAGACAGAGCATTAGCCCTGGCACCTGGCATCTGGGTCCCAATCTGAGGACCACCACTCCCAGCAGTGAACCTGTGGGGGTTATGTGATGCTCTGTGATCCATGGTGATGAGGTATGATCGCACAAGATGTTTATGAAGACCAAATAAACTAATGGTCACAAATGATTGGAAAACTGTGCTTGCCACATGCTAAGCACAGCCCAATGAACAAGGATATACCTGTACCTGCTGCAGTTCATGGAGTCGCAAAGAGTCGGACACGACTGAGCAACTGAACTGAACTGAACTGAACCAAGCCTGAGCATGGCTGTGGGGGCCCTCTGTAATTTCCTCTCTGCATCCAGAGCGCTCAGCTCAATTCATGACTTGAAAATGACTCATTAACTCCCCCACTAAAATGAAACACCTACCAGGCCAGCGACTTTGTCCATTTTACCATGGGGCCCAGAGCAGCACCCCACATGCAGAGGCACTCAGCATGCAGCTACAAAATGAATCCCAGGCTCTGCCTGACAAGCACTGCCCCCTCACTTTTGCACAGACCCTTCCTGTCCCCAGCTGACTTTCTGGAGAGAGAAGAGTCCCTTCTCTCCCATATTCTCCCATTATACTTTTGCTTCTAGAAAATCCCCTTACTTGGGAAGGCAGGTTTGCTTCTTCCCTGGAATCATTTCCTCTCCCATTTTTATTTTAAGCTTATCAACTTTGGAAGGAAACAGGCTCTACTCTTGTTTAAAAAAAAAAAAGCACCCCCACAGAAACGCTGCCAACATCTGCTATGCGATATCATTAATAAATTACTAGAATATTGCAGCATCTTAAATGCTCATCTGCCCAAGCCATCTGAAGGGAGCTGAGCTTTTCTGGGCTGGACGCCCGTGGCCATTTGGCAGCCCCTGGAGCACATGTGTAAGGGAGAGGGCCCTGCCAACTGGGGTCCTGGCCCCCTCATTGGGAAGGCAACATGCTGCCTTCCACACCACGACTCTCCTCCCAGATCTGATGTATTTGCACTCATACTTCCCTAGAATGAGCAGAGATGCAGGAACAGTCAAGATATTTTTCTGAAAGACAATTCAATCTTGATATCTAGTGCCATATATGATGTATATTTTAATGCAGTAGGATATTGTCTACATTTTCTTAACCTCAGACAACTTGTGGTTTCTGAGAAGACTCAAGGGATGCACCACAGTGTTTCTGTCCATGCTTTTCTCACAGTACCTTGTCAGTGGAGTGAGTTTTCTGCTTCCCCGAGGATCTGTGAGCTGGGGGTGGGAGGGTGGGACGTGCTGGGTCCTCACCATTGTCATCCTCAAGCCCTGCACAGTACCTGGGGCTTTGCTGGCTCAATTCTTGAATGGATTTAGTGAGGAACAAGTACAAAGCCTGTGTAGACTATTTAGCAAGGCCTTTAACCCATGTTAGTCAATATCAAGGTTTAATTTTTAGCTTAACGTAAACTTGGGAGGAAATGATAATATATCTCAACACACCAAAGAAATTTTCCTTCCCTCAAAACTCTGGAATGGAGTGACACAAGTGAAATTTGTGATTCTTGCACACGAGATAAGGGTGCCCCCGTGTAACAGGGTAACTGTCAATAATCAGGCAAATGTGGAGTGGAGTGTGACACCGCTGTGAGTGTTCACACCCCCCAAGTGTGACTCCACTGTGAGTGTTCACACCCCCCACAAGTGTGACTCCACTGTGAGTGTTCACACCCACACTCACTGTGAGGCCGCTGTGAGTGTTCACACCTCACACAAGTGTGACGCCGCTGTGAGTGTACACACCCCCACAAGTGTGACACTGCTGTGAGTGTTCACACCCCACACAAGTGTGATGACGCTGTGAGTGTTCACACCCCACACAAGTGTGACACCGCTGTGAGTGTTCACACCCCCCAAGTGTGACACCGCTGTGAGTGTTCACACCTCACACAAGTGTGATGCCGCTGTGAGTGTTCACACCCACACTCACTGTGAGGCCACACCCCCCACAAGTGTGACGCCGCTGTGAGTGTTTACACCCCCCGCAAGTGTGACACCGCTGTGAGTGTTCACACCCCCTGCAAGTGTGACGCCGCTGTGAGTGTTCACACCCCTCACAAGTGTGACACCACTGTGAGTGTTCACACCCCCCACAAGTGTGACGCCACTGTGAGTGTTCACACCTCACACAAGTGTGACACCGCTGTGAGTGTTCACACCCCCACAAGTGTGACGCCGCTGTGAGTGTTCACACCCCTCGCAAGTGTGACACCGCTGTGAGTGTTCACACCCCCCACAAGTGTGACTCCACTGTGAATGTTCACACCCCCCAAGTGTGACACCGCTGTGAGTGCTCACACCCACACTCAGTGTGACCCTGCTGTGAGTGGTCACACACTCTCACTCCTACAAGAGCCCAGCAAAGAGGAGACAATGGACCTCATTTTATACACAGGGAAACAGAGGTGCTGGCTGAAGGGATTTGGCAAGACCATGAGCCAGTGAGCGCAGTCTGGTCCAGCACTCTGCCTGGGATACACTCATTCCGCTCCCACACCCTGCACATAACTGTTACTATTCCAGGCCCAGGGTTTATGCCGATCCTGGGGCCGGATGAGGCTCTTCAACTAGTCCCAGCTGCCTCGCTCGTGTTCATCCACCCACAAGTTTATTTACTCTCAGCCACTAACTGCCTGTTCTAGACGCTGAGCCGGATGTTGGGAGAGTGTGTAAACCTGACATGTGTCAACTACAGCTCTAATCCTCAGGGTTCTCAGGAGGCAAGCCACGCCCCCTCTGGAAAGAGGGCACTGGCCAACATCCAGAGCCATTCTCATCATCACCAGTGTGGGAGTGGACCTCGGAGGGATGGGGTGGCCACTCCCACCACAGGGACTGAGCCAGCCAAGCAGCTGTGCCCATGCAGGGCCCAGGGTCACCTGGTCAGTAGGACCACCTGCTTCTCTCTGGCTTTTTTTTAACTTTTGTTTTGTATTGGGGCACAGCCAACTAGCAGTGCTGTGATAGCTTCAAGTGAACACCAAACGGACTCAGCCATACACATGTGTGTCTCCATTCTCCCCAAAAACCCCGCCTCATCCAGGCTGTCACATCACTGAACAGAGTTCCCTGTGCTGGACAGCAGGCCTTGTTACCACCCTCTTCTCTACCGATCCAGGCCTGCTCAGGAGGAAGCGGACCATCCCCACATTGGTGCTACTGGAGTGCCAGCCTCTCTGTCCATCAAGACGTGTCCACCATGCCTCCTGGCCTCCCTCCATGGGCCACAGTGAGGCTCACTGCTGCTTAACACTACTGAACTGTGCATTTAAAAATGGCAAAGATGGCAACTTTTGTTACGTGTTCAGTTCAGTTCAGTTCAGTCGCTCAGTCGTGTCTGACTCTTTGTGATCACATGGACAGCAGCACACCAGGCCTCCCTGTCCATCACCAACTCCCAGAGTTTCCCCAAACTCATGTCCACTGAGCCGGTGATGCCATCTAACCATCTCATCCTCTGTCATCCCCTTCTCCTCCTGCCCTCAATCTTTCCCAGCATCAGAGTCTTTTCAAATGAGTCAGCTCTTTGCATCAGGTGGCCAAAATATTAGAGTTTCAGCTTCAACATCAGTCCTTCCAATAAATACCCAGGACTGATTTCCTTTAGGATGGACTAGTTGGATCTCTTTGCAATCCAAGGGGCTCTCAAGAGTCTTCTCCAACACCACAGTTCAGAAGCATCAATTTTTCGGCACTCAGCTTTCTTTATGGTCCAACTCTCACATCCATACATGACTACTGGAAAAAACCATGGCCTTGACTAGATGGACCTTTGTTGGCAAAGTAATGTCTCTGCTTTTTAATTTGCTGTCTAGCTTGGTCATAAATTTCCTTCCAAGGAGTAAGCATCTTCTAATTTCATGGCTGCAGTCACCATCTGCAATGATTTTGGAGCCTAAAAAATAAAGTCAGCCACTGTTTCCACTGTTTCCCCATCTATTTGCCATGAAGTGATGGAACCGGAATGCCATGATCTTAGTTTTCTGAATGTTGAGCTTTAAGCCAACTTTTTCACTCTCCTCTTTCACTTTCATCAAGAGGCTCTTTAGTTCTTCACTTTCTGCCATAAGGGTGGTGTCATCTGCATGTCTAAAGTTATTGATATTTCTCCTGGCAATCTTGATTCCAGCTTGTGCTTCATCCAGCCCAGAATTTCCCATGATGTACTCTGCATATGAGTTAAATAAGCAGGGTGACAATATACAGCCTTGACGTTCTCCTTTTCCTATTTGGAACCAGTCTGTTGTTCCATGTCCAGTTGTAACTGTTGCTTCCTGACCTGCATACAGGTTTTTCAAGAAGCAGGTCAGGTGGTCTGGTATTCCCATCTCTTTCAGAATTTTCCACAGTTTATTGTGATCCACACAGTAAACAGCTTTGGCATAGTCAATAAAGCAGAAATAGATGTTTTTCTGGAACTCTTCTTCCTTTTTTGATGATCCAGTGAATGTTGGCAATTTGATCTCTGGTTCCTCTGCCTTTTCTAAAACCAATTTGAACATCTGGAAGTTCACAGTTCACATATTGCTGAAGCCTGGATTGGAGAATTTTGAGCACTACTTGTTATGTGTATTTTACCACAATTAAAAGGTCTTTCTTAGAAGAAAAAAAAAAAACTTCCAAGAAAGAAACTTGGTAGACCAGATGTCTTCACTGGTCAATTCTATCAAGTATTTTAAGAACAATTAATACAGGTTCTTCATAGGTTCCTTTAAAAGGTACAAGATGGGACATCCCAAGTCTTCCCAGGAGACCTGTATCACTTCGGTACCAAAGACATCACCAGAAACTACAGGCCAACATTCCTTTTGAACATACATGTAAAAATCCTCAACAAAATACCAGCTAACTGAACACAGCAGCATACAAAAAGGGTTCCTGAAAATGCAAAGTTGTTTGAACATCCAAATATAAGTTAATATAATGCACTATATCAATAAGATCATCATGAGAAACGCTGGGCTGAATGAAGCACAAGCTGGAATCAAGATTGCCAGGAGAAATATCAGTAACCTCAGATATGCGGATGACACCACCCTTATGGCAGAAAGTGAAGAAGAACTGAAGAGCCTCTTGATGAAAGTGAAAGAGGAGAGTGAAAAAGTTGGCTTAAAGCTCAACATTCAGAAAACTAAGATCATGGCGTCCAGTCCCATCACTTCATGGCAAATAGATGGGCGAACAGTGGAAACAGTGACAGACCTTATTTTGGGGGGCTCCAAAATCACTGCAGATGGTGGCTGCAGTCATGAAATTAGAAGATGCTTACACCTTGGAAGAAAAGTTATGGCCAACCTAGACAGCATATTGAAAAACAAAGACATTACTTTGCAAACAAAGGTCCATCTAGTCAAGACTATAGTTTTTCCAGTAGTCATATATGGATGTGAGAGTTGGACTATAAAGAAAGCTGAGTGGTGAAGAATTGATGCTTTTGAACTGTGGTGTTGGAGAAGACTCTTGAGAGTCACTTGGACAGCAAGGAGATCCAACCAGTCCATCCTCAGGGAAATCAGTCCTGGGTGTTCACTGGAAGGACTGATGCTGAAGCTGATGATGCGAAGAACTGACTCATTGGAAAAGACCCAGATGCTGGGAAAGGTTGAAGGTGGGAGGAGAAGGGGACGACAGAGGATGAGATGGTTGGATGGCATCACTGACTCAATGGACATGAGTTTGGGGAAACTCCCGGAGTTGGTGATGATCAGGGAGGCCTGGCATGCTGCAGTCCATGAGGTCACAAAAAGTCAGACACGACTAAGTGACTTAACTAAACTGATCAATAAGATGAAAAACAGAAACCTCAAGATAGCTTTAATATATACAAAAAATTACGTATAAGAAAGCTCAACAACATTTCATGGTAAAAGAAAAGAAGATTACAGCACGCTAGGAATAAAAGTAACTTCCTCAACCTGATAAAGGGAAGTTACAAGAAAACTCACAGCTAACATCACACTTAATGGTGAAAGACTGGGTGTTTTTCCCTTAAGTTCAGAAATAAGACAAGAATGTCCATTCCTATCCTACTGTTTAGTTATGTGCTGGAGGTTCTTCCCAGGGCAATTAGGCTAGAAAAATAAATACGAGGTCTGAAGCTTGGAAGGGAAGAATAATCTATCTCTATTTGCAGACAGAATGACACTGTGTATAAAAAATCCTAAGAAACCCACAAAGTTATTATAGTTATTAGAACTAACAAAGCAAATTCAGCAAGTTCTAAGACACAAGATCAATGTAGACAATAAATTTTGTTTCTATACACTTGTGAACAATCTAAAGTTGAAATTAAAAAAACAGCTCTATACAGTAGCATGAAAATAATAAAATATATAGGAATAAAGTTAGCAAGAGAAATTCAAAACATATATTTAAAACTAAAAAATAGTGTTTAAAAAAATATCAAACACCCAAATAAATAAAAAGATGCCCCATGATCATGGATCAGAAGATTTACAAGTGTTAACATGGCAATATTTGCCAAACTGGTATACAGATTTAATGCAAGTCTTAACAAAAATCTCAGCTGACTTCTTTGTAGGAATTTGTGAAAGTCGCTCAGTCATGTCTAACTCTTTGTGACCCCATGGACTATACGGTCCATGGAATTCTCCAGGTCAGAATACTGGAGTGGATGGCCTTTCTCTTCTCCAGGGGATCTTCCCAACCCAGTGATCAAACCCAGGTCTCCCACATTGCAGGTGGATTCTTTACCAGCTGAGCCACAAGCGAAGCCCATATGCTGATCCTAAAATTCATATAGAAATTCAAGAACAGTCAAATAATCATGAAAAAGAAAAACAAAATTGGAGGACTCATACTTCCTGATTTTAAAACTTACTACTAGGCTACTGCAATTAAGACAGTATAGTGTAGCATTTACATAAGGATTGACAGATAGTTCAGTAGAACCGGTTGGGATAGAATAGAATAGAGTCAAATAAAATAAAATAGAACCCAGAAAATAAGCTTTTCTGGTCAATTGAATTTTGACATGGGTGCCAAGACAATTCAATGGGAGAAATAATCTTTTCAATAAACGCCCCAAATGAAGTAATTTGCAACCTACCTTACATAGTTATTAAAAAATTAATTCAAAATGGAGCTAATAGTTAAATTTAGTATCAAAATTATAAAGCTCTCAGAAAAGAATATAAGCATAAATTTTTGTGACCTCAGTTAGGTCAGGCAACAGTTTCTTAGATAATACACTCAAAGCATAAGAAACAAAACAAACCAAAAGAAAAAAGGAAAAAGATCATCAAAATTTAAAGCTTTTGTGCTTCAAAAACACCATCGAGAAACCATCAAGAAAAGTAAAAAGCCAATCCTCAGACTGGGAGTATTTTTTTCTAGGTTACATATATAGTAAGAAATTTTTGCCTAGAATACAAAAAAGACTCTTAAAACTCAAGAACAAAAAGACAACACAAATTAAAATAGGCCAAGTATTTGAATAGACATTTCCCCATAAAAGGCATCTAAATGGCCAATAAGCAGATGAAAATATACTTGGTACCATTAGTTATCAGGGAAATGCAAATCAAAACACAATGAGATACAACTTCACACCCACCAGGATGACTACAATAAAAAGACAGATGATAGCAAGTGTTGGTGAGGTTGTGGGAAAATTGCAACCCTCAGGCCTTGTTGATGAAAATAAACAGAAATCAAAATGTAAAATGTAGCTACTCTAGAATTTCCTCTAAATGTTAAGCATCATAATACCATCTGACCACATCTCCACTCCTGGGTACCTACTCAAGAGAAATGAAAACCTGCAGACAAATGTTCACAGAAACATTATTTATAATAGCCCCAAAGAGGGAAAATGTCCATCAATTATTGAACAAATAAATAAGATGCAGTATATCCATACAGTGGGCTATTATTCAAGCTATATAAATAGAAATGATATGCTGATGCACTCTACAGCATCAAGGAACCTTCAAAACCTCATCCTATGTGAAAGAAGTCAATCATGAAAGGCCACATAACACAATTGCATTTATATGAAATGTCTAGATGGGCAGAATGTAGATTAGTGATCTAGATCTGGGAGGAGTGTTGGTAGACTGGAACGTGGTTGCTAATGGCTGTGAGGTTTCTTTTAGGATGATTGAAATGTTCAAAATTCATTGTAGTAATGGTTGTATAATGTGCATGTACCAAAAACTTTGAACTTCATAGTTTAAATGGGTGAATTGTACGGTATGTGAGTTTTATGTTCATAAAGGTGTTACTTTAAAAAAAAAAAAACTATTAAGATGATTGTTTTGTTCCTCTGGAGAGTTTTCCTTCCCAACACAGAAGAAAAGACATCATCAAGGCATGAATCTCAGGCTGGAACTTCAGCGTTGAAGTTACAGTCGAGGGAAAGTGCTTTGGGCTCAAATTCACCCTCCCCACCAAAATACACTCGCCATCTCAGATGGGACGCTTCCTCTGCATCCTCCGCGGGGGACCAGCCGACTGCTGAGAGCAGCCCTCCTGTCCTTGCTGTGTGCACCCTCCATGCACGCGGTCCTCTCCCCTCCTCCGCCCCGGTCCAGATTAGCAGATCCCACTGTCTACTCCCGTGATGGAACGTGAGTACTTCCTCCAACCCCCTGGGGGATTCTGAGAAGCTGGGTAAAATGGTGGGAAAGTGTCTTTTCGATCTGAGGGGTTGTCACTTCTGTGCAAAAGGGGTCGTTTTTCAGATGCCCTGAGTTCAGTGGCTGGGCGGGGGGGGGGCGGCCGGCTTCAAGGAGTTGCCAGCCTTAATAGTCTGCCCTGCCTTGAGAGGGGTGCTTCTCAAACTGTAATTAGCACAGCATTCAGCAGAGACAGGAGGATGGGAATGGGGGCTTTTTAAAAAAAGAATTCAGATTCCCAGGCCACATCTGTAAAGTCCTGATTCAATCTGCTCAGGCACCTACATGTATATTGGTCCTAGGAGTCTCTGGAGCAGGTGATCTGGGAAGGAACGGTGAAGCCAAAGGTTCTCAGGATTGGAGTCAGACACCATCACTCTCAGTCCTGGACTTCAGCCTGCTGACAGTGGGGACCAGGGATGGGATGGGCGCTCTCTCTGCCCACCCAGCCACTCTCTAGGGACCTGACCCATCTTGCAGCTTTACTTATCATACCTGCTGGGCCTATAACCCTCCATGCACGTGTCCAGCCCAGCTGCTCCCCTCAAATCTGGGTGGTTCTCTAAACGATGTGTAAGCACCTCTGCTGGGTTCTCTCCTTAAAAAATGCTGAAAACTAAATTTCAGAGTCTCAAAGCCCACTCCCCACTTTCCACCATCAAACTGCCCCTACAGAGTCTAATTCATCACCTAAGTCATCACTCTCTCAGCTACTCCCCTTCCAGGTTCTCAGGGGAAAAGGCTTGGAGCATTCCTCTCTCTCTCTCTCTCTCTCTCTCTCTCTCTCTCTCACACACACACACACACACACACACACACACACACACCCTCCACATCTGATCCATCAGCTGGCTCTGTTTAGCTCTGCCTTAGATGTACATCTGGAATCCAAGCACATCTCAACCCCCTCTGAGGATCACCTGGTCAAACCTTTTCCTGAACCAATGGACTTGCTCCCCTCCTGGATGCCTAACTCTGCCCCCCACACCTGAAGCCTGTCTTGAACACAACATTTAAGCCCAGTTCTTAGCTCAGAACCCTCCAGAGGCTCTCATCTCACTTGACATAAAAGGAGCAGTCTGTGCAGGAACCCCAGGACCCTGACGGCCGGCCTGGACTTCCCGCTCAGCTCTCTCCGGCCCCTCTGCATCGGGTCTGCATCTGCACCGTGCTTGCTGTCCTCTGAAGCCCCCCTCACCCCTCAAGTCACCGCGTGACGCGTCCAGTGCATCGCCTCACAGATCTGCCACAGACGCTGCACTTGAGTTTCTAGAAGCTGCTTTTAAGCTGCTCTCAGTTCACTGTTGTGTCTACGAACAGAAGAAAAAGCCTTTTAGAAATGCTTACACTGAAATCGTTTCCATACAAACAGTGAGATGTTTTAAACAAGCTACTTGTGAGGCGAATTCATGACAGTGTTCTTTCACGGAATGGAACTTATGCCCAGTATATGGTGAATGCAGGGAATTGTTTAACAGATCGGTAACTCTGGTGTTTGCAGGGCTTCTTAGCAGCTTCCCAGAGCTGTTAGTGGTCTAACAGCAAATGGATTGCAAGCTTTTCCGTCTGCAGGTAAGAACTTGTCCTCATATCAGATATATAGAGATGTTTCTTACAAGCTGTGTGAAATAACTGTTTGGCACAGCATTCTTTCAGTGAATGAACGGATCCCCAGGGTGCGGGGACCTCGTTACTGTCCCCCAAATGCTCCGGGCAGGCTCTGCCCTCACTCTTCCTTTGCCTGGAGCACCCCCCGCCATCCTCCTAGCCTCTGCTCAGCTGTCCCTTACCTGCAGCTGAGTCCTTCCTCGACCCCTGGCTCAGAAGAAGGAGAGCCCGCTCTGTCCCCTCAGCTGCACCGGTCATCTCTGGACGCCACTCTGGCTTCGTGGCCCGATGGCTTCGTGCTCGGTTGCATTGTGAGAGGCAGTTTGTTCCGCCCCAGGTGGGACAGCAGCAGCTTGGAGCGGGAGCCCCGGCCTGTTCCTGAGTGAGGAGCCCCGGGTGCCAGGCCTCTCCTGCCTGCTCCCTGAGACGAGCCCCTTATCCCTGCAAAGCTCAGGCCAGGTGAGGGGCAGGCCGAGGACTTTCCTCAAAGCTCGCCACTGAGTCTCCACTCTTCCATGCCCAGAGGTGAGAGCAGGTGGGGCCGGGTGCCAGCTAGATGGACGCCATGGACGGAACAATGGATGGAGATTGGGCTCACCCTTCCTAGGACCAGGTGTATCCAGCTGCCCACTCCCATCTCCTCAGGGTCAGAAGCCCAAGGAGACCCCAGGTCTGACCCTTCTGACCACATCAGGCAAGGTCAGGGTGCGGGTCAGCCAAGGCAAAGAAGCGGGGTCCCCTGGAGGGGGCGGGGCTCAGGCTGAGGGAGACCTGCCCAGCCCTTCAGCACCGCAGGGATGGACAGCTCCCGGCCTCTGCTGTGAGAACAGGGGGCTGAGCTACAAGGACCTCCCCTGCCCAGAGTGGGGCTCAGCAAACCTGGACTCTCTTCTGAAAAGATTCTGTTTATTTCCACCACCTCTGGGTTAACTTGTTGTCTCATTTGGAGCCCCAATTTCCATGTTAAAGTGAAGCGTAATAAGTAGCAATAAACTCAGCTCATCCTGCATTTGTTTTTCCCCGGCAAGGAGCAATCAATTACCTGAGAGGTGTTGTCGGCTGCGGGTAAACGGTGACCTGGCAAGGTGCAATCGGCAAAGTGTCACTTTTATTCATGGCCTCAAACCCAAGAATGGGCTTGTCTGAATTTTAATTATCAGAAAGCACTTCCCACCTTTGCTTTAATGAATTGTATAAAATTTAAACATGTGCAATTGTATTTTATACACAAAAAGCAATGGGCATGGTGTGCGGGTGCTGTGGTCTTCAGCTGAGTTGTGTGACTTTTCTTCACCCCCCCTCATTGTCCCAGCCCCACATCAGTCTTTCTTTTCTCACACCGTCTCTCCCATGCTCTCCTTTGTCAACTAAGAGGTGGAGACCCACCCTTCCCAGCCTCTTTGTCAGGGACAGTGAGGCACCTGGGCTAGGGTGGTAACTGGAAGCACAGCAGTATCCAGCTGACCCCTGCATCCACACACAGCCGGACAATGTCCCCTGCAGGGCTGGACCACCCAGAACCCCCAGGGCTCTCCGCAGCTTGTTGCTTCACAGAGGCATGGGGGAAGTGGGGGCAGATGGTGCTGTCTTCTAGGATACCGTGTCCTTCTGTCCTTCATTTGTCACCAGGCGGGAGTGGTGACCCCCCGAGCCCCCCGCATTCTCCTGCCTCGCCTCCGACACAGTCCAGGAAGGAAGCTCAGCTCCAGAACCGCCCAGAAACACCAGCTATGCCTCCTGCTTTGCTTATTCAGGAAAAGCCTCAGCATCTAGCACCTTCTCAGAAAAGCACGCAGTTCCCTAACGTGAATGAAAGTCAGTCCTTCAAAACCACTCAGATAGAAGGTGAGATGATGTCTGAGTCAGAAGTTGGTTAACTGTCTGACCTCCAGCGCTCAGCCATGTGGGAGCCCCCCACCAGCCGCTGTCTGGTGCCAGGCGGGGCTGTGGGGAGACGTCAGGGCCAAGCGCCTAGCTTGGAGGAGCCTGCCCCTCCCTCCTCCTCGGGGGAAGCCACCCCAACTCCTGGTGGCAGAGAAGCTAGATTCGGGGCACAGGCTGGACTGAGGGTGGAGCATCTTGAGGGAGGAGAACTGGGGCCAGTGAACAACAGTCTGGGGCGTTGACTGGCTGCCCCCATGGAGAAAGGCCTCTAGTGGCTGGAACTTTTTGCCAAAAACTTGTCAGCTCCCAGTCAGCTTGAGCAGCTCTGAGGGGCATTTAGGAGAGGCCAGGTGCTGTCCTAACAGGCAGAACTTCACCACCCAGCCTCCTCAGTCAGCTCAGGGCAGCAGCCGGCCAGGATCACGGCCAGCGCCGGGCAAGGCTCCAAGGCCAGGGTTTCTCGCTGGAGGATGTGCCCGCAGAAGCCGTCCTTAAAACGTCGCCCTTCGTGACCCACAGAAGCTGGAACACGGCCTCATGGGCTTGTCCTCTGCACCCAGCTGCTCACGGGTGACGCCCAGGCTCCAGGCCGGTGACAGTCAGCTGGTGCTCACGCAGGCAGAGCAGCAGACCCGCTCACACCTGGCAATACCAAGAGACAGAGGGAGAGGGCTTCCCTGAGGGCTCAGCAGTGAAGAATCCGCCAGCCGATGCAGGGCACGTGGGCTCAGGCCCTGATTTGGGACACTCTCACATGCCGAGGGGCTGCAAAGCCCACGGGCCACAACTACTGAGCCAGTTCTCTACAACCCAGGAGCCACAACCACTGAAGCCCACGCACCCTGGAGCCCCTGCTCCATGACAAGAGAAGCCACTGCAAAGAGGACACTAGACCTCAACTAGAAAGAACTCCCACCCTCAACAACTAGAGAAAAGCCCGTGAATGGCAACCAAGACTCAGCACAGCCAAAAGTAAATAAATTTTAAAAGAGAGAGAGAGAGACAAAGAGACAGGCCAGGCACCAGGAGGGGTGACCTGGATCCAGGTGGCCAGAGCCCCAACACCGCCCGCCGCCCGCCGCCCTGCGCTCCTGCTGGAGACAGAGAGGGCCCGCAGGCTTTCAGAGAGGAGCCGTGCGCGGGCAAGCTCAGAGCCTGGCGGTGTTTCCCAAAGGCTGCTCCGAGGAGCCCTGGCTGCAGGAGGTGACCCCGGAAAGCGTGTCAGTGGGAGGAAGCGTGGAGAAGCCACCATGAGCTGGAGGACCTCTGGGAGGGCAGGGCGGGGGGTCCAGGCATTGTCGCGGACAGCGTCAGAGCCACTGCGTCTCCACGTGGTCAGCACTGTCAGCAACTTCGGAGCTGAGATGATGTGGACACAGGGGCTGGGTCTCCTCCCCCGGGTCTGCACCCAGGGCTCCGGAAGTCAGCCGCTGTGCCAAGACCACAGAAGCCGCCCTATCACTCTTGCTCGCCGGCATCACAGTGTCTGAAGGCGTCCTCCTCCAGGAACCCGCGTGAGCAGAGTGAGAGGAGGATCGGGCGTCCTGCAGGGGATGGACCCGCCTGGCACGCCCAAGCCTGCCCACCACCTCCTGAGACCAGGAGGGTCAGGATCTGGTTCCTACTTAATCATCTGCACAAATAAAAGCCGGAGGGGGCGGTGGCGTGGGCTGACTCACCACGCCCCTCACCCAGCGTATGAAAGGCACAGTCAGTGCAGACTACTCGTGGCGGGTGACACGGGCAGTGAGCTGGGGTCGCCTCGTCTCAGACCCTGGGATCACCGGCCCCTCCGGCCTGTCTGCTCGGCATTCCTTCCTGTGGACCGAGGGGACTAAAATGGCATTCCAGCAGGACCACCCGAGCATCCTCCCCTCCACCAGGCGCTGTGTGTAAGCAGCGTGTCTCTCACCAATGGGGCTCGCACACCCAGCTTCACACTTACTGGGGTCTCCGGAGCCCCTGGCAGGCCAGGCCGGCAGGTCTGCTGAGCCATTAACAGAAGCTTAGCCCTCAGGGCTTCCCAGGTGGTGCTAGTGGTACAGAGCCCACCTGCCAATGCAGGAGACGTAAGAGACGCGGGTTCGATCCCTGGATCAGGAAGGTCCCCTGGAGAAGGGCATGGCAACCCACTCCAGTATTCTTGCCTGGAGGATCTGAGGGACAGAGGAGCCTGGCGGGCTACAGTCCATGGAGTCACAGAGTCAGACACGACTGAGTGACAGCAAGCTCTGGGGAACTCTCAGGCTTCCTGGTGGGGAGCAGGGGACTTCCCGGGTTCCCCCGAGCACAGAGGCAGGGGTCCGAGGAGGGTTATAGGGCGTGTCCAGGCACTGGGGTCT
Organism: Cervus canadensis; assembly: GCF_019320065.1. Lineage (NCBI taxonomy): Eukaryota > Metazoa > Chordata > Mammalia > Artiodactyla > Cervidae > Cervus > Cervus canadensis. Next base: position 1,164,460 of record NC_057406.1, on the reverse strand, counting down.
CCTTGGCCCGCTGGTGAGCCGGGCAAGTTCCTGCATCCAGGCGTCTGCCTCTGCTCTGGGAAACGCAGTGCTTTGCAAAGGCTGGATGTTGAAAGGTTGGTGGGGTCGATGGGGAATGTTGGGGAACATGGAGCGCCTCAGGAAAGCTGGGAGTCCAGGGGTGCTGGTGCCATGACCGCCAAGCAGCAAGATTCTCCACTGGAGACAGCGCGAGGGGGGCTCAGGGGGTCCGGCCCCATGGCGGGGGCATCCGGCCCTGTGGGGGAGGGGAGGGGAGCCGGCCCCGTGGGGGAGGGCATCCAGCCCCGTGGGGGAGGGCAGCCGGCCCCATGGGAGGAGGGGAGCTGGCCCTGTGTGGGGGGTGCTGGCCCCATGAGGGGCAGCATCCCGTGAGGGTGGTAAGTGGGTGCCAGGACATCTCCACCTGCGTAGAGACTTCCTCTCCAGAGCCAAGAGGCCCAGAGGTGACTGCAGACCTGGGAATGCGCTTCCTCTCGGCATTCCATGGGAAGTTTGTAGTTCTCCATACTTCAAATCCCGAAACAAGTGAGTTGAGACCTGGGGGATGGAGGGGGATGTCCTCTAATTCCCCTGCGAGAGTCAAAGCGAGGATGAGTGGGGAGGAGCCCAGCGAGGGAGGAGCCAGAGGCCGACAGGAGGGCCTCCGGGTCAGAGGCTGGGCACAGCCCCAGGGTCTGGATCGGAGGTTCTGGGAGGGCCGTCCAGACGGTCCTGCCACAGCCTGTTCACAGCCGTCTTCTGCGCTCAGTGTCACCCTCGCAGAAAAGATACACAAGCACATTTGTGTACAAAATATGCGTTGTACGCAACCCCGCGGGTGGTCCCAGGAAGGAGTCTGGAAGCAGAGCGCCCGCGGCCCTGTGCCGCTGCCCCAGCCAGGACGGTGAGCTCGGCTTCGCTCCCCTAAACGCTCTGCGGGAGGGAAGCTGTCAGAGGGCGTGAACGCTGGGAAACGTGAAATCACAAATGGATCCCACACCTGAATTACCAGAAGCAGCATCACCTTCTACAGCAAAACCAAGATCAGGGTGACAGACAGAACACTTTAATCAATGAAAAAGAACAGGCTTAAATGAGGTAAGTGATGTCTGTTTCTGACCTGGTCAGCCTGGCCGTCAACACCCTGGAAGCCCCGTCTCCTCCGACCCCAGCCCTCCCAGGGCTGCCTGGCCGGCATCTCCCCCGCCGACCCGCCAACCCCACCAGGTCCTCCCCGAGACCCAGCCGCCACTCTCGCCTCTGCCCCCATCACGCCACGCAGTGGGGGCTCTGGCTCCACGACCCCGAGGGCAGGGTTTGGACGCGCGGGGCAGAGGACGGTGTGCGTGGAGGGCCACTTCCTGTGGATGTGGCCAGGACAGCTCCTCAGGCTCCCCTCCGCTTTGGGGAACAGTGCTGGGCTGGCCTCATTCGTGCACCTGGGTGGGGGGTCTCAGAGCACCCTCAGCGTCCCCTTCAGCCTGTCTCTCTCCCCCAGGCCCGGGCAGGGGGCAGCTCCAGGAGGAGGGGGCAAGCAAGAGCAGGTCGGCGGGTGAGGCTGGCACTGAGCCGGCTCTTCGGGCCCTCCTCCCGGGGCCCAGTGCTGCGACGGTTCCTCTCATGTGTGGACTTGTCTGGGTCGCGAGGTGCCCAGAGGTGTGGTTAAGCCTCAGCCCTGAGTGTGCCTGTGTGGTGTGTGCATGTGTGTGCGTGCGTCAATGTGTGTGTGCGTGCGTGTGTGCTGGGAGGAGCTCCGCCAACCCACTGAGCAGAACAGTGCACGGGTGGAGGAAGGGAGTGGGAGCTCTCGGCCTGACTCTCGGAGCCGGGACAGGGGTCCTCTCCTGCCGCGGGCCTGGGGCCACACCTCTGGTATGCTGGGTCTCCACTGAAAGAGGGCAGGTGCCGGGGCTTCTCAGCCTCCGTGGTGGTTTGAGGCAATTCCTACAATAAATATGCATGTATATGTAAGTGTATATATAACTGTATGTATAACTACATCTGTGTCTATGTCTGTATCTACACCCACAGCTATATCTGTATCTGTAACTGCACCTGTATCTACATCTGTGATGCGTCCTTATCTGTGATGCGTCCTTATCTGTATCTGTACTGTGTCTATATCTGTATCTATGGCTATATCTGTATCTGTAATGTATCCATATCTGCATCTGTGATGTATCCATGTCTGTAGTATCTATATCTGTATCTGTACTGTCTATATAAGTATCTACAGCTATGTCTATATCTGCAAGGTACCCATCTCCTTATCTGCATCTGTGCTGCATCCATCTCTGTATCTGTCCTATGTCTATATATGTCTGTATCTGTAATGTATCCATCTCTGTATCTGTATTTGTGTCTTTACATGTATCTGTCCTATGTCTATATGTGTCTGCATCTGTGATGCATCCGTCTCCGTCTCTGCATCTGTGATGCATCCGTATCTCTGTCTGTGTCTGCAGCTGTGTGTGTGCTGCTGAGCTGTGCTTAGCTGTTAGCTTGTGTCAGACTCTTTGTGACCCCCTGGACTGTAGCCCACCAGGCTCCTCTGTCCAGGGGGATTCTCCAGGTAAGAATCCTGCAGTGTGTTGCCCATGCCCTCCTCCAGGGGACCTTCCCGACCCCGGGATCGAACGTGAGCCTCGTGTCTCCGGTGCTGCAGGCGGGTTCCTCACCGCTGAGCCACCAGGGTCGCTGATCTGACTCTACATGTGAGTCTGTGTCTGTCTCTACACCTGTATCCACACCTGTATCTAGAACTGTGTCTACATCTGTGTAGCTCTAACTGCATCTGGGTCTCCAGCTGTAACCACATCTGTCTCTGCATCTACACCCCACTGGCCCTGTGTCTCGGGGAAGCTGACCGATACAGGTGACATCCTGGCTTGCCCCTGGACTGGGGCCCTGTGAGATCCCTCCTGGTCTCACACCAAGTGTCGCCCGCATGCCAGCCCTGCTCGTCCAGCAGAAGCTGAGGCCGGCCAGCCTGGGAGAGGCTCTCCACAGTCCCGGTGGGTGGGGACCAGGGCCCAGCGGCAGGCCCTAGTAAGTCCAGCACTTTCCACCCGGCTCTTCTGGACTCTTCTCCCCCGCCCATTCCTATTCAGGGACTGCAAATGCAGAGGACTTCATGAATTTTAAAACCCGCGAAGGATTCAGTTCTGAATATTCTAATGACTGTGTGACAAGTCAAGCTATTCTTACTGTTCTCTGATTAAACACAGGCGCACGTCCCAGAGAAGATGGGTGTGTCAGGGACTCTCCAGACGCTGGGGTTTGACCTGTTGCCGTTCACGAATTGTTATGCTAATTGCCTTTATCGGGGCTTATCCGCAGATGAGACTAAATTTTGACTTAAATGAGGAGCGAAGTGAGAGGCGATGGGGCAAACATCTCACCACATCTATAAAAACGTGAGAACCTCGATGACAGGGCGGGAAATCACACGCCCAAAGGACAAACAGCTCCAAATCACCGTGACACGGCATGCTCCACAGGGAGGCTTTGACGTCCCCGCCCGGCCCCCCGGCCTGCGGCGGCGCTTTAGGTGGAATCAGGGATTTGTAAGTCCCTGCGTTTTGTATCCTTGCTCATTTGACTGTTTTTTGGTTTTCTTTTAGGTGCTCAGATGCTCAGTCGTGTCTGACTCTTTGCAACCCCATGGACTGTAGCCCGCCAGGCTTCTCTGTCCTTGGGATTCTCCAGGCAAGAATACTGGAGTGGGTTGCCAGTTCCTTCTCCAGAGGATGCTCCCAACCCAGGAACCTGGGTCTCTTGCATTGTAGGCAGATTCTTTATCATCTGAGCCAGATGCTGTAATACCAGTTTTCTGGGGTTGTCATAACAAAGTCCCACAAACTGGGCAGGTTGAACAAAATAAATTTATCCTCTCGCAGTTCTCGTTTTAGTGACCTCATTCTACCTCAGCACCTCTTTCCCGCCCCCGTCTTTAAACACAGTCACCTCCTGAGGTGGGGGGTAGGACTCCAACGCGGGAACATGGCGGGGGGCAGGAATGAGAAGGAGCCGCGGGGCTGCTCACAGACTTCCACATAGACAGGCCTGCAGGGTCTCTGCGGAGCGGGCTCTGCCCTCCCTGCGCCTTCCCCTCGGGGTACCTTCCCTCCCAGCCTCCGTCCATCACACTCGAACGCGGGCAAGGCCCCTCGGGGTGCCGGCCCCCAGCTAGACCCTGTCAGGGCACTGGGGTTGCCGGGCTCTTGCAGCCCAGCCCTGTTGGGGGCTGTCAGGGCCCGAGTGGTGAGCTCCTCCTGCTCAGCCTGGCCAGTAGGCAGGCGGGCTCCCCGCATGCTCCCCACACAGGGTGGGCCCTCCACCCTGGACCCGCTGGCCCAACCCGGTCCCCATGGGGAGAGCCCGTGCCGTGGGCTGGGACAGGCCTGCAGACAACGAGGACCCGGGGGGCGGCCTGGCCCCATCCCCACGGCTGCCACACACCTGGGGGCTCCAGAGGTCCCCAACACACCGTGAGCATCACCTTCACCCCCTTCGGAGAGGGGGTCAATGTGCCTGGGCCAGCCTCTCAGAGGCCCGGCAGGGACCCGGCAGCCCTTTCTGCCACCCTCAGGTGGCCACCGCAGGTGTGAGGTCCGGGGGCAGCCCGGCCACGTCCGGTCTCTGGGAAAAGGGACACAGGAAGCGAGGACGGGCCTCAGACCCCGGAGCTCCCTCCCAGCCACACCCTCCAGGCAGGGCCTCTGGGGATCCTGCTGGAACCTTCCGGAGCTGTCCTGCCGGCCATGCCCACGCCCGGCTCCCTCTCCAGCACCAAGGGGAGGCAGAGGGCATTGGTTTCCGCCGCTGCAAACAAGTCCCTGAAAATCATCAGCTACCAGGTCAGCCTCACAGGGCGGAAATCCGGGTGTCAGGGCCAGCCCTTGTCTGGAGGGAGCCCTCCTCCACACCCCTGGGCTGTTGGCCGAACCCAGCTCCTGCAGCTGCAGGTGGGCCCACAGGGGCACCCGGTCCACCCCCGGCCCGTAACCGACCGATGGCCTCTCGGCCTCCCCCTCTGAGCCTCTGGAACTTTGTCCTCTCGCTCCAAGTCGGGAAAACCCCCTACTCCAGGGACGCTCGTGCTTGGCAAGGGGCGACCCTACGAAGGCCTCACATCTGCACCAGCTACACTCAGAGGAAGGGGCCCCGGGCCCTGGCCCTGCCTTCCTGCACCCTCGCGGTGTGGGGCGGGGGGGGGCGGTGATGGTTAATCTCATGCGTCAGCTTGACAGCTCCGGGGAGAGCCCGGACGTCCGGGTGTGTCTGTAAGGCATCGAGGCCCAGGGCTCACCGCCCAGGCCCTGCCCTCTGGAAGGTCTATGGGTCATTTACTGAATCACGGGGACCCACTGTGGGCACGCTGTCAGGGAGCTGAGCTCCCACAGAGGGGCAGGGCCGTGGCTGGGACGGGAGCAGCCCACCCACCCGGCAGCCCAACCCCAGGTCAGACAGGCCTTCACTGCCGGCATCTTATCCCTGCCTCGGGGGTGCAGCAGAGACCCCAGCACATCCACAGGCTCCCCGGGCTCGGCCAGAGGTCTTAGGACTTCGGTTTCACAGCTGTGCTCAGCTTTGTAAAGACCAGCCGATAGGACGTAGGATGCTCTGAACCCCAGAGGGAAATTTAATCACCTGTGACTGATTCCGTCTTGGTCTTCAGTTTCATAAAGCCTTTCCACCTTGAACCCTCCATATTCTATGAATTGAGAAATATTATCATTTTGCCTCAGAGGTCTCCAATCTAGTACAAGAAATTTCAGTAAAGATTACAGTAGAAATCCAGATAATTATAGCCAATATGTGCATTTTATATGTATGTGTAAATATATCCAAGCTTCCCAGGTGGCGCTAGTGGTGAAGAACTAGCCTGCCAACGCAGGAGACACAAGAGACCCGGATTCAATCCCTGGGTCGGGAAGATCCCCTGGAGGAGGGCATGGCAATCCACTCCAGTGTTCTTGCCTGGAGAAGACCGTGGACAGAGGAGCCTGGCGGGCTACGGTCCATAGGGTTTCACAGAGCTATACACAACTGAGTGACTTAGCACCCACACATATATCTTCCTACCCGTCATGCCAGGAACCGGTCTCACGAGAAGGATGTAGCTTTTCTCCTGGTTTCCACCCAGGATGCCCTGGTGGCCTGCCAGCCCTTCCAGGGTGGTCACGGCGCCTCACAGGACCTGGTGTGAATTCAGAGACGCCTTGTTCAGGGCCGGGGGGCCAAGGCCCTTCCCCGTGCCCAGGGGTCCCCAGGTGCTGGAGAATCACTGTCCTGCTGGAGGTGCAGATAGAACGGCCTCCTGGCCAGGGCGTTGACAGCTGCATCAGGCTGGGATAGGAATGGTCATGAGCACCATCCCCAAATTAGCCCATTTGTTACTGGGATGAAAACGGGGCCCAAGGCTCCCTCCCCGTCCTCTTCTGCGACATCCCGAAATAGCTGCCTGCTGGTCATCGCTTCTGCATTAACGTTTTCATCTCGATTCAATTACAGCACGCGTATTTCTGGGCCGCTGGTTTATCATGTAAGAATGTAATTTAAAAGTGGTCTGCACCTCACATTCCACATTTAGGAGAAAAATTAAGTAAGAAGTAATGAATGCCACCCATCTCTCCACAACCACCCTTAAAGCTCTTGGCCCTTTAAATTCTTTATTGAAGGCTTGGAGATGAGGCCCTGTGGAGGAGGCTGGGTACCTCGCCATCAACGGGGCTCTGCGCACATTATCTGGAGAAATCCGCCATTAAGAGGCTCGCTCTGCTTGTTAAGTGCAGCTGGGATTACTTTGCCCTGATCTGTGATAATGCATCAATATTTGAAATGCATTTTCAATTTGGGATGTGTTTTAAAGCAACTCACAATTGGTGGACAACTGTAAATCCGAGTATTAAATTAATCATGTAATGAATATGGTGGTGCCGTTTTTGGCAACACAGTTGAGTTTGCCTTTATTTTCATGTGATTCTCGGACCCTGCACGTTTGAAATGAATTAAAAGCTTTGTATTTAAACCATGACGACTCCAATTAGACTCCGCTGGCCTGTCCATTTAGGATTCCAAGATGTCCAATGCATCTTTCCCCCAGCGTGAGGCTGAGGGGATAAACTGGGGTTAGGCTCCCGGCCCATCTCTGCTCTGGGCTAGGTCATCAGCTGTGGGGCAGGCACGACTCCAGAGTGAGGCTTTGGCAGGCGAAGCCCCAAGGCCCTTGCGCCAGAGTGAGGGGCAGCAAGACGGGGCACCTTGGCCAGCTCGTCCACCTGGGGAAGTAGTGAGTGATGCTGGGGGTGGGAGGGGCCCGTTGGCCTGTGGGCAGCGTGGCCCACTGCACAAGGACTGGATTGGACGACCCTTGGGTCAGGCGTTAGTTGCAGTGTCAGCTGAGTCCAGCATTAATGCGCCGACAGTATATACGGACCAAGGAGTCTTTTGCACTGACCAGGGTTGGGATGCTGGGGGCGGAGGCTCCCGGAACCCGGCCCTGTGTCCCCAGGAGCCAGTGGCTCAGCAGTCGCTGACCGCGTGGGGCAGATGTGTGGGGCACACGTGCTGTGTGAGGTGGGCCGACCCGCTCCCTCCCCAGGACCCGCCCTGCCGTGGGAGCCTGCGCTCAGACCGGCGGTGGACACGGAGCTCCTGGCCCTCTGCGCTCCGCCTGCCACCAGGCTCGGGTCCCGCAGACTCACCTTGGGGGGCACGGGAAGGCAGGGGCCGGCGGGTCGAGGGCTCCACTGATCATATTGCCGCGGCCAGCCCGGCTCCTCAACCCCAGACTCTGCCGGTTCTGTGCTCAGAGCTGTGGATGCTCTCCAGAACCATCCACAGGGGCGGGTGCCCTGGGCCGTGCTGGACAAGCCCCTTGGGCTGGGCTGGATGGATGGGGGGCTTTCAACCCCATCAGCAGAGCTGACCTGAGCCCCACGGGCCCCCAAGCAGGACCCAGCAGGCAGCTCAGCTCACCGAAGGTGGGGGCCTCCTCAGAGCCCACCGCGATGCTCAGGCCAGGCGGGCAAGAAATGGAACCCTCCCCCACAGGAGCGGAGCAGCCAGGGGAGGGGTTGCTCGTTATGTATTTTTGTTTAATGGATATTCATTATTTTTATTTACCTCCTTACCCGCAGCTATGTAAATAAATGCAGAGTGATACTATTCCTGCAGCAAAATGAATTATGGAATAATTTCCTGAGGAACGGATGAGGGATCCTTAGCTAGCGCTGACAGGAGTGTTCTCTGGGCCAGGCCAGAGCTGAGCCGGGGCTGGTGGAGCTTCCGGCCCCCTCATCCTCATTTGGGGAAGGGGAGCAGGGGTGGATGAAGAGTAGATGGAGCTGGAAGCTTCCCTGTCTGATGGCCGCGAGGCCCAGGATTCTCCGTTGATCAGAACCCAAGGGAAGGACATCTCGTCAACCCCGCCACTCCTGGGTGCCCCCCATGCACTTGCTGACCCCTCAGTGGGGTGCACCCCGCCTGAGCCCTTGCTGGTGGGCAGTGCAGACAGAAGCCCTGACCCCTGAGAGATCCGAGGCTTCTTCAGGAGCCCCCAGCATCCTGGCACAGGCGACCCTCACCCTGCCTGATGTCTTTGCTCTGTGATGGACTCACACCGGCTGTGCCCCTTCAAGTTGTCATGTCCCAAGACCAGAGGCCCCTGGACCACACGGCTTCAGCATCCGGCACTGCCCAGGGCCCCTGACGGGCGCCCAGTCAGTCCCCACTCCCGTCTCAGAACCAAGAGCGTAACAGGGGCACGAGCTGAGGGCTGGGGCATGTCACCCTCTGTCACGCGGAGGGAGACCCCGAAGCTGCTCAAGGTCCCTTCAACCCCAGACCAGGGAGGGAGGGGCCCTGGGATGACAATGCAGTGGGGGGGATGGTCGACAGCAAGGCCCCGGGCTTCCATGCATCAGTGCCTGCCTTGGTGCAGAGTCAACCAGACGCAAGAGCTGGGCCAGCCCAGATCTCGGGGAGCACAGCCTGTTGTGGGGATGTGCAGACAAAACGCACGTGTGGAAGCTGGGAAGGGGCTGGCGTGGGTCCTCGCCTGCTCCACCAGCTGCTGCCCGGGCCACTAGGCCCTGTCCTGGGTGTCTTATCTGGGAAGGGGGATGATGATAGAACTTCCTGCATAGAAGGACTATGAGGATTAAATAAAACGCTTCACACAACCTTAGGGCAGAGCGGTCTGTGCACATCACCGCGCAGCATGCGGCACAGGAGTTCACAGATACTAGTCTGCACGCGTGCTCAGTCGCTCAGCCGTGTCCGGCTCTCTGTGACCCCGTGGACTGCAGCCCTCCAGGCTCCTCTGTCTATGGGATTCTCCAGGCAAGAGTACTGGAGGGGGTTGCCATTTCCTTCTCCAGGGGATCTTCCCGAGCCAGGGATCAAATCCGGGTCTGCTGCACTGGAGGCAGATTCTTCACCCACTGAGACACCTGGGAAGCCCAAATACTAGTGACTCCTACCCAGCTCCTCACTGTGTTAGTCAGCTGCAGCCAGAACACCACAGACTGGGTGCCTTAAGTGACAGGAATTCATTCTCTCGCGGTTTCAGAGGTTGGCTGTCCAAGGCCAAGGGTCTGTTCTGAGGCAGGCTCTCCCCTCTGGTGGTGGATGGGGTCATCTTGCTCTGTGGTCATGTGCACGGACCCTCTGGTGTCTTCTGATAAAGACACTAACCCTACTGGCTCAGGGCCCCACCCTTATGGCCTTATTAAGCCTTAATTACTTCCTGAGACGCCATCTCCAAATACAGCCACACTGCGGGTTAGGGCTGCCAAGTGTGAATTTGGAAGGACATGAATATTCAGTCCACAACACTCACCAGAGGTTACAAACATTCTAAAGCTTTGTGATTAAGTTCTATTGATTAAAAGGCAGGAAGCAGGACTTCCCTTGTGGTCCAGTGGCTAAGACTTCACCTTCCTGTGCAGAGGATGTGGGCTCCATCCCTGTTGGAGGGCTAAGATCCCACATGTCTAGTGGCCAAAAACTCAAAACGTAAAGCAGAAACAATATTGTAACAAATTCAGTACAGACTTTAAATATGATCCACATCTAAAAAGTAAGTCTTCAGAAAAAAAGAAAGAAAGGAAGGTGCCCCAAGAATTCAAAGAGAGAGAGGGGACGGCAGATGGGCAGTGGTCAGTGACGGCCTAGTGGAAAGGGACCAAGGAGGAGTGTTAAAGGGGGCAAGCTAGTCTGAGCAAGATGTGGAAGCGGCCCTGTGTCTGGCAGGGTATGTCTGAAGGCAGAAGGGCCAGCTGGTTGCGTGTTCGCTGCCTCCACCTCCTGTGAGCAACAGACGGTGGCTCCAGATGCCAGTGGCCTGGGAGAAAACATCCAGTCCCATCCACTTCGAGCTTCTCTGCGGCTGGACAGCCTTCTGACCGCAGCAGCTTTGGTGGCGTTAAGCTAGTCCCCCGGGACCCTGATGGTTGGGTCACACACTGGACCGAGTGACAAAGACTCCCCTTGCATGCTGAGAAGCCACTGATACTTGGGGTCTGTTATAATTTTATGGACAATAGATCATATCACACATGAGAAGAATTCATAATATGGAGATGAAGAAAAACAATTTATTAATGTTAATAAATCCTCCAATAAAACTTCCAGGAGGACCTATAGTGATAAATTGAATAATTATGAGTATAATTATGACTAACTAGAAGTATAATTTCATGCTAATGCAATAATAATGACACAAAAGTGTAGATCATGAATTTTAACTGCTTAGTTATTTCACATTTCCACAAGTATGGACAAAAAAAATCCTCTCTGAAATCTGATCAAATTATGGTTGACTGAGAAAGCATTCTCAGTTTAAACAGACATCGTTTTGATTATCTTTACTGGACTGCAAAAAAAGTCTCATGCTAATTAGGAACTTGGACTCAGGAAATAGATACTCAGTAGTGCGACTCTTCTCTGAGTCAAAACATCTGATTAATCCACCGTTTTATCACCCTTGAGAGGGATAAAGCAGCCCGTGAAAGAAGAGGGGGTGAGCAGAGTTTGTACTAAGTCTGCATTTCGTGATGGTGAGAGTTTCGGGGAGGAGACTTGGGCACAAAGATGTGAGCAGCTCAACTCGACAAAGAAGAAATGACACAAATGAGCTTATAAAACAGAAAGGGACTCACAGTCAGAACATGAACCTGTGGCTGCCGGCAGGGAAGGTGGGGACGGGGTAGTCAGGGAGATTGGGAGGGACGTGTGCACACTGCTGTCTTTAGAATGGAGAACCAGCGAGGGCCTGCTATAGAGCAAGGAAACTCTGCTCAACGTCACGTGCCAGCCGGGATGGGAGGGGAGTCTGGGGCAGAATGGATCCTCGTATATGTGTGGCTGCGTCCCTTCGCTGGTCACCCGGAACCGCCACGACATGGTTAATCGGCTATACCCCCCCAAAAATAAAAAGGTTTTAAGGAGATGCTTTAGGGGCAGGTGCCCCTGTGTCATTGGCTCAGATGTGGCAGTGCCCACAAGACCCTCCTCCAGAAGCGCAGACACTGACTGGGGCTACGTGGTCAAGGTTCAGGAGATTAAAAAGAGAAATATTTTAAGGTGTTACCGGCAGCCCCAAGTTAACGGCTCCTCTGAAAGGGAGAATGCCCAGGGAATAAGGGATGGAGCAGTCACCCTCAGCCTGACTCGGGACCCAGCAACATAGCTTAACACTCTGCAGGGTCTTCCTAGAGCGTTTTGCTCATATGATTAACGGAGTCTCTAAGAATGGTCAGTGTGCCGTGGAGGTTCACAGGACTGGCCCTAAGACCAGGTCCCGCAGCCGGAAGAAAATGTGGGCATCCAGGTTGACCACAAGGGCCCCAGTGGGGAGACACAGCGCCCACCCCCGCAGTGAGTGCTGGCTCTCGCGGTGTCATTTTTACAACTGTCTTCCCACGATGCCCGTGATGGGACCTTACCCTCTGGACAGCCTTCACGCCCATGGAGACCAGGGGAGGAGAGATGTCCTCCCAGGACAAGAGGCCTGAAGTGGACAAGGGCACTGAAGAATCTATTAATCTGCTGTAAGAAATGGCCAGCGTTTCAAGCAGCCGTGTCCCCACCAGCATCGCACAAGCCCTCTAGTCCCCCCACCCCCCCTGAGTAGGGTCAGTTCTTAATTCTGACAGACACACGGTCATGTCTCATCACTCTTTTATCTGCATTTCCCTGATGACCGTTTTTTCAGGCACTTATTTGGTACCCATACATCTTTGCTGAATGGACTGTTTGTGTATTTTGTCCATTTTTTACTTGGTTATTTTCTTAATGAGCTTTGAGAGTTCTTTATAAATTCTGGACACACATCCTTTATTAAATTTATGCTTTATAAAGCCTTCTTTCTCCCAGTCTGTCACTTGTCCTTTTACTCTATTAATAGTCTTTTGAAGACCAGGAGTTTTTAAATTAGAAGAAGTCTAATATATCAATTTTTTGTTTTATAGATGTTAATTTTGGTGGCATATCTATGAATTCTTTGCCTAAACCGAGGCCTCAAAGATCTTTTCTATGTAGATGACTTGCAGTGCTAGAGTTTAGATTTTGTATTTAGGATTATGACTCACTCTGAATTAATTTTTGCATATGGTGAGAGGTATGCTTAAAGATTGGATTTTTTTTTCATATTTATATCTGAATGTCCCAGCACAATGTGGGGAAAAGACCATCTTTTCTTTACTGAATTGCTTTTGCAGCTCTCCAGATTAGCTGTTCATGCACATATAGATCTATCTCTGAACTTTCTACTCCATCTTTCACATATTTGTTTCTTAACCACCTGTCTTTTTACCTCTGTGGCTTTTTAGTCATAAAATCAGGTAGATAAGTCTTCCAATTTTGTTCTTTTGCTCAGTTTTTCAGTTAGTCTAGGCTCTTTGAAATTTCATGTGAATTTTTGAATCAGTTTATTAATTTATGCACAAATGCTGGATGAAATTTTGATTGGGATTGTGTTGAATCTACAGATCAGTTGGGGAGAATAATATCCCACCAGTACCGAGTCTTTGGACGCATGAAATCTCTATTCATTCAGGTCTTTCGTGGTTTCTCCAAGTGATGATATGGATGTCTGTGTCCAGGTCTTCTACATCTGTCATCAAAGTTGTCTATAAGCATTTCATTTTCTTATACTATTGTAAAGAATATTGATTTTTTTGTATTTTTCTGATTGCTAGTTACAAGTATATACATTATCCTGAAATAATGCTAAACTCTTATGATTTCTAGTAGCTGTTATGTATATTCCACTGGATTTTCTTTTTTGTTTGTTTGATTTGTTTATTTATTTACTTGGCTGCGTTGGGTCTTGGGCTTCCCATGTGGCGCTAGTGTTAAAGAACATGCCTGCCAGTGCAGGAGACATAGAGACATGGGTTCAATCCCTGGGTCAGGAAGACCCCCTGGAGGACGGCAGGGCGACTCACTCCACTATTCTTGCCTGGAGACTCCCATGAACAGAGGAGCCTGGCAGGCTATGGTCCGTAGAGTCGTGGAGTCAGACACAACTGAAGCGATTGAGCACACCTGCACACACTGGGTCCAGTTGTGGCACTCAAGACCTTTGACCTTCCTTGCAGGATGCAAACTCTTAACCGTGGCAGGTGGAGTCTAGTTCTCTGACCAGGGAGTGAATCTAGGGCCCCTGCGTTGAGAGTATGGTCTCCTAACCACTGCACCACCAGGCAAGTCTCTGGATTTTCTAAATAGATTATCATGCTATCTCTGAATAGAGATAGTTTTATTTCCTTCTTTCTAGACACTATGTACCTAGTATCTTAAATCTAGATACTATGTACTTCTGGATGCATTCTTGCCCTCTTTTATGTAGAAACATAATACAGGTCAGAAACTCCACCGCTCTGATGAATAGCGATGTGAGAACAAGCACTCTTGCCTCATCCTTCGGGGGGGGGAACGTTCAGTCTTTCCCCATCGAGTACGATGTTCACCTGCCATAGATGCCCTTAGTCAGGTTGAGGAAGTCCCGTCTAACCCCAGTTTATTGAGAATCTTTATCATGGAGCCATATTTGACTTTATCGAGGGCTCTGTTCATTTGCTTGCACCTGTTGAGAAGATTGTGTGTTTTTCCTCTTCTGGATTTCTAATATGCTTGGTTACCTTAATGGATTTTCAGATGTTAAAAGAAACTTGGCATTCCTGAGATAAATCCCACTTGGTAATGATTTATTTGTTTCTTCATGCTTTGTTAAGGTCAACCTGCTAAAATTTGTTGAGAATTTTTATACTCACGTTCTCAGGATTCCTTGTGATGGCTCTGTGTGTTTTTGGCTTTGTTTTGCATCGTAGTATCCCTGGCCCTATAAATGACATGAGGAGCACTCCCTTCTCCCCAGGTGCAAGGACGAGTGCCTGTAGAACGGGCCCTATCGCTTCCTAAAATGTTTGATAGATTCACTGGTAAAGTCATCTGAACTTGGAGTCTTCCTTACAAGAGATTTATCAATATTTAAATCTTTCCAAAAAAGCAGATTTTGGTTTTGTTGATTTTCTCTACTGTTTGTCCATTTCATCTTTCATTGGTTTCTGCTCTTAGTTTATGATTTATTTTCTTCTACCTAATTTTGGTTTAATTTGATTTTATTTTAGTCTCCAAGAGATCTTGATTAAGATATTTTTTCCCTAATATAACCATTCACTGCTATAGCAAGTGAAAGTGTTAATAGCTCCATCGTGTCTGATTCTTTGTGACCCCATGGACTGTAGACCACCAGGCTCCTCTGTGCATGGAATTCTCCACCAAGAATACTGGAGTTGGTAGCCATTGCCTTCACCAGGGGATCTTCCTGACCCAGAGATCTAACCCAGGTATCCCACACTGCAGGCAGATCTTTACCATCTGAGCCACCAGTAACTACTTTAATAGCATCAAACAAATTTTGATCTATTATATTTCAGTTTTCTGTCAGTTCTAAATATTTTTGATATTTCTTAATTTTTTGAATTGCTGGTTATTTAGGAATATGTTAGTTTTTAAATATTGGGGGATTTTCCAAAATATTTTCTTTTATTGATTTCTAATTTAGTTCTATTGTATTCAGAAACAACTTTGTATGACTTAAATGTTTTTCAGGATATTGTGACTTTTATGACCATAATGGTCTGTCTGGTAAACATTCCGTTTTAAAGGAAACTGTGACTTCTTGTTGCTAGGTAGAGGATTTACAAATGTCAAGTATTTCAAGTTTGTTGATAGAATTTTGGTCTTATATATAATTATTTTCTGTCTACTTATGCTGTCAATTATTGAGAGAGCAATTTTTAAATCTCAGACTAGAATTAATTTTTAACTTTATCATATCTTTTTTTGCTTTATATATTTTCAAGCTTATAGGTGTGTAGGAGTTTAGGGTTTGTGTGACCTGGGTGAGTTTACCCTTTTACCATAGTCTATCCCTGGTAATATTTGTGGCTCTAGAACAGGCTTATCTAATATTTATTATAGTCAATTATATGTGAAGGTGAGCATGGGATATACTTGTTAAGTATTTTCATTTGAACTTACATGTCTTTTTATTTGAATTTCTTATGAATAGCATATATTTGAGTCTTTTTAAACTAACCTATTTCCACATTTTAATTAGAACATTTACATCATTTATATTTAATGTGAATATTGCCATTCTTTATGTCTATCATCTTGCAAATTGCTGTCTATTTGTCCTATGTGATTTTTGTTCCCTTTCCAGTCTTTTTCTGACTTACTTTAGTAGGAGAAAAATGTGATATAAAATCAAATTCAGGGAATGGTCATTTCATTTTTTGACCAAAAAATTATGTTTTCAACTGAAAGTGACCATAGCAACCTCTACTACCGTGCAGGGAGCAGGAAAGTCCAGGCTCACCAGTTTCACCTGTGGCTGAAGAATGATTAAAATGCTGCAGGTTTATGAAGGAGTAGGAGGGAGACAAATATACATATAAATACCATAGTGTTCAATTACATCATGGGATAATCTTCACCCTGTCATAAATATGAATTGAATTGAATTAGCAGGAACAAGAAGCCATCAATCTAGGTGTCAGCATATTTCAAAATGCTTCTCTATTTTTCTGTTCTTAAAATACTGTCCTCTTCTCTATGCTATCTTTGCAATTTTTAGTCTGTACATATTACTCAAGTATCCAGACTTACCCAATACATGTTGCCATAAAAGTAAGGAACAAAGAAAACTTGCAGTTCTCATACTGCTTGTTAACATAAAGACAATATGAGGTGAGTATTTTTGAGGCATAATCACATGTCAAAATAGGTATTGTCGTGCAAATGTATTATTTCTGTCAAATGAGTCAGTCAAGATGGGAATGTGAGTGAATTCAAGTAGATTGTGACAGCTGCTTAGGAGCTAGTCTACACATTGCATCATATGATACACAGAACGTCTGATCCAGTGTTGATGGTGGAGGGGAATCAGCGTGTTGGTGAGCTTTGGAGCTGGGCGATGGGCAGAGAGAGTCCAGGAGGTTATTCTCTCCTCTTGCACATCTGTGAGATACTCCACAATGAAAGGGGCAGAGAGGAGGGAGGGAGGGAAGGAGTAGAGAGGCAGAAAGAAGGAGAAGGGGGGAAAGAAGACAGTGAGCTGGGGAAACAGCACGGTTCCTGCCAGGACCTCAGCCTCTGGCTGCCAAGCCCCACCTCAGCAAGCAGAGAACACGAGTACCTGCCCATGTTCCTAATGACCAGAACAGACTGATTCTGCCCAAATATAGGAAAGTGTGACCATCCTGTTGCCCGCTGCCTCTCCTGCACCGAGTACCCACCGGCAAGGTCTATCTGATCCATAAGTTCACGTAAGTTACCCCATCCATGTGTCTGCAGTAATCAATTAGGGACAGGCAATGCTGAAGCAGGAAGGGGCTCGGGGCTCTCTGATCCAGGGCTCCCACTCCAGGACGGACATCACTGCCTACTGGGCCACAGTCCTCACGGGGAGAGCTGTGTATCCTCCTGGCGTGGCGACGCTGGTGAGGAGCCTGGAACCAGTGGTCTGCCCCCTCAGCCCAGAGAGGGGCTGACGGAGACCCAAAGAGATAAAGGGCCTTCTCCGAGGTCGGATGCTGACTTAGACGGAGAATCATAACCAGTGCCACTGGGAGGAAACCGCCTTTCTCCGGTTCGCCTTGCAGGCTCAGAGCACGGCCTGCTCTCCCGTGGCCACGGCCTCGGGCACAGACGGGGGAGGGCAGCTGCACCCAGAGCCTGGTGTCGGCTGCCCGGCGGCTCCGCTGAAACGGAAACGGTGCCCGCAACGCACGTCCCTGCTGGAGAGCAAGCAGCTTCTGGGCTGAGTCTGCCAGCGCCTCCCGCTGCCCCGGTCAGCGTGTCTCCCACCCGAGGCAGTGAGTGAACGGTCACCAAGGAGACGGCAAGGGTGCCACAGGGGCGTTTTCAGTTATAACAGAGGAAACTGGAAAGGCCCGTGATGGTTAATTTTTTGTGTCAACTTGACAGAGCCATGGGGTACCCTGGACTGAGGCCTGTAGGGCCAACAAGAGGTCAGCCGAAAGAGGGAGGTTTTGGGGCTTCGAAATTCTGGGCAGAAAAGCTATGACAAACCTAGACAGCATATTAAAAAGCAGAGGCATCATTTTGCCGACAAAGGTCCATAATGTCAAAGCTATGGTTTTTCCAGTAGCCATGTATGGATGTGAGAGTTGGACCATAAAGAAGGCTGAGCATTGAAGAACTGATGTTTCTGAACTGCGGTGTTGGAGAAGACTGTTGAGAGTCCCTTGGACTGCAAGATCAAACTAGTAAATCCTTAAGGAAATCAGTGCTGAATATTCGTTGGAAGGACTGATGCTGAAACTGAAACTCCAATACTTTGGCCACCTGATGCGAAGAGCTGACTCATTGGAAAAGACCCTGATTCTGGGAAGAAGTGAGGGCAAGAGAAGGGGATGACAGAGGATGAGATGGTTGGGTGGCATCACCGATTCAAGGGACATGAGAGCAAACTCTAGGAATTGGTGAAGAACAGGGAAGCCTGGGGTGCTACAGTCCACGGGGTTACAAAGAGTCGGACACGACTGAGGGGCTGGACAATAACCACCTTGTGGGCAGAAGGAGCCTCTGCGCACACCCTCCGGTCCTGAAGCGTGTGTGCAGACGGACTCATCTCAGTCAGACCCTGCACTGGTACTGTCTGCATCCGCAAGGCTCGGTCTTATGATGCGAGCACATAAGGAGCCCTGCTCACCCTGCTCTCCTTCCACGAGCACGCTGACCACTGAAAGTTGGATTAAAGCCACACGTCTCTTCTGGATTTTATGGAAACATCCCCTTTTCCTTTGAAAACACAGCCATCTCTCGGGCGGGCTGGGCATCTTCCACCAGCCTCTCCAGATACGCCCTCGGCCTCTCCTACCTGGGGGTCCTCTGTGCAGCCACCCACCTCAGCCCCTGTCCTTTCACCAGCAGAGCTCAGTCCAGTGAGGACAGGGCAGGAATGGGGGTGGGCCGAAGGTCTGGGGCCCCGTGGCCCTGGGCTGATTGCTCTGCTCCTCTGAAGACCCTGCTCTGGGCCAGCAGAGTCCGGCTAACACTCAGGTCTCCAGCCACTCCTTAGGGCTTCAGCTTCCCTTGTCAGGTGCCCCAAACTCTGCCAGCTTCCCGACAGGCAGGTCCCTTGTGAAGCTGCCCAGTCACAAGCTTCCTGGGGATCCCTGACCATGCGCTTCTGCTCAGAGCTCACCTGTAAAGCCTCACAGGCCGGCTCTTCTGAAACCTGGTCATTCTCAGGAGTAGAAGAAGGGGTGTCCTTTTTCTTTCCTTCTGTCTCAGGGCGTCCCTGCAGGTGGCTCCCTTCAATTGGTCCCTCCCCCACACTCTCACCAGAAAGCTCTTTGCCGGCACCCTCTGGGTGGATTCACAGATGAGTCCCATTAATAAAACCCGTTAATGGAATTCTCCCCGTCATCAGACAGGAGCCACAGGGAAGAAGCAGTTGACAAAACTCCACACTAATTCCTGCTTAAAAAACAGAGCAAACGGGAACTGGAGGGGGAGACTTCCTCAGTCTGACAGGCTGTGTTCTCAAAGGGCTCGGAGAGACCCCCCTCTGGAGCAGCACTTCAGAGCTGTTCTCAGCCTCGAGCCAGCCCACCAAGCTCCCTGTGTCCTTCCCCGTCCTCCGGGACCCTTATTCAAGCAAGAAAGCGGAGGGTCACATGCGACTGGTCCTTTGCACCACGTGTCCCCGCTCCTCTCCTGGGGCCCCCCGGGCAGGGATCTAATGACCTCTGACACAAGGACAGTAAGGAACCCCCCTCCCCGAGATGAGAATCCGGGGCTGAGGCCCAGCGACTGTGGGGTGAACACATTCCCAGAGCTGGATCGGTGTCCAGAACCCAGACACACTCTCTCTGCCCTGCCCTGTTAGGGACAAGATGCAGAAGGAGATGAGCATCAGAAAAAAGGATCTGTGTTTGGAAACAAGACGTTTCGTCACCTGGAAATTCAATAGGAAAATTGTGAAATGACCAGAAGTAATGAGAAAGCTTGGCCCTC
Source organism: Cervus canadensis (assembly GCF_019320065.1). Classification (NCBI taxonomy): domain Eukaryota; kingdom Metazoa; phylum Chordata; class Mammalia; order Artiodactyla; family Cervidae; genus Cervus; species Cervus canadensis. Next base: position 1,144,894 of record NC_057406.1, on the reverse strand, counting down.
TGTATCAGCCCATGTAATCAATAGCTCTCTAATCAAGCCAAAACACGTTAGGAAATGTAATCGCATTTTTAAACAAATTTTTATTGGAGTATAGTTGCCTTACACGGCCGTGTCAGTCTGCTATGAAGCAAAGTGAGCCAGCCACACATGCACACACATCCCCTCCTTCTTGGATTTCCTTCCCATTTAAGTCGCCACAGTTCACAGACAAGCGTTCCCACTGCTGTACGCAGTAGGTTCCCCTTCATCCTGTTTCACACGTGACGGGGCGTATGTCAACCCCGGCTCCCAGGTCCTCCCACCCCCCACCCCCCGGCGTCCACGCTTGTCCTCTGCGTCTGTGTTTCTCGTTTCTGCTTTGCAAACAGGTTCGTGTGGATCAAAGACCTAAAGGTAAGGCCGGACACTCTGAAACGCTTAAAGGAAAACATAGGCAGAGCCCTCTTAGACATTAATAGCTGCCATCGCTTTTTACTTTGGCAACAGTCTCAAAACTAAGTGTGTATCAGTAGGCAAAACAGAGACGCCGACGAGGAGAACGGACGTGTGCGCACAGCGGGGGACGGGGAGGGCGGGACGAGTTCAGAGAGGAGCACGGGCGTGTACGCGCAGCCGTGGGTACAGCCGACGCTCGGGGAGGCTGCTGGTAGCACCGGGAGCTCCGTGCTCTGCGCTGGCCCAGAGCAGCAGGACGAGGGGAGAGGGGGGTCTGAGAGGGAGCGGCGTCCGAGTGCTCAGAGGGACTCACGTCGCTGCACGGCAGAAAGCAGCACAACCGTGTAAAGCAACGACTCTCCAACTAAAATTAAAATGCTTTTTAAAAAGAAGTAGCAAGAGTTCTGTGAAGAAAGGCATCATGCTGCAGAAGATGAAGCCAAAGGGAGGGAACAGGGTATGCGAGGAATGTCTGCCTCCCCCCAAGTCCATCTGTCGCAGCCCTGTCCTCTGATGGGCTGGAATTAGGGGGTTCAGTGAGGTCACCAGGGTGGGGCCTCTGGTGGGATTAGAGCCCTTATATGAGGAGGAGAGAGCCCAGACCCGTCTCTGTCCATTTGTGGGGACACGTGGAGACGGTGGCCGCCGTCCTGCCAGGAAGATGGGGTCCTCTAGACACTGGATCTGCCGGCATCCTGATCTTGGGCTCCCATCCCCCGGAACTGAGAAATAAGCGCCTGCTGTCCACACCACCCGGTCAGTGGGGTTCAGCCACCTGAGCCGCGGCAGGGGGGAATAGATGTGAGCGCGGTCACAGTTCCAGGAGGAAGCTCACTGTCTCCAGACTTCCACTGGAGTCCTGGAAGCTAGAGAGGCCCAGGGCCCAGAGTAAAGCAGGAGTCCAGTGGGGGTGCATGAGGGAAGGGGGGAGGACCTGGACAGCTCCCAGCAGGAATCGTCCTGGAGCTTAATGAGCCAATTTGAAATTTCACCTGGAAGCAAAAAAGAACAGCAATAAAGGAGAATGTTACCCTAGAATATGAGGAAAAAGTCGCAAACCTCTCAATCGTATAGATGAGCTTCAGACAAGGAGGTGTAGCCCCAGGCTTTGCAGCGGAACCACAGGCCAAGGGCCTGTGAGCCTGGACCCTGGGCTGCAGGGCATCGTGCTGAGCCACCGGTGATTTGGGAGGAAAAATCCAAGTAAAAATCACAGCAGTGGATTGCAACAAAAACTATGGGAACTCGTGGGGGGGGGGATAAGACGTGAAGAAACATACAGGCGTCAGTATGGCCACCAAGCCTCAAGCTGGGGGTCCCCCCAGAAAATCCTCCCATCCGTACCCCAAGTGTCCGGCCCTAGTCCCTTGGGGCAGCCCCGGCCCTCAGCGGGCGTCCCTCTGCCGCCAGGTGGCCCCGCGCGCTGTGTCAGAGTTCCCGGTGTCCCAGGAATCCCAACAAGAAACATGGAGCAGCTGCTTGGGGTGCGGGCAGTCAGACGCTGTCTCAGACGGGAGCCCCAGCCCAGCCTCGCCCTCTGCCAACAGCCCTCCCGCCCCCGGAGGCGCCAGACGCGCCCAAACACATCCCCGCCGCCGACGGCTCTGAAGGGGAAGACGGCGCAGTTTCGTCGCGAGGAGTCACACGTTGTTGAGATTCCCAACAAGTTTCCAGCAAAGAGCTGTCTCTTTCTGGTTAGCCACCCTCTGTCGCACGCTGCTCAAGCGTTTTCCCCTGCCAGCGTGGTCAGCCCTGAGGTCTTGAGACGAGCAGGGCTCGGGGCGCTAAGACAACAAGGAAATCGTCCGTTTCTGGCACTGTTAAGAGGGTTTATTAATAGCCCAAGCACAGTGATCGGTCGGCCCCCAAAGTCCTCTCCCATGGTTATAGATGATCCATTTCTATCTCATGGCCAGAAAAGACTTCATCTGATTCATTTTAATTATTTTCCAGAAATGATCCATTTCCCATGAAAATGTGTATAGAGTTTATTTCATTCCTGGAAGTCATTACTTTCTCATGAAAAATTCCGAGTGCCCTGGCGCACAGGGGGGATAAAATTAGCCTCGACTCTCATCACAGAGCAGAGAGCGATTTTGCCTCCGTTTGGGGCACGAGTCTTGGAGCCGCGTCTTACTCGGCACCGCGGCTGGGGTCTGCCTTAGGAGTGGGGCCATGCCTGCCTGCCCCCCGAAAGGTTCAGGGCCACAGACGGCCCCGGGGGCTGCTCATGCTGCCGTCATCATGCCTGGAGAGACACCCCCGGCACTGAAGAGGCCCGTGACCCTGACAAAGCTGAGGGATTGTTTCTAGTCCCAACTCAAAGCGGCACCGACCTGTGGGCCCGGCTCTCTAGTTTATGTGAAAGGATTTTTTTCTTTTATACGTTCAGGAAATAGCTACATATGAGTCAAGACAGCACAATTCTGTTCTCTCACTCAGCGCCAACATCCTAGGACTATCTTAAATGTCACTTAAAAATCTGTGATGTTCTTAAATAGATTCCACAGTTAATCAGGCGTAATTCCACATCTCTGTGATGCGATCTAAGTATCCGTAATTACCAAGGCAGCCTCCCGGATCTTGTGTTGTATGTCACCCTGCAGAAGACTGGAAGCAAAGCCCTCATCTTAACAAGGGCACTTCTTCCCAGGCACCTCATGGGATGTGAGAAGGAATCATTGTGAAAACAGTTTTTCACCTCTATTAACAACTCACTCTATAAAGACAATGTCAGGCTTAATCAGGACCTGCAGGTGTGGGATGTTAAATCAAATGCATAGGAAATCTCTGAATTCCCAAATGCTGCTCAGGGGGAAAACAACATTGGGTCCAGGAAAAAGCAGAGTGCAAAGTGACATTTACAAGAATTGATGACAGAGCCCTGAGCACGGGGCCCAATTACCCGCCGCCAGTTACACCTGCCGGCCCGCGGGTCTCAGGGGCCCGTCTGGGCCCCTTCCGCCCCCGCCGTCAGCCCTGGCTGGGGCGTTGCAGGAGGCAGACGGACGGCTCAGGTGTCAACACTGTCTGGCTGGCTGCACGTCGGCCTGGGAGGCTTCCTGATATGCAGCCCAGGGCCGCCATTCATTTTCCCTCCAGTTCACTCGTTCCTCCAGTCCACACAGGACCGTGACGCCTCCCGGACACCCGTCTGTTTCAGAGCCCTGCGCATCTGATGGAGCTGTGGTCCTAACATCAGAGTCCGCCGTCTTGCAGGGGAGACGCAGTGGAGCCGTGGTCCTAGCATCAGAGTCCGCCGTCCCACAGGGGAGACACAGCGGAACTGTGGTCCTAATATCAGAGTCCGCCATCCCTCAGGGGAGACGCAGCGGGGCCATGGTCCTACCATGAGTCCGCCGACCCACAGGGGAGACACAGCGGAACTATGGTCCTAATATCAGAGTCCGCCGTCCCTCAGGGGAGACTCAGCGGAACTGTGGTCCTACAGTCAGAGTCTGCGTCCCGCAGGGGAGACTCAGCGGGGCCATGGTCCTACCATCAGAGTCCGCCATCCCGCAGGGGAGATGCAGGCGCAAAGCAGATTTTCCTTCACTTTCATTGAGGTCTAGTTGCTTTACTCCTCTGACCTGCGTCTCCTCTCCCGGGCCGGTGCCCTGTGTCGTCTCACCCTGCGTGCCCCCCTGGGCTCACCATCCTGGGCAGCCGTCGAGAGTGGGGACTTCACGGCCGCAGCATCCTTTGTTCAGCAGTACGGCAGGTGGTATTCTTGTCTGCAGTTGTATACTAACCTTGATCCTGAAGACACAGTAACACTTAAGAGAGGCTTAAGCTCCTGGCAACTGTGTGACCCTCTGCTGGGGGCCACTTCATTCATTTTGTCTTTTCTCTGGAGCCAGCAGCCCTCCCCACCCAGATCTGCAGGTGACCTTGGCCCCAACAGGAGTGGGGCTCCAGGAACCTCCCCCCACCTCCTGTGCTGGTCTCTGGAGCCGGGGTGGACTTACTCCTCGGTGCAATGGGCCACCTCCAGGGCGTGCGCTGGGCCACCGCTGGGGGGGGGGGGTGTCGAGCCACCTGGGGGGACACTCTCCCCTTTCTTCCTGGCACCCCAGGCGGTGGGTGCTGGACCCCACCCACAACACCCTCGCTCCAGCGCACGTTGCATCCGGCCTGCTGGGATGCTCCTTCTCGGCTGTTTCGTTCACCCCACACCCCTTCCCAGAGCCCTCGCTACATCACAGGGGAGAAGGTCCGGACTTCTGGTGCCTCTGATTTAAGGGGACAAACAAGGGAGGGCCAGAGTGGGAATAAGGCCGGCTCCCCCAGGTCGGCCCAGAGCGCTGCCTTTGCCCCGTCCCTCCCGGGGCTCTCCCAGGCCCCCGCACCTCCTCAGGCACTTTCTCACCCAGCGAGGCCGTGAGACACCGCCCCGGCCTGGAGCAGAGGGGCTGCAGAAATCCAGAGACGGGGTCGGGAGGGGAGGATTAGGACTTTGGGGTTAGTAGATGTAAACTATGACATCTAGAATGGACACACAGTGTGGTCCTACTGTCCAGCACAGGGAAGTACATCCAGTCTCCTGGGATAAAGCACTGTGGGAGAGAGTATGAAAAAGAATGTGTCTGAGTAGTCCTGGCGGCTCAGATGGCAAAGAATCGCCTGCAGTGAGGGAGACCCAGGTTCGGCCCCCGGCTCAGGAAGGTCCCCTGGAAAAGCGAGTTGCTCCCCACTCCAGTGCTCTTGTCCGGAGAACCCCGTGGACAGAGGAGCCTGGTGGGCCGCAGTCCACGGGGTCACAGAGAGGCAGACACGACCGAGCGACTCACAGACGTGCGTGTAACTGAGCAACTGGGTTTACAGCAGAATTAACACAGCGTTGTAAATCAGCGATACTTGAATTAAATAAATAATTATTTTTAATCCAAAGGTGGAGGCTTCCCTGGTGGCTCAGTGATAAGAGAATCCGCCTGCCAATGCAGGAGACATGGGTTCAATCCCTGCTGGGAAGATCCCACAGGCCGTGGAGCGACCAGGCCTGTGCTCTGCAACGAGAGAAGTCGCCACAACGAGACGCCCTGGCAACACCGCTAAAGAGCAGCCCCCACTCGCCACAACTAGAGAGAAGCCCGCTCAAAGCAAAGAAGACCCAGCGCAGCCAAAAATAAATAAAATTTTTAAAAATTTAAAAATAAAATCGTTCTCTATTAATAAAATCCAAAGGTGGATCTTCTTGGTCAACGTGACCGCTCATTCTTTAATTTTTTTGCTGGAAGGTAACTGTAGATTCACCTGGAGTTGTAAGACATAATACAGGGCGATGCTCGCACCCTCTCCCGGGGCTCCCTCCCCACACGGCGGCTGCACCTTGAGGAGCTGAGTCTATCAGAGTCAACACGTGGACATCAACCTGGTCAGGAAACAGAACATTCCCCCGGCGGGTCCTCACTCTGTCCTTTCACACGCGCGTTCACCTCCATCCTACCCACACCCCTTCCTAAACCCAACAACCTGGCCTCCACTTTATTTGGTCGTCTTTGTCTCAATCTAGGACCCGGGAAACAGGGCAATGTTTGGATGAACCCCTGGGCTTAACTGCCCAGGATGCCTTATACCTAGGACCCCAGGGTCACAGTCAAGGTCTGGGAGGCAGAGGAAACCTACGGGTTATCTAGAACACTTCCTACTTGTATGGCATGCTTATTCCGGGGAAGAGGTTGAACGAGTCGGGGGGATTTGGTTTACCAGCTCCAGAACTAGCAGCAACTGATGACAGTTAACCATCCGTCTTTAGAGCTGATGGCCTCATGGATCTGATGAGATGTTTTCCATCGTCTTGTTTCCTTTTTATAGCGTCCCTTCTGTTTACAACATCGAAGAGTGTCCTTGGCGGTACGTGCGTGTCAGGGACGGAGCCTTCAGCTGCCTGGTCTGCATGGCTGTGAGTTTATTTGGGTTCCTGACCTCTTTCTCTCTTTTCCCTACAGCTCTTTCAAAATCTCCTGTCAAATGTTGTCCTTTAGGCAGAGTCTGTTTCTCCTTCTGATTTCTGGGTTTGAATTAGGGCTCAGATCCCAGGTTTTATTTCATCAACAGAGGAGAAGACAGGCTTGTCCCTTTGGCTCCCTCTTCTACTCCTGAATGCTCATCAGCAGGGCATCCGAGGGGACTGGGCAGGGGGAGATTTGCTTTCCTCTTGCAGGTCCTGACTGGGAAGCCGGAACGAAACTTAGGGCAGAAGCTGGGACAGGCCTGGGCTGATGAACGCAGTCTCGGTGACTGCACCATGACTGGGCCCTCCCGCTGGGCGCCTCCATCGGGAACTGCCGTCCAGGCTTCACCATCCTCTCCCGCTTCCCCTCCTGCGGCACGTGAAACGAGGCTGGACCTCCAAGTGGAAACGATCCCACCCTCATTAGCTTTATCCATTACACATCATTTCATAAGCCATTTTCCATCTTCACAAGCAGGCCTGCCTTCCATCCTGTGAGATACAGTCCCCCATGTCACGTTTATACGGGCGCATATTCCACTTTATGAATATGGGTTCATGAATGGGTCTAATAGACTCCTCAGGTGGTTTTAATTTCCATTTATATAAACAACAGTGCGATGAACATTCTTACAGCCTCATCATTGCAGAAGCCATTAGAAGATCCATCAATACTTCCTCAGGATAGAACGTCTTGAGCATCACATAAGGAGAACTGCTAATGGCCTGAGACTTTTAAGACTTTCCTTGCACATTTTCAGATCTCCTCCCTGAAAATAATGTGAATTTAAACAGCACTGTGTGAGTCTGCACTTCTCTGAAAGCCACGCCATTGTTGAGTTTGAAAGAAAATAGGAGGAAAGTGGCTGGCGTGATGGTTGACCACTCCCCAGGGCTGGTGCAGTCATGGTCTTTGTGGGGCTCCCAGCCCTTCAGGGCTTCCCTAGTGGCTCAGACAGTGAAGAATCTGCCTGTGATGCAGGAGACTTGGGTTTGATCCCTGGGTCTGGAAGATCCCCTGGAGAAGGGAACAGCAACCCACTCCAGTCTTCTTGCCTGGAGAATTCCATGGACAGAGGAGGCCGGTGGATTACAGTCCGTGGGGTCGCAGAGAGTCAGACACGACTGAGTGGTTAGTACTTCCCGCCCTTCAGCGCAGCAGTCAGGGAGGCGCCTCCCAGCCGGGACAGACCCAGCCCGCTTCCCATCCAGGCCCCCTCCCTGGGTTCTCCCCGCTTCTGCTCCAGGCTCACCGGCGGCCCCAGCTCAGCCCCTAGGGTCTCTGCTCAGACCTCTTGGTGCTGGGAGCTCTCACCCCCCTGCCCACTGCCCCCCGCCCAGCCCTCTCTCCACCCACCCGCTCAGAGGTGGGGTCTGCACACGAGGTGTTTGTTTGGCCCTCAACCCCCAGCACAGTCAAAGGATTTTCAGAGAGTCCACTGCGGGGCCTGCTCCCCACCCCGCTCCAGGGAACAGGCTCCGGTGAGGCGGGTGCGACGTGCCAGCTACACGCGCGCTGGCCCCGGCGCCTGGGTGAGCGAGTGAGTGGGCGGGCGGAGGGCCCTCTGCCAGCCTTTCTGCTTTTCCGTTAGAGCACTGAAACGCGCCCCCTGCTTCTGAGTCGGACCGGGCGTGTCTTCTCCGTGTTAACACCTTCCCAGCTGTGGCAAAGCCGTTTCCTCCTCGCTGTCTGCAGTCGGATTATTTTAGGGCTCTTCAAACTTTACTTATTTGTAAGCAGAGTCATATTCACTGTTTTCAGTCAACAGGCAGAAAGATTTACTGTTTTCTGCCTCTGGCTCCGTTCTTAACACTGAATTGCCGCCACCAAGGTTGTACCGACAGCCCTGTCTTTTTTTCTGATTTCTCTGTTTACAGCAAAATCGTTAATCCTGTTGGGATTTGCTCAGGATCCAGAGCAGGGGTGACTGCTCCTTCCTGAGTTTAATTGGATGCCATCCACTCCACCCAGTTTTCCCTGCAGTTCCTCCACACACCCCCCGGCAGAGCAGGTCCAGCGACGGAGCCCCGGGCGCACCCCCTCTCCCCAATCGGTCGGACTCTTCGCGTCCACCCCTGCCCACGGCCAGGCTCCAGGTCTCTGCTCCTCTGGGACCCCCATGTGTCTGCAGGCGGTGCCCCCCGACCCCACCCATCAGAGCACAGTGGTCAACGAGTCTCCCAGCTGCCCCATGAACCTGGTCGCCAAGCCAACGCCCCCCACCGCCCTTGTGTGGCCCTTTCGTCTCAAACTACAGAGCACATGGGCAGCTGAAAACGCAGCAGCCACCTGCCCCCAGAGAGCCTGTCTTCTCTCACGGAGACCCTGAGACCAGCGAGGAGCCTCTCCTGGAGCCTGTGGGGGTCCCCGGGCCGGGGGAGGGGCTTCTCCAAGAAGCAGGCAGTCGAAGGGGTTCCCCTACTTTCCTGCTCTGGCACATCAGGCGAAACACTCAGTGAAACAGACTGGCAGCTTGTTTTCCAGACTCTGGTGCGTTTCTCCTTCTTGTGGTGAGTCTCCATCACTTTCAAAGATGGTCTAGGAACCCGACCTGGTTGAATTAAATACTTGGAAATTAACCTTTATCATTTAAAACAAGCTATGTGGTAGTTCCCATGGAGTACACACACCCCTTTTCTGGGAAAGCTTCCAGAAGACCCCAGAGACGTCTGTTTGCCTTTGTGCGGGGTGAGGGCGAGCACGTGCCCAGGGTCGGGGGCCCAGAGGTCCAGGGCCGGCAGGTGATGGGGGTCGGGGGTGTCAGACCAGACCAAGAGGCCCCCGGGGGAACATTGAGAGTGGGCAAGCCCCGTGGGGCCCTTGGCTCTGACGTGCCGGCCTGTGTCTGAGCCGCCGCGTGAGGGCCCATGGACATGCTGACCGGGGCCACCTGGGGGACAAAGGGAGGCCTCGCACCCCTGCATGACCCTTCCCAGGAACTGGAGCTCAGAGATAACACGAAACATCTCCGAGAAGGCAGACTCGGCGACGTTGTTCACGGATCTGTCTTATAAATGAATGAATGGATTGTTTGTATTTGAACTGTTGTGTGTACATCTTATGATAAAATTATGGGGACAGTCTGAGTCAGAAGTATTCCCCCAAAATATGCATCATCCAGCTGCTGTCCTAGGGTTACACAAATACCCCAAACAGCCTCATCAATCACAATGAGGCTCAGCCAGAGATGACTTGTCAGCAGAAGCACGGACAGAAGGAACCAAGAGTCAGAACCGCCTGCCCGGGCAGTGAGGACGCCTCCTCCTCTCTGAGCTCCCGGGTCAGCAGCACGGGGCCCTCAGGTGCCTGCTGGGGGGGGGGTCCCTGCCCACAGCCCCTCCGGAACATCCCATGGTGTCCCTGTGTGTGCAAGTGGCCCCTAATCATGCCGTCTCCAGCATCTCACTCTGCACTTACACAAGCAAGGGGCCCCTAGTTCCCCCTAGACCAGCCAAGAGCAGGGCCACCCCAGAGCCATGGCTCTGGAGGCCAGGCCCCCCAGGCACCCTCAGGGCCACTCCGCACTGTGTGTGCCTCCTCTGGCACCTTGAGTTTCCGTGAGACCAAGCTTCACAGGATTGTGGCTTGGACGTCACTCTCTCGTCCACCCCCCGCCCCCAGCCCCCGGTTCTCCTGTGATGGTGGAGTCGCTTGTCGGGGAAGGGGGGCACTTCTCGCGGTGTGGATGCTGACCCGGCTCTGGACCACGGAGGACGAGCAGACCGAGGCCCAGCAGGAACGAGGGGCCTGTGCCCGACGGGGCGGGCTGCTGTCCCCAGAGCCCGCTCTGCAAGAGGGCCGCTGCTCCAACAGATGGACCAGCCGCGGCCTCGGCTGGTCACGGGGGCCGGGCATCCGGTGAGCAGGAAGTCCCTGCCAAGGGCTCCTGTGAGGCGCGGCTGAGAAATGCCGGGCGGCCGTGTGTGAAGCAACCCGCGAAGCTGCCATAGAGCCAGTGACCCCAGAGAGTGTGAGTCATGTGTCCTCTCTGTCTGCTCCCCTCCCAGGGGAGATGTGAGCTCGTTGCACCAGCAGCAGGGACATGGGGTCTGGTGGGAAGATCCCTAGGCCGAGGGACCAGCCAGGGGATCTTGAAAAGGGCCCATTCCTGCGCTTCAACAGGTGAGCATAGGAGTTACTTCAGGCCCATAGACTACTGAAAACAGATCAAGGACCCCAATTACCAGCTTTGCAAGGAAAATGGTGGGTTCCGATGCAAACTGTTGTTCTTGTTCACTCACTAAGTCGTGTCTGACTCCTTGAGACCCCAGGAACTGCAGCACGCCAGGCTTCCCTGTCCTCCACCATCTCTTGGAGCTTGCTTAAACTCATGTGCATTGAGTCGGTGATGCCATCCAGTCATCTCATCCTCTGCAGTCCCCTTAGGCAAGATGAAATCTAAGCTTTCTGCCTGCTCTAAAATTCTGTCTTTACAGAGAAAAGTCACTCCTTTCTTGTTTTCCACTCTTATCTTTCTTATTTTCTTCTAGATTTTTCTGTGGTCCCAACTGAATATGTTTTAGTACATGTATTGTTTATGGAGAACACAAGAAATCTCAGCCTTAGAATATTTATTTTAAATGTAATAAACTTTGAATCATGAACAAACTCTTTAATTGTCCTCTAATTTTACTCACAGTTCTAACGAGGCTGATGTGAAGGCACCTGTCAGTATTGCCATGGTAATGGTAGGTAACAAGCCACCCTTCAAGCCTGGCAGCTTCTGTAAGACATGATCATTCTACGCTGACCGACCTACAGGGCGACTGCAGACTGACTGATGGGCTTGTCCAGCGCTCATGTCTGCTCCATGAGGGACGATGCTGGGCCCAGAGAAGAGGGACAGAGCCACCAGGAGCCGGAGCCGGGGACCCCAGAGGTTCCAGGGTCAGGAAACGTGTCTGCTCACCTCTGACGCTCAGCTGGCCACAGCAGGCTCATGGCCAAGCCCAGATGTGCTGAAACGGGAAGATGCATTCCAAACACAGCAGCTGGATGAGCCATTAAAGACTTGCTGAATAATAATTTAATCTCCGTGTGTATAATGCACCCACATCCAAAGAGGCAGATTCAGAGGCATCTGTAACCAAGCCTAGCGTTGGGAAGCAACCGTGGGCTGAAATCGACATCAAACCCCGAAATTACAAACTCCGACTTGGCGCCTCATGGAGGAGAGAGCGCCGAATTGTGCCCACCTGTCAGTCTGCAGAACACACTCGAGTTACTAAGCACGGCACCATCCAGGCCCGAGGCTGCTCTCCTAAGACAGAAGAAGGCCTCCGTGAAAACTGGAAACCTTCAGCAGTTGTGAGACTGTGATCATAGTCAGTGTGAGTCAGACGGATCCACTTTCCCATGAACATAGGCATTCTGAGATTATTATTCATAACCACTCAAGTTCTATTGGTGGCTCTCTTCATTTATCAATTACATTTGAGAGTTGAAATCTAAATAGGGTTACAGCTCACATGTTGGGGAAAAAAAATAGCTCAAAGTCAACAGCTCAGTTCAGTTCAGTTGCCCAGTCCTATCTGACTCTCTGCAACCCCATGGACGGCAGCATGCCAGGCTCCCTGTCAATCACCAACCCCAGGAGCTTGCTCAAACTCACGTCCGTCAAGTCAGTGATGCCATCCAACCATCTCATCCCCTGTCTCCCCCTTCTCCTCCCACCTTCAATCTTTCCCAGCATCAGGGTCTTTTCAAATAAGTCAGTTCTTTGCATCAGGTGGCCAAAGTATTAGAGCTTCAGCTTCATCATCAGTCCTTCCAATGAATATTCAGGACTGATTTCCTTTAAGATGGACTTGTTGGATCTCCTTGCAGTCCAAGGGACTCTCAAGAGTTTTCTCCAACACCGCAGTTCAAAAGCATCAATTCTTCAGTGCTCAGCTTTCTTTATGGTCCAACTTTCACATCCACACATGACTACTGAAAAAACCATTGCTTTGACTAGATGGGCCTTTGTTGGCAAAGTAATGTCTCTGCTTTTTAATATGCTGTCTAATTTGGTCATAGCTTTTCATCCAGCAAGCAAGCCTCTTTTAATATCATGGCTGCAGTCACCATCTGCAGTGATTTTTGAGCCCAAGAAAATAAAGTCTGTCACTATTTCCATTGTTTTCCCATCTATTTGCCATGGAGTAATAGGATCAGATGGAAGGACTGATGCTGAAGCTGAAACTCCAATACTTTAGCACCTCAGGCAAAGAGTTAACTCATTGGAAAAGACCCTGATGCTGGGAGAGATTGGGGGCAGGAAGAGAACAGGACAACAGGGGAGGAGATGGCTGGATGGCATCACCAACTCGATGGACATGAGTTTGAGTAAACTCCAGGAGTTGGTGATGGATAGGGAGGCCTGGCGTGCTGCGATTCATGGGGTCGCAAAGAGTCGGACACGACTGAGCGACTGAACTGAACTGAATAGGACCAGAAATGGAACAACAGACTGGTTCTAAATTGGGAAAAGAGTCCGTCAAGGCTGTATATTGCCACCCTGCTTATTTAACTTATATGCAGAGTACATCGTGTGAAATGCCAGTCTGGCTGAAGCACAAGCTGGAATCAAGATTGACAGGAAAAATATCAATAACCTCAGATATGCAGATGACACCCTTACGGCAGAAAGCGAAGAGGAACTAAAGAGCCTCTTGATGAAAGTGAAAGAGGAGTGTGAAAAAGTTGACTTAACACTCAACATTCAAAAAACTAATATTATGACATTGGTCCCATCACTTCACAGTAAATAGATAGGGCAACAGTGGAAACAGTCCAGACTTTATTTTCTTGGGCGCAAAAATCACTGCAGATGGTGACTGCAGCCATGGAATTAAAAGACACTTGCTCCTTGGAACAAAGCTATGACCAACTTAGAAAACATATTAAAAAGCAGAGACATTACTTTGCCAACAAAGGTCCGTCTAGTCAAGGCTATGGTTTTTCCAGTAGTCATGTATGGATGTGAGAGTTGGACCATAAAGAAAGTTGAGGGCTGAAGAATTGATGCTTTTGAACTGTGGTGTTGCAGAAGACTCTTGATAGTCCCTTGGACTGCAAGGAGATCCAACAAGTCCATCCTAAAGGAAATCAGTCCTGGGTGTTCATTAGAAGGACTGATGCTGAAGCTGAAACTCCAATACTTTGGCCACCTGATGTGAAGAGCTGACTCATTTGAAAAGATCCTGATGCTGGGAAAGATTGAAGGCGGGAGGAGAAGGGGGAGACAGGGGATGAGATGGTTGGATGGCATCACCGACTCGATGGACATGAGTTTGAACAAGCTCCAGGAGTTGGTGATGGATGGGGAAGTGTGGTGTGCTGTGGTTCATGGGGTTGCAGAGAGTCGGACACAACTGAGCGACTGAACAGAACTGAAATGAACTGAATATGACCAGACGCCATGATCTCAGTTTTTTGAATGCTGAGTTTTAAGCCAGCCTTTTCACTCTCTCCTTTCACTTTCATCAAAAGCCTCTTAATTCCTCTTGTCAATAACAAGAGGATTTCCAAAAACTTTGGAACAAACTTTGTTCCAAAGCCAACAGTCCTATATGAAAACATTCTGGCAAAAGTCACATATGAATCCCTCGTAATTTTCAGGAAATGCGAGGGCTGAGCTCGGGCCAGCAGACCCTTGTTCCTGACTCATTGGAAACCGTCCTGCAGTTCACAGTGGCTGGATCCATCACTAACCAAGGGCTGCATCCTCCTGCACCCTGACAGCCCAGTTTTATCGTCACTAACGGGACCATCTCAGAAGTCAGCTCGCCTGCTAATTGCAGTCAGAAGTGAGAGTCTGAGTTCAACTACAGTAAAATAAAAACGCATTTAATGCTGACCCTGTCAGCATTAGACTGGACTCTCTCTGGCAGCGCTACCTGGTGGGTCAGCTCTGGGAGTCTCCAGGAACACCTGTCCCAGGCAGCCCACTTTGGGGCCGGGAGCCCCGCACACATTAGCGTCATCACACTTACATTTTCCCATTCAAATCACTCACGTTTTCCTTGGATACTTTTATTTCGAAGGGAAGCTTGGATCACTGTGAAGTTGCAGGTTGGATGACCTAGTTATATATTTTATAATAATTCTGAAAATAAAATTATAGAAATTTAAAAATGATTCTCCTGTGCTGCCAAAACCATCCCATGTGCCTCCAAGAGACTCCCATTTGGTGGACTGATCCGCCACCCACCTCAGGAAACAGAAGTCCTGCCTTAAACAGACCACCCATGTCTGTCTCAAGGATGACAGGCTTCTGGGTTTAAGCCAAACCATAGGCGGCTTCTCACCAATGGAGCGAAGTTTTAATCTCAAACAGTTGCCTTTTGAGTTGGTGTGGGGCCCCCACAGGTGCTGCCTGCAGGGGAGGGTGGGCCGGGCCCGGAGCTCACCGCCGGGGACCCGCCCCCACGGCCCCACCTGCCTGCTCTGGGGAGGCCAAGCCATTTCCACTGGTGCTTGTGACAGAGACGGCCTCGGTGAGCTTGCTCTTCAGGTTCATTACCTGTTGTGATCAGCGGTTTATTTGTTTCTCTCCTGGAGAGTTAAAGCCCACCGTCGTCTCCCTGTCTATGGACCCTCTTCTTTCTATCCAGGGTTTGTATATTCACATCTTATACAACAGAGATCTCTGGAAACCGGCTCAGTCTCTAGGAAAACGAGAACAAGCAGCAAACACACAAACACGTAAATGATAAAAGTACAAAAACTGAACAGAAACCAACAGCAGGACCACGTTTGTGAGAGTGATCGGGGCTGACTGTTACCTGCTTCACACACTGTGTCATTTTTCTGGTTTCCCCAAGTGATTTCCCCACCTTACCAATTTATCTGCCACATAAAAGAGGAAGTTCCCTAGCTCCTAATTCCTAGGGGATGTTCAGTTCTGTTTGACCCTCGGGGTCCCCACCTCCCAAAAGCTAGCCTGCGTTTTCTCCTTTACTTTTCATCACTTTCTGGTTGCTTCACCTTCAAAGCAAGCCATTTCGAGACCTTTCCTCTGAGCCCCATCCAGAGCCAATGCACGGGTATTTGTCTGAGGACTGTGTGGGTCAGGACCGTACATGAGGACCAGTCCAGTCCCACACTTGGCAGGGACGGTGCGATCCCGCCACCCGGCCGCCCATCTTGCTGAAGGCAAAGTACAGACACCAACCCTGCCCTGATACAAGGACAGCTCCCAGGGTCGACGACCTAACCCGTGTGCTGCACTGTGCTTAGTAGGTCAGTCATTACCCACTCTTTGCAACCCCAGGGACTGTAGCCCTCCAGGCGCCTCTGTCCGTGCGGATTCACCAGGCAAGCGTACTGGAGTGGGTTGCCATGCCCTCCTCCAGGGGATCTTCAAACTCAGAGATTGAACCCAGGTCTCCCACATTGCAGGCAGATTCTTTACTATCTGAGTCACAAGGGAAGCCCAAGAATACTGGAGTGGGCAGCCTATCCCTTCTCCAGGAGATCTTCTCCAGGAACGAAGTAACACATGCAGGACAGGAATTCATCACCAACCCAGATTTGCCTCCATGGGTGAGCACTCTGAAGCTTGTTGCCTCTCCCTAAAACTTTCAAGTATTTTAAGGGACATAGGAGTCTTTCTTGCAAGACTTTCCTGGTGTCCCAGACAGTAACGAATCTGCCTGCAATATGGGAAACCTGGGTTCAGTCTCTATGTTGGGAATCTCCTTTGGAGAAGGGAATGGCTACCCACTCCAGAATTCTTGCCTGGAGAATCCCGTGGACAGAGGAGCCTGGTGGGCTACAGTCCTTGGGGTTGCAGAGAGTTGAACATGACTGAGATAGTATCACTTCCACTTTCAGGATCTTCCAGGGGTTTGAGCTGTCCCAAAGGTTCTTGGCCCTGACAGGCAGGCTCTCCCCAGCAAGTCCAAGGTCATGCCAAGGACAAGGCATTGCAAGGCAGCTCCAACCAGCAGACAAAAATGGTCAGTTACTCAAGACAACTGCAGAGATGCCAGCATGAGGGACTGGAGGCTCTCCATTCAGACCCACCAACTTGACGTCATGAGCAGACATTCTAGAGCGATGGCTCAGCGCTGACCTGACCCAGCCCCAGCACGTGCAGGCAGCGTTTCCGGGGTAGCTGGTGTGACGGAGCCCGGGCGGTACTGAGAACCTGTGCGTGAGCTGAAAGGAGGGACCAGAGACGGCGGCCCATGGAAGTGGTCGGACATCAGTACATCCACTTAATAAAGTTACACCCTCACCTGCTATGGGTGTGGATGACAAAACCAGATTAAATACGAGAGGCGTGCTCTCTGCTGGCCTGGGGAGAGGAGACGTGGAGAGCGGGCTGTGTGGTGGAAGGGGAAGACACGGTGACCTGAACCTCAATTGTCCACAACCTCACTTTCTCTTTAATGTTCCAAGCGTCTCCTTGCTCCAGGCATCCTGCACGGGCTTATTTCTGGGTCTGCCAGGCTGGACCCCGACCCGATGCTGGCCCACAGAGTCCGTCACATCCCCAGGCTGATTTCTGTGGCCCTGCCTCATCAATAACATTTTAAATGGCTTCTAAATTGCTTCATTTATTAAATGTCCACCATGAGAATGGAAAATTGGGTGATTCATTTTAGTGAAAGGGCTTTTTTTTGTCCCTAAAAACTTTCTGGAAAAACATCCCATAATAATTACAGGCCTCGGGCAAGTCCAATAGGAAAAGAAAGAGGTGTCTTTTCCAGCCGTAAATGAGGAACTAGGGTCAAGGAGGCATCACTGTCCGTTAGCAAGACGGGGGCTGCAGGCCACGGGGGTGGGGGGGCAGGAGCCAGGGGATTGCCACGGCCCCCCTCCCTTCCACCAGGGCCTCCAAGCCCTCACAAGGGTGCACGCCGCGCTGCGATCATCCGTCACTGTTCCTGAGGCCGTTGGCTGGCCAGAGACCCAGGTCCTCAAGACTGGATGAGGGTGGGCATCTGTTGTGCACACAGGTGCCTGGGCCCCAGCATCCTCCCTGGGCAGCTCATATAGACAGAGTGCCCAGAGCTTAAATGCAGCTGCCAAGCCCTGAACTGCAGATTTATTACCCACATGCTTGAACCCTTCATTAGGAAAACAAAAAATATATACTGTAAAATAATAGAACATCATAGAAAAGCCCCTGTGATCTCTGCCCCTGCTTGCTGGCACAGGGCTCCGAATTCTCTCGGAATTTCCTGAGTGATTAGAGCATTTCTTGTTCTAGTGAGGCGACTCTGGGTGGACTTCCCGACGTGGGCTCATCATCAGAAAGACCAAGCCGCGATTAGAAACTTGACCTTTCAGCCCCTCACTCCTCAGCGCCAGGATGGGCTGGAGACTGAGTTAATATCGATCACTCCTGCACAATGAAACCTCCACAGAATCCCAATGGTTCGGAGTTCAGGGAACTGCTAGACTGGTGAACGCACGCCAACTCCACACCCCTGCACTCAGGACCCTCCCAGACCCCGTGATCTGGCTCTTCCTCTGGGTCCCTGATCCGGTCCTTTCCACATAATAAACCAGTAAGTGTGAGTGAGGCAAGAATACTGGAATCAGCTGCCGTTTCCTCCTCCGGGGATCTTCCCGAGCCAAGGATCAAGTTCATGTCTCCTGCATCGGCAGGCGGCTTCTGTACCACCGAGCCCCCTGGGAAGCCAGACATCACAGAGTGGCTGATTATGAGAAGGATTAATCCTCACACACACAGACATGGTATCGCAGAAATGATCAGACCTCAAAAGCATCAATTAACTTGAAATGTTTTTTCTCCAAAATATAATTCACACATCATAAGTTTAGTCTTGATCATTGCAGCTTCATAGTAAGTTTAGAAACTGGGAAGTTTTAGCCTTCCAACTTTGTCATCTTTGTCAGGATTGATTGAGATTTTCTGATAACTTGAATTTTTACAAGAATTTTAGAATCAGGTGTCTATTTCTTCAAGAAATCAGCTGAAATCTGACAGGAATTGCGTTGAATCTGTCAATCGGTTGGGGAGATTTTGGAGATAATTCTTAATTGATTTTCTCCATTATTTTTCTACCTTTTCACATATTTCTCTCTAATACTATTTCCTTCCTTCTGCTTATTTTGGTTATAACCTCATCTTAAAGTGGAAGATTACATTATTGACTTGAGATCTTTCTTCTTGCAATATAGACACTTGCAGCTATAAATTTTCCTCTAAATGTTGCTTTAGCTGCCAATACTTAGAAGACATCTTTGAAGAAATGGACAAGATACATTCCTTAAGTTTCAGTATTTGAGTTTTTGCTTTGATTCATCTCAAAACATTTTCTGATTTCACTACTATTCCTTCATTGAACCCATTGGATATTTAAAGATATGCTATTTAATTTCCAGGTAATTGTGAATTTTGCACATTTCCTTGTTACTGACTTCTAACTTTATTATGCTGTGGCTTGAGAACACACTTTGCACAATTCCAAACTTATCAATAGGCAAAGGATTTTTTTATGGTCCAAGAGGCAGTCTGTGTTGGAGAGTGTTCCAGACGCAGAGAGAGCGTCTGATGTCCATTCTGCCATTGTTGAGTGAGAGTCCATGTCACTTTTCTCATTCCGTTGTTTTGAGTTGTTTTCTCAGTTGTTGCCCTGAAGATTACAATTAGAAATCTTACTCGACTCTGGTTCGGAATGACACCAGTTCAATTTCAGTAGTATTAAAATGTCTGCTCCTCCATTATACAGAGTGAAGTAAGCCAGAAAGATAAAGACCATTACAGTATACTAACGCATATATATGGAATTTAGAAAGATGGTAACGATAACCCTATATGCAAAACAGAAAAAGAGACACAGATGTACAGAACAGACTTTTGGACTCTGTGGGAGAAGGTGAGGGTGGGATGTTTCAAGAGAACAGCATGTATATTATCTATGGTGAAACAGATCACCAGCCCAGGTGGGATGCATGAGACAAGTGCTCGGGCCTGGTGCACTGGGAAGACCCAGAGGAATCGGGTGGAGAGGGAGGTGGGAGGGGGGATCGGGATGGGGAATACATGTAGATCCATGGCTGATTCATGTCAATGTATGACAAAACCCACTGCAATGTTGTAAAGTAATTAGCCTCCAGCTAATAAAAATAAATGAAAAAAATAAATAAATAAAAATAAAAGAGAGTGGACATATGTATGTGTATAATTGATTCACTTTGCTGTACGGAACTAACACTACATTGTAGATCAAGTATGTTCCAATAAAATTTAAAAATAAAATTTTGTTTAATAAATAAATAAATAAATAAAACATCTGCTCCTATGAGCCTTCTCCCCACCTTTGTGCTTTTATAGTCACACACTTTACACATTTATACACTGATTACTGTCAACAAGGATTGATAATTACTGCTTTATGCAATTATCTTTCAAGTCAGTTCTGTAGATTAATGTTTTTCATCAAACTTGAGAAGTTTTCAGCCATGATCTTATCAAATATTCTCTCTGACCCCTTACCGCTCTTCTCTCCTTCTGGGACTCCCATTATGAGTATTATTTTCATGGTGTGCCACAAGTCTTTGAGTCTTTCTTCATGTTTCTTCTTTCTTTACTTCAGATTGGGTAATCTCAACCAACCTACTTTTAAGTTTCCTCATTCTTTCTTCTGCCTGTTCAAATATGCTATTGAACAACTCTGGTGAAATATTCACTTCAGCTATTGCACTTTTCAACTCCAGAAATTGCATTTCATTCTTCTTTTATGTAGTTCCTATGTCTTTACTGTTGCTGTCTATTTGGTGAGACATGATTCTCAAACTTTCCTGTAGTTTTAAGACTTGATTTCTCTTTGTTTAAGCATATTTAAAATATCTAATTTTAAATCTTTGTTTATTAAGTCCAAAGTCTGGGCTTCATCAGGGACCATTTCTATTGATCGTTTTTTTCCCTGTATATGGTTCATACTTTTTTCTTGTTTTGCTTATCTCATCATCTTTGTTGAAACTGGACACTTTACGTAATATAACGCGGCAGTTCTGGGAGGAGATTCTCCCCCACCCTCCCCAGGCTTTGATGGTGTTTGTTCTGCTCGTTGCTGCTGTCTTTGTTGTTTATTTAGTATTTTCCTAATTAATTATCTAGATTTAGTATTCTTTGTCATGTTTGGACACTAAGGTTTCTGCCTGGTTAGCTGAGCAATTAGCTAATAATTTGGCAGAGATTTCTAAAACAACTGGAATCCGTAACTCTCCCGGTCTTTGTGAACGGGTTCTATGTGCACATTGGGACACAGTTTCAACGCTCAGCCAGACAGCTGACAACTCTCAGCCTCCACTTCCTGCTTGTGCAGAGCCTTAAGGTCAGCCAGAGGTGAGAGTTTGGGGTCTTCTCAGGTCTTCCTAAGTGTCCCCTCTGCCCTACACATGCAGGTACTTCCAAGACTTCAGGAATAACCCTAGTGGACATCTCATTCCCCAGATTTAACGCTTTTTAGTTTGTCTAATGTTTGTCTCAACTATCATCTACCACCAGGTAGCTGCAAAGTCATCTATTTCCTCCAATTGTTTTTGACAAACATGTTCCAGGAAAAGGCGCTTTGCATTGTGCAAGCTCTGAGTTAGGTTAACTACAGACAACCTTGCATGTGGGGTCCTCCGGGGAACCACCAGACAAGCCCAGCCACAACAGTCCTCTGCAGATAAGGCTTGGGAGGAGCTCCAACCCTGTTCTACCCTTTCTGGTGAGTGCTCACCTGCTGGGCTTCACTGTAGTTGGAAGCTGTTGGCTTTTAAGGCTACTGTGGAGCTGCAAAAAGAGAGTATGAGAATAGGACAAAATAAAATGCTCCAAAGCTTACTGTTCTGATTGAGATTCAGTTGTTTTATTGAATAAATGTTCTCCAGATTGCTGAAAAGATTTGATTCATTTCAAGTTTCTGAAAAAAATTGATCCTGACACCTTTTGCAACTTTCTCATTGCTCTGTGGAAGAGAGAATTTGGGGAGGTTTGTACTCTGCTATCTTCACTGACCTCATTCAGCTTGACTTTTATTATCCCGCCCTCCATCTCAAAGGAGGCCCATAGCAAGTCTGAATGGACAGAGCCCCCAGCTCGGGGGCACCCTGGGGGTCACCGCCTTCTGCACAGCCTACAGGGCCAACCGTGAAGGTCTCCCCCATAGACGTGGCTCCACAGTCCTTCCCTCTCGTCACTAGTAACTATCATGGCCAGCCTGAGGGACTGGCTTCCAGGAGATGACTCTAACCAGAACCCAGCCACTCCAGCACCCTCGTCTTGGACTTCCACCCTCTAGAACACTATGAGAAATGAATTTCGTTGCTTAAAAACCAGTCCATGGTGTTTTGTTACAGCAGTCCAGGTAGATGAGTGCAAGGAGGAGAAAATGCAGCTGCCCCATAGATTCGGGGCTTGCCGTGTCTCATGATTCCTAAGCCAATTCCTTGAAATAAATTGGTTATATATAAATATCCTACTGGTTCTGCTGCTCTGGAGAACTGTCATACATTGGGTATGACGATCCATCATGGCTTCATCTCTCAGGACGGCGGTTGGAGTCAATGAAGAAATGGAGGTGAAAGCCTTTGCAAATCACAAGGAACAACCCAAGAGTTCGGAGAGATCTTCTTCATATAACGGGGGCTATCTTCCATATTCTTCTCTAGTTTTCACAGTGGTTTTAGCGACTGTTGGCATCAAACGGGGGATGAGTCTTCAAGTCCACTACTGTGGCCACACCTTGGAAGGACCAAGTTCTCCTTGGTCGCATGAGGGGTCCTTGCCTGCCTTCCCCATGCAACCTTGGCCGGGGCCATGCTGAATCAGCCTGTGCCCTCTTTGAAACAGGAACTTCCGTCTCAGCTTCTTAATAACTCGATCTGACCAAATAGAACCACATCCTGCCAGAAGTTGCTGGCCTTAGAGAGTTGGGGGGGGGCGGAGCTACATGTAGAAATTAGAGATGAAATGTCACCAGACTTAAACTATATTCAATAGCTATTCACTGGGCCTGCAGCCATCAAGCCAAATGCTCTCCCAGAAGCATGTGTTTTTGTAGAAAAATTCAGTGGTAACCAAAATTGCAATAGAAAATCTCCAGGGTTAGGGTTAGGTTTTGGTACTGGCTCTGAAGGTGAGGAAGCTTCCTGGAGCCCGAGGCGGCAGAACAGATCTGGATTCACCTCCAGGGCATCAGGGTCAGGAGAGGAAACCTGCCAATGTCTTGGTTTCAGCCCAGTGGGACCAGGTGGAGCTCCAGTTACAGAACCATGAGATAATAAACTAACAAACGCGTGCTGCTTGAAGTCACCAGGTCGGGCCGCCCCCCGCCGCAGCCCCCCAACCCCGATCCCAAGACTGCTGCATATTCACGCTGCCACTACGCTGCCTTTCTGCAGGTTAATTTTTTCACTTGACAGTGTATCTGGGGATTATTCTCTGTCTCAGTCTTTGTCATGGCTGCATAGTATCACCACTGTTTATTTACCCAATTCCTATATGTGGGCAGTTTGTCATTTTCCAGTGTTTTTTTTTTTTTAACCGCAAACCATGCTGAGGTAACAGGCAGGTGGGTCCCCATGTCCCCTCAGTCATTTTTCGTCTGACAGAAGAGCCGGGTTTCAGCCCCTTCTCCCAGCGCTGGGGCAGGCGAATCTGCCCTGTAAGCTCTGACGCTGCATGTAATTCCGGAACACTCTGTCAGGAACTCACACATGTCTCAGCATCACCTTGCGGGGACTCTGACTGCTAATCACCTCATTTAGATCTAGATTCCTGCCCCCTTCCTCTGATGCCCAGGGAGGCAGGTGCGGTTGAGTCAGGACCTTCCCCCCGAGGCACCTCCCCCTGCCCCCAGTCGGCTCCTCTGAAATCCTGAGGACGCAGGGGACCAGGCGTCCAGGAACGGTGTCTGCAGAAGCAGCAATTCAATCTCAATCGAGGAAGAAAAACATGCATTTTCTCTCTGTCTCTGCCGATTTGGAAAGTGGAGAAAGTTGATTTCAAGGGGGCCTTTGGGAAATAAGAGGAAACAGGTTTTGGAATAACTGTGGGGAGGAAGGTGAGGGAGTAATTACATCTGGAGACAGCAGCGGTGCTCAGAGGAAAGAAGGGTGATGTCCAGCACAGAGGCTGAGGGACTGTCGGGGTGCACAGGGCCCCCCATGAGGCTGAGGGACCGTCGGGGTGCACAGGGCCCCCTGCGAGGCTGAGGGACTGTCGGGGTGCACAGAGCCTCCTGTGAGGGGCCACTGAGGCTTCCAAGCCCTGAAAGCCAACAGCTTGCCATCCTCCCCACTGCCCATCAGACGGCCCAGCTTGGTGGGCAATGGAGGCATAACCCATGTGGGTAGTATTGGTGCTTCCAGCCGGCCCGGGGGCTCCCCAGGGTCAGGCAGGCAGAGAGAGTGCCTGTTTCTTACTAGTCTCCTCGTGATGTGGGCATGAAGGACCAGAGACCCCGGCTGGTCCACGTGGCTCCAGGGTGGGCAGTTCCGGCTGAGAAGGGACTGTCTTCCATTTCACTGAGCCGACGTGGAAGCAAAGAGGAGGCTTAGACCGACATCTGGGGAAGCGGGCAGTGTCCCCACAAATCACCGGGGACTGACCTTCAGTGCTCTGCAACCAATAAAGCAGGGACCGGCACGACGTGGTCCCTGCCGTCCAGCCGCACCCTGGGGCCTCTCCTGACTGCAGAGCCCGGCAGGGTGACAGGGACGTTGGCTTCAGTCCTCACCCCTGGTCTCCTCCCCCCGGGACTCAGCCAGCCTCCCGGGTCTGGGCAGTGCCGGGAATCAGGATGCGACCCCGCCACCCTGGAGCCCCGCCGGCTCCTCCCCTTCTCCTCGTCCTCTCCTCTGAAGCGGTCTCCGGGACCCGCGCAGAGAGCACGGGGTCCAGGCGGTGGGGTGGAGTCCGTCTCCTGGCAGGGGTCGTCCACGCAGGATGGAAACGCTCCCATCGGGAACTTCTTTCTGCCCAGCTCCCACCTCTGCCCCGTCCCAGGTTCTGGTCTAAAGGGTCAGCAGCAAGGGACACGGCCTGCGTAGCGTTCATTCTCACATGACTGCAGCGCCTCCGAGGCTCAGATCTGACTGTGTAAGTCCCCGCCTGCCCGGGGGGCTCCAGGCTTCCAGGTCAGGAGGGCTGGACCGGGTGTCGGGCCGTGCCTGTGAGACAAATCAGCAGGGACCCTCGGTGCTCAGGGGATGTCCTCAGAGGCACCGGACACATGGACACACGGGCCAGGGTGGAAACAGTCCCCGTCCTGGTCCAGAGGGCAAGACGCCCTGCTGCTTCTCGGACGAGGGAGACAAAGGCCGCTTCTTTCTGATCAGAATGTCTGCAGAAGCCACTAGACCATGTGTGGTCAGCGCAACTCGAGTCTGCCCTCACCCTGTGTGTCCTCTGCCCAGAGCCAAAGACACCCGAGGGCCCACCTGCACAACAGAGCATCGCTTCCTTTCATAGCTTTCTACCCTTAGACTAAACGTTTCATACGGATACACGTGATTCAGAAGAGAAACATCCTGAAGTGCAGGTTTTCACGGCATTCTCCCAGAGTCAGGGATTCCTCTTGCTCGCCCGAGGGCGGGGCCACCGGGGCCCAGGCAGCTGGACGTCGGGGACCAGCCGCAGGAGGGGGGCCCAGGCGCTGGCCACCTTAGCGCGTCACGCTGGGCGCCGCCGTCACCGAGCCAGGCAGCACCGCGTCCCGACTCGGGGCTCAGCACACGCGGCCTCTCTGCCTGAGACGAGCCTGGGGCAGGCCCAGCTCCGGGGCCCTGCCCCCACCAGGGCGCGTCGCCCCCAGGCCCAGAAGACCCCTCCCCACACCGAGGCCCCAGGACCCGACCCGCCGGCCCGTCTCCTCCAGACACCACTGACTGCATCAAGCAAGACCCTCGCGGGGAGGGAACTTGTTCTCTCTCCTTCCTCACAGACCCCGTGAATCATTGATCAAAGCGGCCCCTCGTCTGCGGGCGCCTGCCGCTGTGCTGTTCCACCTCGTAATTGCAGGATGCCTCTCCCTGCCTTGCTTTTGATCAGCTCCGACCCCGGGGGCAGGTGAGGGTCTGCTGGGCGCTTGAGCCAGGGCCCCCCCGGGGAGGAGGGTCCCAGCCTGAAGTCCCCCCGGGGCAGGGGCCAGGCAGGGAGGGGCGGTTTGAGGACCCTGTCCTGGCTGCTCCAAGGTTGTAGGTCCACAGAGTTCTCTGATCAGAATCCCAGGCCTCGAGGTCCCTGGACGCCTGCGTGCATGGTCCCTGCAGGCAAGGAACGGGCTCCGAAGAGGAGCCCACAGTCAGGGCCACAGGCCCTGCCTTGTTTCTGGCCACGAGCGAGTTTCCCCAGAGCAGAGAGCGTGGGGGTCAGTGTGTCTGGCAAGCGCGTGGTTAGACCAAGTTGGCGGGTGTGTTTTCCACAGGATGTGCCTGGACCTCCCTGCTGTCGTGAGCAGCGAGGAGCAGGAGAGGAGACAGCCGTCCGGCCTTCACGTCCATCTGCTGTGAGGCCCGCTCTCATTGAACGCACTCGCCTCTGCGGGGACGCAGAGATGCTGAGAGGAGCCTGGAAGAGAGAGGGAAGTCACGCTCCTGGCTCAGGAGACCCCCCTACATTGCTCCCGAAGGGACACCTGGAACGTGGACCCGAGTGTCCACAGGAGGAAGGCGTGCGCGGAGGCAGCCCCAC
Organism: Cervus canadensis; assembly: GCF_019320065.1. Classification (NCBI taxonomy): domain Eukaryota; kingdom Metazoa; phylum Chordata; class Mammalia; order Artiodactyla; family Cervidae; genus Cervus; species Cervus canadensis. The sequence goes on along the minus strand of NC_057406.1, from coordinate 1,118,857 downwards.
CAGCAGCCAGGGGCGGGTCCAGAGGACTTGGAAGCGGACGAGCCAGGACAGGGAGCTGGAGCAGAAGGAGGGCCCCAGAATCAGGTCTGAGACTGGGGGATCCCAGCCCCGCGGGCACAGACCATCCCGGAGGAAGGGCTGCGAGGCTCCTGGGGTCGCACCCAACGTGCACCCGCTCAGCCATGGATTACGGAACAGACAAGCCTGGTGCCCTCTGGGTGCCAGCCCCTTGGGGCCAAATGCCAGCTTGGGGCACAGCTTCCGTGGACCTGAGTGTCAGCGGGCACGGAGGGCCGTGGCCAGGTCTCCTCCCGCGCCTCCTGGGAAGGCGCCAGGCGGGAGGGCTCCCGCACCCTGTCCACCGCCTCCCGCTACCCTCCTCGTCCAGACTGCAGAACTCGGGGCTGCGGACAGAGAGCGAGCCTCCCTGCACCCGCCCGACCTCCCGAATGATCAGTGAGAGCCATCAGCCTGGCCCCGTCACCTGATGCTTCCCCCCGCCCAGGTATCTCCAGAGAAGCTCAGGTGTCCCCGAGCCTCTGGCCGTCTCTGCTGGGAGGCCCAGTCGACTCCTACATGCACTTAATACACACGCGTTAGACCAGTCAGGGCTCTGCAGAGAAGCAGAACCAAGATATGTACCCATGGATGTGATTTACTGCAAGGAATGGGCTTGTTGACTGTGGGATTGAGAAGCCCCAGCCCTTGCCGTCTGCGAGCTTGGTTCTCAGGATTCCAGGCTGGGCCAGAGGGAGCCCGCCCTGCTCCGGGCCAGCCAGGAAGACGGAGCAAAGCCCCTGCCACACAGCTGTTCTGCTCAGGCTTCGCAGGCAGGACGAGGCCCCCACGCTGGCCAGGCGCCCGCTTCACTCCATCCTCTGGTTCAGAAGCGAATCTCTCCCCAGCACACCCTCAGACACACCCAGGATCAGGTTCAACCAAATACCGGGGCACGGCCAGGCCCCAGCAAGATGTCACATGAGCTAGCCACCACACAGCACAATCCAGCAGAGCCTCACTTTCCACAGTCCAGCCCACTGCCCCACCCAGGCCTCCCCAGGTCAGTAGACGGCCACCGGTCCCTGGGTACTAACGGCAGAATCCTGGGGGCCTCTTGTTCCCCACGCGAACATCCATCCCGGCAAGTCTGACTTCCCACACCTTCTGAGCATCCAGGATGAGTCTGCTCCCTGCATCCCCCATCCACACAGTCGGCACTTCCGCTGACCACCTCCCCACCTTCCCACTGCACCCCTGCGCCCTGCTGACCCTACAGCAGGCGAGCCCGTCCCAGCGCGTCCTCCCCACCATCTCCCATCTCCCCAGAGGTCCGACGGTGGCCCCTGGTGGCCCCTGACAGGGCAGCGTTATGGACCAGAGGGGCCCGGGGCCCAAGGGGGTGGATGGCGTCCTTCCCCACCCGAGGGGCGTGGATGGCGTGCTTCCCCATCCAAGGGGGTGGATGGCATACTTCCCCGTCTGAGGGGTGGACAGTGTCCTTCCCCGTCCGAGGGGTGGACGGTGTGCTTGCCCATCAGAGGGGTGGACGGCGTCCTTCCCCGTCCGAGGGGTGGACAGTGCCCTTCCCCTGAGGGACTCACGCTGATGAAGAGACAGAGGCAGTCCCCCCAGTGAGGAGGTGCTGCAGGTAGGCACTCAGGAGCCAGAGGGGCCGGGCGGGGCTCACTCCCTCCAGGCAAGTGGTGGAGACCCCCACCCCAAGGAGGGGATGCAGGAGCCCCACCAGGTGGACTGAGGGGCAGTGAGGAGGGACCCACGGCGACAGGACCACAGGGACGGCATGGCTGAGGGGCTGCAGGACCCAGGAAGGGACGGAGAAGCCTCCACAGCGACCGCAGGCCCAGTCTCTGACGCGGGGGCACAGTCAGGCCACCGCAGGCCCAGTCTCTGATGCGGGGGCACACTCAGGTGGCCACAGACCCAGTCTCTGACGCGGGGGCACAGTCAGGCCACCGCAGGCCCAGTCTCTGATGCGGGGGCACACTCAGGTGGCCACAGACCCAGTCTCTGACATGGGACGCACAGTCAGGCCACTGCAGGCCCCGTCTCTGACGCGGGGCGCACAGTCAGGCGGCTCACTCAGCATGGCCAGGTCATCGCCTTTCAGCCCCCGACGGCTCCTCCCCACACCTCATTCTGCGTGTCTGCCACCTCCCAGACAGCGTCACGTGCAGGTAGAAACGCGGAGCAGCGCTGAGGCGACCCCCTGTCCCTCCCCCCTGGGGCAGGAGCGTGGAGGGGCCCCGCCACTTCCTGGCTGGACCGTCCCGGGGTGTCCGCCTCCCCGAGGGCAGAGCCGTGGCCGTGAGCAGAGCCGCTGTCCTCCGGGGCTCAGACAGCCACAGGCCAGCGGAGGGGCCCCCAGAAGAGGGGACGTGAGGTGGGCACCGCTGGCCCTTCAGCACCTTCCCCGAGGGGCAGGCCATGCTGAGCCAGACCCAGAGGCCAGCCTCCGTCCTGGGGGGACCCAGGACCCCCCCAAACACTCTCCTGCATGGACCACAAGGGTGCTTGCAAGGAATTCAGTGCTGCATCGTGTTCTGTTACGTCTATGAATTCAACTGCTTACAGAGGGAACATTTAACCCCCCTCATGTCTGCCAGGGCTTCTAAGGCACTAAGAGGACCTGGGCAAATGCCCCACCCGCAGAGTCCCCTGGGGAGGAGGGGACCCGGGGAGCGGTGGCCCCTGATGGCCTGAGGCGGCTGGTGGAGAGCTCAGGGAAGACGGACGCGGCTCCCCCTCCTTCGGGGCTCCGGCCTTTGGCCGCCTGGCCCAGCTCTCCCCTCCCTCCAGATGCAGCTTCTGCCCCAAGCTGCAGCACATTAAAATTTCAGGCCGACTGGTCTACCTAGAGCCGCCTCTTCCATTTTTAATATGCCTTCCACTTATCAGACCTGCATAAGGCGATGCGCCCACGGTCCACGGTCCCTGTCTCCGAGCAATTTGTAACTTTTCCTGTTAATTTCGCAGTGATGGCGAGCAGACGAGAACTGGTCAAACTAAACGAACTTCCGGATTACATGGCTCTGTGTGTCAGGGAGGAGGGATGACCTCGGGACGCATTTTGCCCAGCCGGGCTCCCCATCCGCTTCCTGTCAGGGGGTAAAGATGGAGCGAGACCCGCAGGAAGGAGGCGTCAATCCAGGCCTGCGTGGGGACAGGGCAGCCCCCTGCCCAGCTCTGTCCCAGCCGGGAACCCAGGCAGAGGAGGCATCCAGCACCCTGGATGTTGCTCGAGCACAAAGACTGCCCCCTGGGGGCTTCCTGGAGCACCTGATGGGGGGCTGTCCCCCTAAAACCTCGGGGGAGGCTTCCTGAGGGTGAGGAGGGACTCCCAGCTGAGTCCCCTATGTCCTGGGAGGCTCGAACGTGAAGCAGACCCAGACAAGCAAGCCAACACCACCTGGGCCCCCGGGGACCCTCCCAGAAAGGAGAGTCACAGACCCAAGACACGATGTGGAGCGGGGGGCTTCCCCCCAACCGACACAACCTCAGCTGCCCCGGCCCCCAAGCCTGGGGCCCGGGGAGGCCCGGGGAGGCCCGGGGGAGTCAGGGGTTGGGCGAGCTTCTGAGGAGGGTGTGAGAGCATGAGAAGGAGGGGGTCCCGTCAGGGTACTTGCTCTGGGATCTCCAAAGAAAGGAGCGAGAAGCGGATCCTTTTAATGATCTGCTTTTGCTTCCTTTTCACATAAACAAGTAACAGCCCCTGAAAAAAACCTGGAAACTGCTCACAAGAAAGAACAGGTGCCCTGGAGACACTTGACTTGAAGCAAGACACAGCCCACCAGGTGGGGCCCCCAGAGGAGCTCACCCCTACCCAGAGAGCCCGGTCCCCACCCAGGGACAGGGCGGGGTGGCTGGAGCAGCCTGTGGGCCCATCCCACTGGGCCAGCCCCATCGGGTCAGCCCCATCGGGTCAGCCCCATTCAGCCAGCCCCATCAGGTCAGCCCACTGGACCAGCCCCATCGGGTCAGCCCCATCAGGCCAGCCTCATCAGGTCAGCCCCATCGGGTCAGCCCCATTCAGCCAGCCCCATCGGGTCAGCCCCATCGGGTCAGCCCACTGGACCCACCCCATCAGGTCAACCCCATCGGGTCAGCCCCATCAGGCCAGCCCCTTCCGGCCCGCCCCTTCCGGTCAGCCCCATCGGGCCTCTCGCGCTCCCCGTGGTCTCTGCAGTCCTCATGCTCACTTTTTCCCTCACACCCGGGCCGCTGGACTCTGGCGTCTCCAGGGGCCGTTCCAGGCTCCAGGCTCACAGGGCTCCCAGGGAGGGAGGGCAAGATGCGGGCGCCTGCAGTTGCGGATTCCTTCAGTGACAAACAAGGGGAAGTTCTGGGGGGAACAGGCCAGGATAACCACCCGGAGCAGGGTCGGGGAGAGCCGGCGAGGAGGCGGGAGCTGGCGCCCCCTTCACACCAATCCCTGAAGCTGCAGGTCACATGGCAAACACACAGTCACCCCGTTCTCAGCCCGTTCTCACACCCCATTCTCACAAGCAGCACAGTTCAAACACGCGGAAAACTTTGGTTTCTATATGAGGAAAAGTCTCTAAAATATCGAAGATGACGAAGTGTCACCTGTCCCGGCAGCCTCTGGATGGGCTGTGACATGGAGCTGAGTAACTAAATAAAACGGGGGCTTTCCTGGTGGTTCAGTGGCCAAGACTCCACAGTCCCAGCACAGGGCCTGGGTTTGATCCCTGGTCAGAGGACGGGAGCCCTCACACCGAGATGGAATTTCCTTCAGGCTGGAGCAAAGACCGAAGTTCCCTCATGCCTCAACTAAGACCTGGTGTAGATAAAGAAATACATAGGCTTTAAAAAAAAAAACACACAGGCACAATTCATACATGTATTTCTCTTTACATTTCATCAAAATCGCTAGATTTTAATCAAGATTCATCTCTTTTATGCTAAACTAAAAATAATCAATTTAAGGTTTCAATAACAAAATGTGTATTGAAATTATACACACTATAGACACATTTTCATAAAAATGCAAGTGAAAGCTTAAGAGATAAAAATATTTTCTATATTTTTCCCCAAAAAGTTATTTTATTTCAAACTATTAAGGATTATCTTAATAGGTAATGTAAATTATAATAACGAATGCCATGGGAAAACACTAGAACAATGAAAGTACTGTTATTTGTCCCAAAGAAAATCTCAGGTGATTCGAAGAACACAAAACAGGCTGCCATAAAGTTTGAATTTTTACCAACAATTTTTGCTGAGTGCTTATTACACTTCAGTCACTGTTCATTTAATTCTCACAACAACCAGAGCATTTAAATTACAATGATCTCAATAAGAATAAATCTTGTGTCACTTTTTTAAAAAGCGAGTCCACCAGTATTCAAATGTAATAAGAATAAGCCTTTGTCTAATGCTCTGTGTCCATCTAGTTGTCCAAACATCGTCACTCTTGGAAGGTGGCCCCGCAGGGCCTGGGGGAGGCGCGGTGTGGGCCCAGAGGCAGGAGGGCTCACGCGAAGGACAGAAGGACTGCGGTCGGGGGTCCCCGGGGGACGACCCTGGTTCCACCTGAGCTTCCTGCATCCCTCCCCCCCCCCCCCCGCCCCGCCACCCGTCTCCTGTGGACACGGTGCCACCGCCGGTGCGGGCTAGGACGGGGTCTCAGAAGGCATGCAGCGGGAACAGGGCCCTCAGGGCCCAGCGGGCAGATGGGGGCAGGGGCGGGGCAGGGGGGGGGTGGGGTGGGGCAGGGGCGGGGCTGGGCAATGGCGGGGGGCGGGGAGGGGCGGGGAAGGGGCGGGGCAGGGGGCGGGCGGGGCGGGGCTGGGCGATGGCGGGGCAGGGAGGGGAGGGGTGGGGAAGGGGCGGGGAAGGGGAGGGGAGGGGCGGGGCAGGGGCGGGGCAGGGGCGGGGCAGGGCGATGACGGGGGCGGGGAGGGGCGGGGAAGGGGCAGGGGCTGGCGCTGAGCAGGGGCATCTCCAGGCAGTGGCTGGGAGCCCGGGAGCCCCTCACCATCCACCAGAGGTGGGGAGCCCTCCCCAGCCTCACGTCGGGTCTTCGTCTTCCTCCCTGGCAGATGACCCGCCTTCTCTGGGTCCTGCTTTGTCACCGGCCAGTGAGGACCGCGCCTGGTTTGTCGTTTGGAGAGCGAGGCAAGGCTACTGGGAGGAAGCCGCCCAGCACGGAGCGGCCCACGCAGGTTTATTTTAGCAACCGCGAGCTGAGAGCACTTTGCCCCAGCAGAGAAGAGGCCAGAGAACGGCTCACGGGAGACCTGTGGGCGCGGCGTCCTGGAGAGGGAGCTGGCTTGGCACACCGACGTGCTGGGATGAAAACGATTCCTTCCCACCGAGAGGTCCATTTCAGCAAGGACGCGTGGGGAATTAGGACTGACTTTCTACAGATTTGGCGTCGTCTCTTCTGGGGCTGCAGAGAGGCCAGAAGGGGCTTCGCCCGCCTGGGCCCTGTGGTGGCTGCGTCAGGCCTGAGGCTTCTGGATGTGAAGGGCGATGCTGAGGGCTCCCGGATCCTGCGTTGAGGGGCCCCGAGAGGCACAGGGTCCCTGGGAGGGAAGCCGACTTCCCTGCTGGCGATTAGGAAGAAGCCAGCCAGATGGGAGTCCCAGGTTTGGGAGAATTAAAGTCTGCATCCCAGAGAGGAAGGATGCTGTGATTTCACTTGGAAAAAGGGGGAAGAAGCCTTACAGTGAACCAGGACCGGGATCCACGGGAGGGGCTGGGCGGCACGGTCAAGGGCATGGCCCCCTGGGAAGATGGCCCAGACAAGCGGGGAAGTGGGGAAGACCGGGGCTCAGGCCTCAGGTCCCCCTCCGAGGAGGCAGTGTGGGGACCCGGCCGGCCACCCTGCTCCATGGACCAACCCCTGCGACTTGCACTCTATGCCGGGGGAGGTAAGGGGGTGGGGGTCTCTCTGCCCCTCCCCCCCAGAGCAGGGGCCCCGGGGGCAGGGTCTCAGGACTGCAGGTGGCTCCGGCGGGTCGGGGGGACGCAGGGGCAGGTCTGGAGGTCTGGCCCGGCAGGTGCAGCCGGAAGGAGCGTGAACCCCCCTCGTGTCCTCCTGGCCGACCGCCCCCCGTAAGTCAGCTTGCAGCCCAGAGGGGCCCCAGCTGCGTTTCTGGAAGCTTCCAGCTCCCTGGCCCTTGACTCCCACGGAGCACCGGTCAGGCGTCTCTGGCAGCTCCCAGACAATCGAAGCCCAAGAGCCGCAGCAGCACCTCGCGAGCTAGGGGAGAGCTGGCCAACAGTGCCCCCCGGTGGCCGCTGTTGCCTCTGCCGCGGCAGGCTGCCTTCCCAGGTCAGGCCTCAGGGTGGACACTGGGCTGAGACGCCCTCTGTCCTGGGCAGGCCTACATGGAGGCTGGTTGTTTAGCTGAGCGTCCGTGTGTCCCTTGTCAGTCCCGCTGCCTGGCCACAGCAGCTCCGGGGGCACCCTGCTGTCCTGGGGGCACCCCCAAGGGGCATCTAGCCTGGCCTGATGGATGAGTTCAGGGAGGGCTTCCTGGAGGAGGTGGCACCGCCCTGCTGAGAATGAGCTGGGGGGTCCCAGGTGCCTAACTCGAGGGGAATTGGTGGGGGAAGGGGTGGCGAGGCTGGGCCTGAGAAGGGGCAGCGTGGGCAGGACGGGCCTCTGGAAGAGGGGGCGGGGAGGCCATGAGGGGCGGGGTGAGGGGCCGGCTCAGGCTGCGTCCTCGTGGCCTTGCAGGTCACAAGTGTGCCCACCCACCATGCCCGACACCTTGAACTCACACAAGGTCATCAGTTAATTGTGTCCCAGTCGAGCTGGGAAGAAGCCTCTCTGTGGAGCATTAACGGAGAGCAAGTGAGGCAGCCTGGAGCTGGGTTCACAGTGGTGCGCCTGCATCCATGTCTCCCTGTCCGTCCGTGTCTCCCTGTCCATCCGTGTCTCCCTGTCCAAGGTGCCCGGCGGGGCATGAGGTGTGGCGAAGGGGGACCTGTGGAGAGGGGCAGGACTTTCTGAGCCCTTTCTGCATGTTTTCTCTAAATCTAAAATTATTCTAAAGGAAGAAGTGTTATTTTTTTAAATCTACCTACCCTCTGACCCCCTCCCCAGCAAAACGATGGCTTTAGCGCTGTTGCGTCTAAGGGGAGCGGTCACTCTGATTCTCCCGCAAGGAGGTACCCTGAGCCCTGGGCAGCTCTCATGGGTGACCCGGGGGGATGTGCCCAACTCCCGGTCCTTCTGTAGAATGACAGGAACCGCCGGTCACCAGAGAGATGCCCGTGATCCCCCCGGGGAGTTCATCCAGGCATCAGTGTGTTCAGTGATGCTGTGACCTCTGCGTAGAAAGAAAATATTCAGAACAAATTCCAAATGAAGCAGCTGGCCACACGGAACCTACTCAATCTTGCCGGAATTTAGACAGGAAAGTGTGAGCCATCAACTCACTTTAATGTCAGATAATTCGTTGGTGACTCATGGGCACAAACCAGGCTAAGTCCACCTGAGTCTGAGTGACCTTGGAGGGTCAGCCCCGGGCCCGGAGCTGCCCCGCTCAGCTGTGGTATTGCCGGCGTGGACGACATACCAGCCACCAGGTGAGAGGGCGGAGCGGTGAGCTGGGTCCCCGCGATGGTCCAACAGCGGCTCCCCTGGAAGGCCTGAATTCCCTGGGCTGTTTGAGCCCAGGCACGTCCACTGCTTCATCCAGGGAGAAGGTGCTGAGCCCTCGGAGGCGGTGGGGCCAGCACTGTGACCCCGGCTCCCGCAGGGTTTGGGGTGGCCCGCCTGATACGCATGGACGACGGCACAGCGTGGCCGGGATGGGCCCCTGTGTTGCCTCAGCCGGGCCTCTCCGGGGCACCGTGCAGTCGGCCACCCAGGCCAGCTTGGAGCTCTCTGCACAGGATGTGGCCTGGTCACCATGTCGGGGCCCCCAGCCTGCAGGGACACACGAGAGACAGGAAGTGGCCTGGTCACCATGTCGGGGTCCTCAGCCCGGAGGGACACACGAGAGCATGCTGTGGTGGGTCCCCAGCGCCTTTCCTGTTCCAGCTGCATCTCCTCTCTGTGGAAGGAGACGGGACCGCAGAGGTGACCTTCCCCGGGGTCACGCGGGCCGTACGTTCCAGCCCAGGACTCCAGGCCCTGACGCTGAGGTGACTGCCCCGTGCATGCCCGCAGCCGCTGGGGGAGGCTGGACTCTGCCCGGGACTGAAGGCCTGGCCTGGGTGCCCTCTGCTGACGGGTCCAGGGTGCACGTGGGTCCCCTTTCCTAACGGGGCTGATCCGTACGGTCCGTGGCCTGGAAGCCCACCTGTCCGCGGCCTCTCGGGAGGTCGGGGCAGGACTGCAGAGAAGGGAGAGCCGGGTGCCTGTGGCGGGGCAGGCCCTGGGGGACGGAGTGGACTGCACAGCCGCCAGCTCCCTGCCCCGCTCCGGCCCCTTTTCCCTCCCCCTCCTCGCTGCCTCTGGCTCCATCCCAGCCCCACCCCACAGTCCACTGCCAGGGCCCCAAGAAGGCACTTTTCCCCTTTCTTTCTTCCTCCTGAGCGCACGCCCTCTATCCACCACATTCTGCCCCCCGACTCCTGTCCCCACGCTTCTCTCCCGCCACCCAGGGTCCCCGAAGCCCCCCTTTCCCGGCCACGCTGGGCCCCTCCAGACTCAAGCCCCTCCACTGTCTACAGCCCGAAAACCCAGCCCAGGGCTCCAGGAGCTGCGCCCTCGACCCCAGGCAGCAGAGAGAAGGTGATTCATGGAGTGACTTGTCGAAAGCATTCACTCACCCCCGTGTTACCATCTCCCTGGTTTGGCTGGACGCACAGCATTTAATAAATGTTTAATGGCAACAATAAAGCATCAGCTCGGCATGGCTGAAGACTTCTGTTCAGGGACCTGGGCTGTGCTCTGGGTCAGTAATAAAATGCATCTTGGCAGAGCGACCGAGATGCATTTGGAGGCCCCGGTGGTCTTTCTCAGGCCCACAGCCAGCAAAGAGGCCTGACGGGAGCCAGCAAGTGCCTGTCTGTCCCCCTGGAAAGTTCTGAGTGCGGGACACGGCGGGGACCACACTGTGAAAGCCGCCCCTCACCCACTCAGCCGGGTCCAGGTACCCCCTCCACCACCTGGGGCTGCCAGGAGCTCATAGGGCAGTTGACGGTCGTGTCGTGAGGACCCTGTGACGAGGCCAGAAGGGCTCAGCCAGCCCCTGGTCCCCAGCGCTCAGGGCCCCGGGGAGGGGACCCCAGGAGGGCCGTGGAGGCGCTGTGTCCGCCTCGGGCTATTTCTCCTCTAATGAACTGGGTGGGGGTCAGCTCGGCGCTGTGAGCCCTCAGGACCCAGAGGGAGCTCGGCCCTGGGAGACAGGGATCCCGGGGAGGTGGGCTGAGTTGGGGTCTGGAAACGGCTATGAGAGACCATCGAGGCAGCAGAGGGCATCGGGCAGAACCAAGACTCCCAGTGCCAGGCAGCGTCAGACCCAGAACTGTGTCCTGACATCCCAGCCCCCACCCAGCCACGGGCAGAGGGCGGTGGTGTGAACGGGGGTCCCTGCCCACCGGAGCTGCCGGTGCTCCACCACCCTCCACCCCGCCTCTGCGTGATCCCCACCTCGCCCTTCTAAGGGAGCCGAGGACAGAAGCCAAGGATGAGAGGACCCGTGCAAAGGGCCACCCTTGGGGGAAGGGAAACTTACAGGGACACACCTCCCGCGCAAACAAGCACAGTGGGCCCGCACCTGGAAAAGGCTCTCCAGGGAAGAGAGCGGTTTTCAAAATAAAAACAGAAGAAAATGAAATGGGGCCGAACGGTGTGGATGCCACATCCATGCTGCCAGGTGCGAACCTCAGGCAGGAGCTGGGAGCCAGGAAACCAGGGAGACCAGGTGAAGGGTGAGGAATGGGAGCGAAGGCGGAAAACCCAGGGTCCGAGCCGTTCGAATTCCATGGGAGAAAACAGGACAAAAGCTACAGTGGAATAAATGATAGGGGGCCGTTGCTGTGAAAGAAGACAGCCGACCTGGAGAGCTCAGGACCCAGGAAGGTCACGGGGCCGGGCCTGAGGCTGTCCCCGCAGCGTCCCCAAACAACAGGGATGGGAAAGCGGTGTACTCTGGGGTGGAAAGAGCAGAATTCTGACAAGCCCTGAGAGCGCATGCTTCGATTGTGCTTCCCCCGGGCCACACCAGAGCGCCTCCAGATGCCAGGACCCAAGCCCGCACAGAGAAGGTTGCATCAGCACAGAAAAAGGCAGTCTGCGGACACGTGGGTCACACAGCCCTTACCACCCGCTCGCTGCATCTGCGGAAGACTCAGGACACTGAGGTCGGCCCCGGATGAGCGGATCTGAAGCATTAAGGAGAGAACTAACACCAGCTCCTCTGCAGGGAGGCTGGAGACAGCTCACTGCCTGAGTGTCCTTCCAGAAGCAGGCTCACCATCCCGTGTGAGGGGGACGCCACGGGCAGCCCGTACAAAGGAAATAAAATCGCCGCGCATTATACGCATTGTGCCGTACTCGGCTTTCTCCACTGAAGACCTTTCTGTGGCAGGACATAAAAAGCGTCCTAGCTGTGTTTCACAGCTGCGTAGAGTTCCGTGTCGTGAATGCCCCTTAATTTACCTCATCAGGCTCCTATTGGCGGACACTAGGTTGTTTCTTGTAATTAACTTTTACTAACCACGCAGCAGTGAGTTTCCTTGTTCCAGTGCCACTTCTTATATGTGAGTGTATCAGCAGGCTAAAAAGAATAGAAATGCAACTGCCAACTAAAGTGGAAATTCTAATAAAGTCTAGAAGTAAAAAGATTTCCGACATCTCAGCGTAACCGAGAAGGTTGAGGAGGAGTGGAGGAGAAAGGAAAACTGAAAAGTCTCATTTGTGGGAGAAAAGTCTTGGAGGGAAATACAGGTCTGAACCATGTCAGCTCCTTGGGCAGAAGAGAAGGAGACCCACGGAGTTAAACGTTAGCATCGTGGATTCCCATTTCAGGAAAAAAAAAAATCCCCTAGAGGAAAATGTAATTTGCAGTAGAGCTTTCAGACAAAAAAAATGTAACTATTGGGGGGGGAGATGCAGTAAACAATAATTTGATCAAACCTGCAAAATAAATTAAGTAAAATGCATAGAAAATGTAACACATGCAGCAAACAATCAACCCCAATGGATAAGTCATCCCGTTAACATGACTGGACCATCTTCCCCGTTAAGGAGCTACCACTTTCAGTTTTGAGCAACTAAGTTTCGTGGACACAAGAGGAACAGAAGCAAAGCAATAAGCTAGAGCTGGAAACGAAGGAAGGAAGCAGAGCCTCGAGGCCACAGGAGAGGAGCCTGGGCATCAGAAAACGCGGCCACGAGAACGCTGGTAAGTTAGGAACAGCAGGAAGAGATGTACTATGCAAAAGTTCCTCGACAAAGGCAATCAGCAGTGAGAGCTGAACCATCAGGGGCGTAAAGAGGGACGGACTCTCAGGATGAGAGGCAAACTTGGCGAAGAAATCAGGCTTTTCAGTCTGTGCCTCAGAAGGGTGGCCATGCTTGCGAGGATCCGCCAGGAATCCTGCCGTGAGGCTGCGGACCAGGGAGGGCTGGGTGTGAATCCCCATCTTCCTCTCTGTAACGAGGCCCCCACTGCATGGGGCTCCTGTGAGGACCGCAGCAGACGCTCTGGAAAGCCCCTAGCACCTATGGATGTGAGTGATTCTTGCAAGAGCTGCTAGAAACCCAGGGGGACTTGGTAAAACCGGCCCCACAGCGAGCCACCCCCACACCCGCCTCACGACAGCGTGGGCCAAGCACAGGAGGAAAACCACAGTGAACAGAGACGAGGGGGAATCTCACCGAACAACCACCAGACGTGATCGAGCAGATTTACGAGGCGTGACAGCGTTCACACCCGCACGGGGAGTGGTTCGCACACCAGCCTCCCTCACGGACAGAGAGCTACCCGCTGAAACTGTTGACAAACATCATGATGTGCTTGGCCTCGAATAAAACCTTTCAACACAAATTGAAATGCAAGTCAAAGCTTGGCTGGTCTGATATAATCTGATATAATTTGAAGGAAACAGTAAAATTGGAAACAATAATGCAGAGGTGATCAGCAGTATCTTATGGGCTTGAACAATAAGAAATCTACTTTAAGACAGTCCTTGGATCCAAGAGTTAGGAAGCAAATGATGAAGCATCTCAGAAACTTTGGAAAGGAGAATGCTCTGTGCCAAAACCAGCTGGACACAGACAATGGTCTGTTAGAAAAAACACACTACCCCTAAAGAATTTCATTATTTTCAAGGAAAAATAAAGACAAAGGCATTTGGCACTCCGCTTAACATATTAGGAAAATAACAAAATGAACTCAAAGAAATTAGGAGGAATGAATTTAATAAACATGAAAGTTAAAATAATGATATAGTAAACAAACAGGTGGAAAGTATGGCTTAGTCCAAATACAATTCTTTGAAGTTAAACCTTTAGAAGCTAATTACGGGGAAGAAAGATAGAGAAAGACGGGGAGAGAAAGAGTGAAGTGGGGGGGAATGGAAGGTCAAGAGTGAAGCATCACACGTGAAGGAAAAATCGAGAGAATTAGGATTATGAGGTAATAATGCATCTAACTCGGTAGAAACATATTTACAAATTTAGGAGAAAAAAGAGATAATTTCTTAGAAATGTAAAAAATTAAGTAAATGTATCTAAGAAGAAGTGGAAAAACTTGAATAGGCCAATTACTGTAAAAAAAAATTGGAAAACTGATTAAACAGCTACAAGTGAAAGAAAATCACCAAGATTAGATGCATTCAAACTGAATTTCAACCAATCTACTAAAGTAGAAGAAGATTCATCTGTGTCACTTAGAATATTCCAGAACATAGAAAATATTTTAAAAGAATAATTCACCTCTGAATTGTATGTAGTTAGTATAACTCCAAAAACAAAATTGCATAAAGATATAGCAAAATGATTGAAACCACCAATATCACTTATGAACATAGATACAAATTTTATTTAAAATCAGTATCCATCAACAGAAGCTTCCTAGGTGGTACAGTGGTAAAGAATCTGCCTGCCAGGGCCATTTCCTTCGTGTGTCGTCGGTGAGAGGACCTGTGGTGGGTTGTGGAGTTCGGCTATCATGGCGGAAATAACTCAGGAACGTGTAGAGGATCGACTTCCCGAATTACAACAGCTGGAGCGCACTGGACTCTTCAGTGAGGCGGAGATTAGGGCAGTCATTAGGAAGACTTTAGAACTAGAATATGGAATACAGCGAAGAAGTCTTTCAAAGGACAGCTTTATCAGATATGTTCAGTATGAAATTGAGCTTTTGGAGCTGATCCAGAAAAGAAGAGCTCGTGTTGGATATACATTTAAGAAGGATGAGATTGAGGACCCTATGATACGTCGGATACAGAGTGTCTTCCAACGTGCATCGATTAAGTGGAAAGATGATGTTAAACTTTGGCTGTCTTTTGTAGTCTTTTGTAGGAAGTGGGCTGCCAACGTTCAACTTAGCAAGTTATTTTCTTCCTTGTTGGCCTTTCATTCGAACAAGCCAGGTTTGTGGATTTTGGCGGCCAAATGGGAAATGGAAGACTGCTTTTCTGCAGAAAGTGCAAGACAGCTATTTCTTCGGGCTCTGCGCTTTCACCCACGTTACCCGAAACTTTATGAAGAATACTTTAGGATGGAGTTGATGCATGCTGAAAAATTGAGGAAGGAAAAACAAGAGTTTGAAAAAGCCGACATGGATGTGGGGAATCTCAAGCATGCTGAAGAAGTCCTTACGGGCGAGTTGGCACGGATCGTCTATAAGAATTCTATAAGTGTAATTAAAAGTGCAAAATTTCATGTGTCACTGCTTTCAATTGCACAGCTGTTCGACTTTGCCAAAGATCTGCAAAGAGAAATTTACAATGACCTTAAGGCTCTGCACACAGACGACCCCCTTACTTGGGACTATGTGGCCCGGCAAGAATTAGTGATTAAATCACAGCCAGGAGAAGAGCTGCCTACAACTAAACAAGCCAAAGCGAAGGAGGTGGGCCGCCGGGAAGAGAGGTGCTGTGCTGTGTACGAGGAGGCGGTAAAAACTCTGCCCACAGAGGCTATGTGGAAGTGTTACATGAACTTCTGCATGGAGAGGTTTACTAAGAAGACAAGCAGTCGCCTCCTCAGAAAGAAGAGG
Source organism: Cervus canadensis (assembly GCF_019320065.1). NCBI lineage: Eukaryota > Metazoa > Chordata > Mammalia > Artiodactyla > Cervidae > Cervus > Cervus canadensis. Next base: position 1,103,684 of record NC_057406.1, on the reverse strand, counting down.
CTGGAAAGAACCATGGCTACATTCTGGAAGGCACATGAGCTGAAACTTTTACCAGAACTCCAGTACAGGCAGTTGAGCAAGTTGTTGCTGTACCGAGAGTTGTTAAAGGAATCCCTGGAGGTGGCAGACGCTGGGGTGAAATTGTTCAGAAAATCAGAGGAGATGTGGCACGTGAAGCTGGAGGCCATGATTTCGTCAAAGAGCCAGGAGATAAGCAAGGTTTTTAACCAAGCCTTTGAGTACCTGAAACCCCAGATTTGTCTTCCATTGTGGTTTATTTGGGCAAAGTGGAGTGAAGAGACCGGAAAGCAAGAAGAAGCTGAAATGATCTATAAGAGAGCTGTCTTTCGTCTCCAAGGAGATGACTCAGCCACTATGAAGGAAATGTACCTGGCTTGGGCTTATCGAAGTGGTGGTTACAAAAAGGCCAGAGATGTATTTAAAAGTTTACAGGAAAACCGTCCATTTTCAGTTAATTTTTTCAGGAAGATGATTGAGTTTGAGAAGGAGCAAGAATCCTGTAAGATGGAAAACTTAAGAGAGTATTATGAGAGGGCTTTGAGAGAATTTGGAACTGTCGATTCTGATCTCTGGATGGATTACATCAAAGAAGAATTGAACCACCCACTTGGTAGACCTGAGAACTGCGGACAGCTCTATTGGCGAGCCATGAAAATGTTGCAGGGAGAGTCAGTAGAGCAGTTTATGTCTAAACATGCTCTGCATCAAGCCGGCCGTTTGTGAAAAGAGGAAGAGCACAGTCACCTTTGTGAAATAGTGCTATAAGCCCTCTGGGCACATTTGTTTTATGCAGTCATCTGCAGTTTGCCGAGATGGTGTCTCATTTTGAGGCCTGCTTTAATTTTGTTGACATTTAATCTTGGAATTTCCAGAAAAGAGAGTGCTGTTAATGGCCAGAACCAGTTGTTTGTAGGCCAGACTATGTACGGTGTCCTAAATGTTTCAGAATACAATGGAAACGATGTTACTGATGTTTTACTAACACTTGGTCAATGCTTGAAGTAAGCTCTAATCTAGACTATCGTTCAGTTAAAATGGGGATGAAAATAAGTTCTGTTTTCTCTTATAGAAGTATAATGTGGTATTGGCATTTATTTGTAAAAGTAGGAGGCGAATAGAGTTCATGTTGTAATCTTGTCATCTGGACTTAACTCACTGGTATGATTTCCTTTGTTAGAATTGGATTTATACTGTTAGGTCATTTATTCATTCATTCATTGAGTCCCTGTCACGGGCAAGAAAGAAGACAAGCTTTTGGGATGGAAGTGGGGATGAAAGGAATAGAGCTGATGTCCTGAGTTGGTTGAAGCAGCAGAAGAGGATGCTAGGTATTAGGGAAAAAGTTATTCTTTGAGAAGATTTTAAGAAATTACAAAAGTGTTTTTGTCTCTGGGACTGATCTGGAGAGAAATAATTACACTGGAGAGACCCAGTAACAAGGAAAGGCAGAGGTAGGGAGTAGCTTGGAAAGAGAAAGGCTCCAGAGGCAAGGATGGAGGGTGGCTTAGAGCAGAGACGGGCATTCTTGGAGCAGAGGAAGTGGTTGTTTGAGTTGTATATCCTTCAATGTAACATGATGTCACTGGGAGAAGCATTCAGTACAGTTTGACTTAACAGTGTTTCACTTAATATTATGTTGTTTTCCATGTTATTAAATAGCCTTGAAAACGTGAAATAAATCCGTAGCATTCCATTGTAAAAAAAAAAAAAAAAAGAATCTGCCTGCCAATTCAGGAGACATGGGTTCAATCCCTGAGTTAGGAAGATCCCCTGGAGGAGGAAATGGCAGCCCACTCCAGTACTCTTGCCTGCAGAATCCCATGGACAGAGGGGCCTGGCGGCTACAGTCCATGGGGTCACAGAGTCAGACACGGCTGAGGGACTGAGCACAGATGCATGCACCCGTCAGCGGATCAACAACAACAATAATAACACGTTATAACCAAACGCACAGTCCACTCTCCAGGTCCACTTGATAGAATGAGTGGATGTTCTACAGAGACTCCAGAGAGTCAAAGTACCTATGGAATCTATTTTGACAGTAGGTGTAAGAACCCAAACAGTACAAAATAAAGGCTTGTCTAGTAAAGACAAAGTGTCTTGAGCCTCCCTACTGATGAAGATTGGAGAGAAGATGCATTTGCCAAATCTATAGCCCTGAGCCAAGTAAATGCCCTTGTCAGCAAGCAGTGCTCTCGCTGGAGAAGATGCTGAGGCTGCTGCCAGAGGCGGTGTGGGTCTGCTCCGGTGAACACTGCAGTGGGAACCTCGGCATCTGGGGCTGCGGTTGAGAGGACTGCGTGGTCCTGCCACGACCCGCGGCTTCAGCTGACGACAGAGAGTGAGCACGTGGGAGCCTGCATGGGGCCCTAATCTCTGCAGTCCCCCTGGACCCAGGCTTACTGCTGTAGCGTGGTCTTCCTGGTAGCAGCCCTGTATCTCGGTTGAGGGGGCAGCAGTCACAGGTGGCCCCCTAGGTCCTTCCTTTCATGACACCTTGTTCTTCAAGAAAGAAGAATCAAGGTAACTGGATTCACAGAACCAAGGCTTCTTCCACCAGTCACACTGGGACAGATCAAGAAGTGAGGCCCATGGACCTTCTGAGCATCTCTAGGATGGAACTGCACCAACTCCATTTCATCCATGAACTACCTCAGCCCCTCACCACCACGGGTGGAAGACCACAACGACATTTCAAGTCCATCTATATCTATTTAAACTCAGATTCCCCCACCAGAGAGACGTCCCTGTAGTCTTTAATGGTAAGGAATTTGCCTGCGAGACAGGAGTCCAGGATTCGATCCCTGGATTGGGAAGTTCCCCTGGAGAAGGGAATGAGTATTCTTTCCTGGAGAATCCCATGGACAGAGAAGCCTGGCAGGCTATAGTCTGTGGGGTCACAAGGAGTTGGACACGACTGAGTGACTAACACAGTCCACACACAGTCCCCCACTAACGGTCTTTGAGAAGAACAGATATTTTTCTCCTTGTTGCAGAAATAGCCCGAGAAATACCTACAGGACCTTTGGAAGATCTCTTGGGAATTTGTTCCCAAGGTAGCTTGAAATGGGCCCTGGAATCCTTGCTCAAGGAGAAGGCCTCTCTAGGCAGCTGGCCCTGGACTTCGGATCTGACTAAGGCGTGTGTTCCTGGGGAGGG